>NW_024080860.1:567695-1087253 GCF_003009895.1 Hyaena hyaena
CCCATGCTGATGTGTGCTCTCTATCTCTAAATAAACAAACAAGCAAGCAAACATCTTCAGAAAATGAAGTAGTCCCCTAAGATGGATCTGTACTCCGTCAGGTTAACTAACCTGGACTACGCTTCCCAGAATTCCCTTCCTGGTGTAGTTCCAAATTACCATGGGGTACTTTGCCCAAGATCTGGAAGGCAACCGTGAAGGAGCAGCCATGCTTCTCTATGCTCAGGAAGCGGTGCTTGCACCAGGCACAGTTCAGCCACTTGTCTGCTGGGTCAACTGGTTGGCATGGCTCCCAGCTCTGGCTTCTCCAGCTCCTGGGCCAGGTGCATACCTAGCTCTGTGACAAAGAACAGCCTTCCTTTGCATGACATCTTTAGCATCACAGTTGGAAGGATGGAGTCAATGAGAAATCAGCATAGTTCCAGTCCATCTTGGTGGGTTCCTGGTCAGCCTCTAAGGTTCCTGCCTTTTCTTGCTCCCCACTGACTTCACATGCCTCTGCCCTTCCCAACAGGCCCCCTGTGGACTTCGAAGTCTAGCACCAGATACAGAGACGACAACTTCACATAGACAGGGTAATGGGTCCCCACAACTACGCAAGGTCAAATATTTATAATACATTCCTTATAATCCAAGTGCTTCTGCTTCTCTGATTGAACCAGAATCAGCCACGGTGCCCTGTAACTTCAACCATTCAGTTTATCACCATCTGCTTTTAGACAAATTTCCCCAACTTAAAAAATATCCCTCGTCGGGGCGCCTGGGTGGCTTAGTCGGTTAAGCGTCCGACTTTCCGACTTTCGCTTAGGTCATGATCTCGCGGTTTGTGGGTTCGAGCCCCACGTCGGGCTCTGTGCTGACTGCCAGCTCGGAGCCTGGAGCCTGTTTCAGTCTGTGACTCCCTCTCTTTCTGACCCTCCCCTGCTCACGCTGTCTCTCTCTCCTAGAAATAAATAAAACATTAAAAAAAAAAAAATCCCTCGTCAACCTGACTGACACACCCCTCCAACTATAGCCCACTCCTCCCTTTCCAAGTCAAAAGTCTTGAAAGACCCATCTTTCATTGACTGTCTTCATTCCACACGAAGTCCTCTAGCTTTTGCTAGATCAACAATAAACCTCCATTTGTAAAAATCCAAAGAATACATTTTTTTTTCCAGTTCCCACCTAACTAGCTGGTGGTAGTGTTTTCTGTGGCTCGGCACTCTAACCTCCATGAACAATCTGCCAAGCCTCTGTGGCACCAAGCCTCCCTCGGTTCCCTCCTTCCTCTCCCCATTTTCCTTTCCTTGCCTGGCTTCCTCTTGACCTGTGTGTTACATGGTGGGGTCCTCAGGACAGACAACCTATTGGCCTTCTGCACTCTCTCCTTCGGTGGTCTCCCACCCCCGTGCCCCTAATTGCCACCCAGAAGCCAACATAATTTCCATCTCTCTGACCTCCGGATCTGCTTAGCAACGTCCACAGTGACCTCAGATTCAACAAGTCACAAATCCATCCCTGACCATCCCTTCAACCTGATGACACCATCATCATGGCCAGAGCCAGAATCCCAAGATTAATCTTTGACTCTGGTTCCCCTCCTATCTCACCAATGACCAGGTGCTGGCAACTCGGTCTTTTAAATGCCCCCATTCGCTTTTCTCCATCCCTGTGGCTGCCTCCATCTGCTTTCCCCATCCTTCTAGCTGTCTCCCTGCTCACCACACCCCGTCTCATTCTTCCCAATGGGGCCTCCCTTTCACCTCACTGCTGTCCTCATTCAAATACTTGTGGGGCTGCAACTGTGCGCGGGTGCAGGTGCAATCATGAGATTCCTCTGCCTCAAGCCCTTTGAAGGTTCTCCACTGTCCTTTGGATAAAATGGAACATTCTCAGGGCCTTGTGCCTCTTGCCCTGTCTCTTCAGCCCTGCCTTCGGCCCTTTATCCCTTCCTTGTCCACTCTGTAGACACCCCACACCACTCCTGGAATGAAAGCATTTCTCCCCCTTCTGGCTTCTACACCCTCTGCCTAACCTCCCTTTCCAGCTAATTCCTGCTCTTCCTTCAGATGTTGTACCTCTTGCTTGCCATCCCCAGATTGGGGTGGTTCTGTTGTTCCCCGCATAGCACCTGCTCTTCTCTAAGCCACATCATACCTGTCATCATATGTTAAACACCTGTCCGCCACCAGATGCATGAAGGTGACGCCCCGTCCTGTCTTGTCCACCCACCAAATGTACCACTTGGGTTGGCACAATGTCTGCTCTCATGGCGAGCAATGAACCAATGCCTATCAAAGCAGTAAATTTAAAAGGTTTGAAAGCTATCTAGGCCAATATCCTCCTTTTACAGACAAAAGAAAAAGAAAACAGAAAAGAGCACCTGGGTGGCTCAATAGGTTGAGTGTCTGACTTTGGCCTGGGTCATGATCTCTCAGTTCATGAGATCGAGCCCCCTGGCTGGCTCTGTACTGACAGCTAAGAGCCTAGAGCCTGCTTCAGGTCCCCTGTCCCCTTCTCTCTCTGTCCCTTCCCTGCTCATTCTCTCAATCTCTCTCAAAAAATAAATAAACATTAAAAAAAAAACCCTGTAGCCCAAAGAGAATTGATATTCCTATTTCCCAGGAGGTAAGAGTTTTATGCAGGCCTCTGATCTTGGAAGGCTTAAGGAAGTAGTGATAGATAGATGTGGCTGTACACACACACACACACACACACACACTCCAAAACACACCTGCTGCAAAACTTAAAAACAGAAGCAAACTATTCTGACTGTGCCCCCACCTCCTCCTGGCTAAATGTGCCCCAGCCTCCTGCCCTAGAGGGATTTTGCTGCTAATCCATTCCTGCTCTGCTGGTCAGGCAAGGGCATGGTGGATGGGATGGGGCATTCTAATTCAAGGTCTTTGGCAGTGAGGCTGAAGGATTTAAATGAGCTCCAAGAGACAAACATCAACCTTCATAACTCACTTGAGATTTACGAAGGCCCTGGAAGGTATTGAGGCCTGCAGTGAGGCAGTGCAGAGAGGGTCCAAACTTGCATCAGGTGGGGCCATGGACTGGGCCCCACTGTCCTTCCCAGGCTCACTTCCCCTGTGCCTTACCCCCTTCTCACCCCATATCCTCAAACGCCCGGCTGTTCTCCAAACTTTACTTCCTTTCATGCCTCGGGGACTTTCCCTGTAATGTTTTCTTCAGTGAATTTGTTTTCCCTTCTGCTCCCTTCTGCTGTAAAACTTCTTCAAGTCATAGCTCATGTATTA
Organism: Hyaena hyaena; assembly: GCF_003009895.1. Lineage (NCBI taxonomy): Eukaryota > Metazoa > Chordata > Mammalia > Carnivora > Hyaenidae > Hyaena > Hyaena hyaena. The sequence goes on from NW_024080860.1 coordinate 570,941, forward strand.
CCTCCTCTGTAAGCTTATCTTCCCCACCTAGAAAGATTCCTTTCCTTCCTTTCCAGCGCCTCTAGAGCATCCTTTCACACCTTGGCTAGTAAACTCACTCCAGCTGTTGACACTCTCTCCTCCACAAAACCGGGGCAAAGCTGGGGTCTTTCCTACACCCTGGACACACCACTATGCCTGTCCACACTGCTGGAGCCCCACTGTGTGCCACGAGCCCAGCAGGTGCTGTCTGCAGATCCGTCAGCGCTTCCTTCGGTTGGGCAGGGTAGGAGCTGCTGGAACTTTCTGTGATCAGAAAGCAAGACCCACCCCCTCCAACACCCACATAAACCAAAGGCCCTCAGCCTCACCATGAGTGGCCAAAGCTGAGCCCCCCCGCCCCGGGAATACGGTTCCACATTGTGCTGCATCTGCAGGAGCCCGCAGCGGACGGGCTCTCAGCACAGACCCTATAGGAGCCGGTCCCTGGAAGGCAGCCAAGTGCAGCCGGATGAGAGGGAGCTGGGCTAAGGAGAGATCTGCTTGGCCAGCCCTCCGGGTGAAGACACCCGGCACACAAAGCTCCACCTGTCAGGCCCTCCACGCGATTCCTCCGCCTGGTGCTCCCAGGCCTGGCCCCGTGCCCGCCGCCAGCAGCTGCCTCCCTCCCTCCCTCCATGGGCAGCCTTTGGTCCTCTCCCGGGGACAGCTGTACCACACCAGCGGGTGGGAGGTGGCCCAGCATGGGCCTCCCTGCTCTGGCTTCTAACTGCAATCTTCAAATCACTGGAACCTCCTCAGGAGACAGCAGCGGAGAGTAGCCCCATGGCACCTGGTGTCCCCAACTTGAGTGACAAAGTGCCTCCGGGTGACCAAGGGCTCTCTACAAGGCCCTCTCATTTTTTCCGAAGCCCTCTGGCTCAACTCCATACTGTGGCCATGCCCAGACCCCTGTCCTCCTCTGCAGAGGAGAGCCCGCAGGTGACCCAGACACCATGACAATGAAGCAAACAAGCAGAGCGAATGCCTAAAGGGAAACCGCAAAGCGGAAATTTAGTTTTTAATTTTATTTTTATTGTTTTTCTGAAAATTTTTCAATATTTATTTAATTTTGAGAGTAAGAGAGACAGAGCGCGAGCAGGGGAGGGGCAGAGAGAGAGACACAGAATCCAAAGCGGGATCCAGGCTCTGAGCTGTCAGCACAGAGCCCAACGCAGGACTCAAACTCACAAACCACAAGATTGACCTGAGCCAAAGTCGGACGTTTAGCCAACTGAGCCACCCAGGCGCCCCAATTTTATTTTGTATAAAGGCAGTATCTGGGGCGCCTGGGTGGCTCAGTGGGTTAAACGGCAGACTTCAGCCCAGGTCATGATCTCATGGTTTGTGGGTTTGACCCCATGTCAGGCTCTGTGCCAACAGGGCTGAGCCTGCTTCAGATTCTGTGTCTCTCTCTCTCTCTGCCCCTCCCCTGCTTGTACTCTGTCTCTGTTTCTCAAAAATAAAATAAAACATTAAAAAAAATTTTTTTTAAGGCAGTAACAGGAGCCTGGGTGGCTCAGTTGGTTAAGCATCCGACTTCAGCTCAGGTCATGACCTCATGGTTCATGAGTTCAAGCCCCGCATTGGGCTCTGTGCTGACAGCTAGCTCACAGCCTGGAGCCTGTCTTTGGACTCTGTCTCTCCCTCTCTCTCTGACCCTCCCCTGCTCATGCTGGCTGTCTCTCTCTCTCTCTCTCAAAAATAAAACATTAAAAAAACTTTGAAAATAAAGGCAGTATCAACTCACAGAAAATTATTGATACATGTATATATACATATACGTATCAATAAATGTATACATATACTTGCATGAACGTGTAACATAGGTAAAAGTTTTGGCTGTGCCCTGGCACTTGGGGGCAGTGGGTCTCCTCGGAGTACATTCAATGTCTGTGTCTGTGTTTCCACGCGGAGCCCCTGCCACAAACCACGAGAGCAGAGTGAGGGCCGGCGACAGAATGGGCACTCAGGTCTCCTAGTCCTGGTAGAGAGACGCCAACTGAGTGGGTTGAGACAGTTGCCCCAACGGAGCCATCAGGAAACTTGAAAATTGCATCATCCTTTGCTACGCATGTACAGAAGACGGTTTGCAGTCCTGATGGGTTTTAGGTTTTATTTGATTTTTTTTTAAGTTTATTTATTTCTCCTGAGACAGAGAGAAAGCGTGAGCGGGGGGAGGATCAGAGAGAGGAGAAAGCGAGAATCCCAAGCAGGCTCCGCAATAAGAACGCGGAGCCCTAAGCAGGGCTCGAACTCACAAACCATGAGATCATGACCTGAGCTGAAGTCGGAAGCTCAGCTGACTGAGTCACCCAGGCACCCCTAGGTTTTATTTGATCTTACATGTGAAGTCCCTGGGGTGAAGGGCTCCTTGAGCTTTGTGTCCTTGGTCCCTGGTACATAACAGGTGCCAGTAAGTGGTTGAGAATAAGTTTCATACATTTTGCATTTCCCAGCATACCCAGCCAAGCCTCAGATGCCCCAGCTCCAATGAAGGCTGAAGGCTTTAATGAAATCATCCAAAGGGGAAAGGAGGGCACAGCAGAAGCCATAGCCTCCCCTTTCTGGTCATCCCAGGTGATACCCAGGTGATGAGGCCCTGGGAAAACTGTCTAAACTGAGACAGATTGGGTAATTGTGCAGGAGTTAAGCAGATGGTATATTTCTGATTATTTCATATTCCATCACCCAGAGGTAATATTTTTATTTCCTTCTTCTTACTATGCTTTTGCTTGATCTTTATTATTATTATCATTATTATACGTTATTTAATTTTGAGAGAGAGCATACATGCGAGCAGGATAGGGGCAGAGAGAGGGGGAGACAGTGAATCCCAAGCAAAATCCCAGTAGAGTCCCAAGAATCTGCTCTAACAGCACAGGGCCTAATGTGGGGCTCAAACCCACCAACTGTAAGATCATGACCTGAGCTGAAATCAATAGTTGGGTGCTTACCCGACTGAGCCGCCCAGGCTCCCACTGATCTTTATTTTTAACAAATAATAAAAATCTTAAAAAAAAAAAAACAAAAACAACAACAGGTGGTTAGACCATAATCCTGATAAACTTTTAAAGGTCATGTTCCCCCGAAGTTAAAGAATTTCACTTGTTAAAAATATTATAATTTTACATGACTGTATAACATCCCATCCTGTGGGTATATTCATTCATTCAACAACTATTTATTTTATGCCCACCATATACTAGGCATTTTTCAAGCTCTGGGTGTATCAGAAATTACTTACCCCCCTCCTGCTGAATGCGTAAGTTGTTTACAGTTTTTCACTATTAAATAACACTGTGATAAACATCTTTGTTTATAACAGGATTTTATATATCTCAAATTCTTTTCCTAGGACAAATTCTTAGAAATGGAGTTACTAGGTCAAAGGCTAACAAATAAGATTCTTGACATGTTGAGCCAAAGTGTTTTCCAAAAAGTCACACCAATTTGTACTCTTTATCGGAAGAGTGACTATCTTATACATCCTGATGTTACTCAATGCTGTCACTAGGGAAAAAATGTGAGCATACTATTTGATTATTTTGTATTCCTTACTTAATAGTTTTTCTCATATTTATGAATTGTTTTCTCCCTTTGTGGGTCATTTGTTCCTGTTCAGTTATCTGTTAGAGTCTTACTGAGAGGTTTGTGTAAATTCTTTATATACTAAAATATTTACTCTACCACTTTAAAAAACATATATTCTTTCTGATAATAGCTATGATTTTTATCCTTTTACTAATTTTAATTTTTTAATAAAGATCATCAAAACCATACACGAATATAGTTTCAAAAATCAAGTGATAATGCCATCAAGAAAGTGAAAAGCCAACCCATAGGATAGGAGAGAATATTTACAAATCATGTGTCTGATCAGAGTCTAGTAGCCTGAGTGTACAAAGAACTCCTACAGCTCAGTAACAAAAAGAAAAACAATCCAGGGGTGCCTGGGTGGCTCAGTCGGTTAAGCGTCCAACTTCAGCTCAGTTCATGATCTCACGGTTTGTGGGTTCGAGCCCCGTGTCCGCTCAGAGACTGGAACCTGTTTCGGATTCTGTGTCTCCCTCTCTCTCTGACCCTCCCCCACTCATGCTCTATCTCAAAAATAAATAAACTATAAAAAATTTTTTTAAAAAACAATCCAATTTAAAAATAGGTAAAGGGTTCATAGCAGCACTCTCCACAATAGCTAAAACATGGAAAGAGCCTAAGTGTCCATCAACAGATGAATGGATCAAGAAGATGTGGTTTATCTATACCATGGAATACTACATGGCAATGAGAAACAATGAAATCTGGCCATGTGTAGCAACATGGATGGACCTTGAGGGTGTTATGCTGAGCGAAATAAGTCAGGCAGAGAAGGACAAATATCATATGTTTGCACGTATAGGAGGATTAGGAGGAACTTGACGGAGGAACAAGGGGGAGAAGAAGGGCGGAAATGGTGGGGGAAAGGGAGAGAGGCAAACCATGAGAGACTCTTGAATGCTAACAAAAACTGAGGACTGATGGATGTGGGGGGGGGGGGGGGATGGGCATGGAGGAGGGCACTTTGGGGATGAGCACTGAGTGTTATGTAGAAACTAATTTGACAATAAACTATTTGTAAAAATAAATAAATAAATAAAAAATAAATAAAAAAAAAGATTACATGGACTTATACATGTAATGCTTTTGTAATAATGCTTGACAAATAAAAACTGCTCAGTAAAAAAAAAAAAAATAGGTAAAGGACATGAATAAACATTTCTCTAAAGAAAATATACAAATTGCTAATATGTACATGAAAAGATACTCAACATTGTTACTCATTAGGAACAACCAAAACCAAAATGAGATATTACTTCACATCCGCTATGCTGAGTATACTTTATAAGAAAGAAAGAGAAAAAGAGAGAGGAAGGAAGGGAGGGAGGGAGAGAGGGAGATAAGAAGGAAGGGAGGAAGAGAGGAAGGAAGGAAGGAAGGAAGGAAGGGAGGGAGGGAGGGAAAGAGGGAGGGAAGGAGAAATAAAAGGTGCTGGTAAGAATGTGGAAGAATCAGAACGCTTGTACACTGCTGGTGGGAACAGAAAATGGTACAGCCACAGTGGAAAATAGTTTGGAAATTCCTCAAAAAGTGAAACAATTATATACGACCCCAAAATTGTACTCCTAGGTATAAACCCAAATAACTGAAAACATGTATTCAAACAAATACCTGAACACGAATGTTCATTGCATCACTATTCACAACAGCCAAAAAGTAGAAATAACCCAAATGTCCTTCGGTTAATGAACAGGTAAACACAGGTGGTCTTATCCACCCAGTGGAACATTATTCAGCCATAAAAAGGAATGAGGAAACACTGATAACACGCTACATCATAGACGTATGTACGTCGAAAATAGGACACTAAGCGAAAGAATCCGACACAAAGGTTGCATATTGTAGGATTCCAATAGTATAGAGCTTCCAAAACAGATAAATTCGTAGAGACGGAAAGCAGTCTGGTGGTTGCCGGGAGCTGGGGGTGGGGGCAAGGAGACAAGAATGTAACTGCTTAATGGGCTTCCTCTGTGGGGGAGGATGACAATGTTTTGGAACTAGATACAGAGAGTGATTGCACAACATTGTGACTGTACTTAACGGCCACGGAAACGTACACTTTAAAATGGTTAATGGGTAATTGCTTTTGAAGTGAAAATTTAAAAAAAGAAGAAAATAAAGCGGTAAGGACAGCCTCTAATAAAAAACTAGTAGTTCCTTCTTTCCCCCTCCACCCTTCCAAGTCTCCTTCCCAAAGGCAGCCTTGCTTTTTACCTCTTCCCACCTCTAGTAGGTAGTAATAAACGTGATATTTCCAATTATTATACATACACGATTTCTTCATTTACTAATTTTAAATGTTACCTCATGACTTTCTACTATGATGGAGAAGACAAAATTCCCTTAGATACCAACCGTTTCCATTTCCTCATCTTCTCAATGTTCATACAAATATCTCGGTTAAATAATCAGTGTTTAAAAATTATGACTACATAAATGTCATTCTGCACAGAGACAGGTGGGGAATGATCACATTTCCATTTGTGTCTGATTTTTTAAAATTTTTCTTGAAGTTAATAATTCCTTTGCTATTTTATTTGCGTAATTTTCGACATGCACGTTCTGAACTTTTCAAATGCCCTGCAGTGAGAGATATAACTCTGTGGGGCACCATGTTTCAGAGTGGCACCCCTTGGTGTCCTCTGCTGCTTCCCGGAACCGGATCCACTTTTCCCGTACCTCATGCTGTCTTCTACCTCTCGTCCTGCTGAAATGTGCCTCCTAGGAAAAAGGGATCATGGAGATGCCTTTTCCTTGGGTCCTTGGTTCTCTGGAAAGATCTGTCTTCTGCTTTCACTTTTAGGCACAAACTAATACATGGAAAACCATTTTCCTCCAGGATGCAGCAAGCAAACAACACCGAGCATCCAGAGTTGCTCTTGGAAGTTCAGTATCCTCCAATCTCTGTGCTTGTGCCTGGTGCCTGCTGATGGGAAACTGCAGACTCCCCTCATTAACCCAGTTGGTGTGACTTTTATCATTTGATGTACTTGTGGTCTGCAGATATGCCCCTCACACAACTTCTTCAAAGCTTTCTCACCTCTGTTGCTTCTGTTTCTCTTTCTGGAACTCTAATTTGTTTGTTTTGTTTTTAGTTTATTTGAAAGAGAGAGACAGAGAGAGAGAAAGAGAGAGAGAGAGAAAGAGAGAGAGAGAGCATATGAGGGAGGATGGAGAAGGAGAGAGAGAATCCCAAGCAGGCTCTGCATTGCCAATTCAGAGCCCGACTCGGGGCTCTATCCCACAAACCGGGAGATCACGACCTGAGCTGAAATCAAGAGTTGGATGCTTAACCGACTGAGCCACCCAGACGCCCCTCTGGAACTCTGGTTTTATACTGGAACCTTCTGGATTGATGCTCCATGGTCTCTTATCCACACTGTGTACTTTGAAGCTCCGTGTCCTTTTCTGCTACTTTGTACAAGATTTCCTTGACTTTATCCTCTCTACCTTTCCAAAGAAATTCTGAGCTCACTGACCTCTTGAACTCTATGTGAATACTATCTGGAAGTTTCTGAAGTTTTCTTCTGAACTTGTGCTGTCTTTGTTTCTTACGATAGCTTCTTCCTGATTGTTTATTTTAGTTCTTTTATTCATGCAGCCTTGCCTTTCCTTACATGTCAGCTGATCCCTGATTAGCTGTTTATATTGGCTTCCGTGTGGAAGTTCCAATGGTGGAGTTCGTCAACTGGCACATTTCATTTTCGGGAGAGTGTGCAGGGAGTGAGCCCCACACTGGGGCCTCCCAGAGATCTGGATGTGAAGGGCTTTAGTCTGAGCCTCGGGTTTCTCCAGAAAGCATCTACTTTTTTAAAAATTATTTTTTAATGTTTGTTTATTTTTGAGAGAGAGAGAGTGCGAGTGGAGAAGAGAGAGACACACACAATCTGAAGCAGGACCCAGGCTCTGAGCTGTCAGCACAGAGCCCAATGCGGGGCTCCAACTCACGAACCATGAGATCATGACCTGGGCCGAAGTCAGACCCAAACCAACTGAGCCACCCAGGCGCCCCCAGAAAACATCTTCTGATCACCAGCCGGGGAGGTGGATACACGTGGCTTATCTGGATGGAGTGCAAGTTCCGGAACTAAACCCCCTGTTTTCAGCACCACGGAACCTGCACCCTCTGCCACGTAGAGCCTGTGAGTTAGGATCTCATCGGGGTCCGTTTCTCCAATCTGGTCCACGGCTGCAGGATAAATGCCTGTCTGCTGGGATGCAGCGGGGGTGAGACGACCAGTTCTGACAGACTGACACCCTCTTCACCGGCCATCAGTCCTGCCGCCCCCACCATGATGCCTCCAAACTCAAGCTGGTCTGAGCCCAGCAGCGCGTGTCTGCTCTCCTGTTCATGTCTCTTTCATTCCTTCCAAAATGTGTTGAAACATCTCACTGGATAATGGCCCCACTACCATTCTTTGGCCCTGGAGGTCTTTATCATCCCTCCTTACTGTTATTGTAACCAGTCTCGGGAGATGGAGGTATGTGGCCAATCTGCTACTTTAGGTGAAGTCCTTTGTTGGGCTTTGACATATGAAGCCTGTTAAGGGTTGAATTATATTCCCTCTGAAAGATGTGTTGAAGCCCTCACCCCCTTACTTGGAAGCAGGATTGTTGTAGATATTGGTTAAGTTGAGATGAAGTCCCATTGGAGTAGGTTGGAACCTTAATCCAATATGACTGGGGTCCTTATTTTTTATTTATTTTAATGTTGTATCTATTTTTGAGAGAGGTGGAGACAGTGTGAGCAGCACTGGGGGGCAGAGAGAGAGAGGACAGAGGATCAGTGAAGAGCTCAATGTGGGGCTCGAACTCACAAACTGTGGTGAGATCATGACCTGAGCCAAAGTCAGATGCTCAACCAAATGAGCCACCCAGGCGCCCTGACTGGGGGTCCTTATAAGAAGAAAGACGCAGAAGGGAGCCTGAGCAGTCAGCACAGGGCCTGCTTCAGATTCTGTGTCTCCCTCTCTCTGCCCCTCCCCTGTTCATGCACATGTGTTCTCTCTCTCTCTCAAAAATGAATAAACATTAAAAAAAAATTTTAATTTAATTTAAAAAAAAGAAGAGAGGGGGTGCCTGGGTGGCTCAGCTGTTTAAGTGTCTGACTCTTGGTTTGGGCTCAGATCATGATCTCACAGTTCAGGAGTTTGAGCACTGTGGGGCACCTGAATGGCTTAGTCGGTTAGGCGTCCGACTTTCGCTTAGGTCATGATCTCGCGGTTCGTGGGTTCGAGCCCCGCGTCGGGCTCTGTGCTGACTGCCAGCTCAGAGCCTGGAGCCTGTTTCAGAGTCTGTGTCTCCCTCTCTCTCTGACCTACCCTTGTTCACGCTGTCTCTCTCTCTCTCTCTCCTAGAAATAAATTAAAAAAAAAAAAAAAAGGAGTTTGAGCGCCACATCAGGTCTGCACTGGCAGCATGGAGCCTGCTTAGGATTCTCTCTCCTTCTCTCTCTGCCTCTCCTCTGCTCTCTCTCTCTCTCAAAATAAATAAACTTTTAAAAAATTTAAATAATAAAAAAAGAAGAGACACAGAGACACACCGGGTGAACCCCAGGTGAACATGGGGACCATGACGGGAATAATAATGCACCCACAAGCCAAGGACCATAAGGACTGCCAGCAAACACCAGAAACTAGAATAAGCAAGGAAGCTTCCTTCCCTAGAGGTTTCAGAGGGAGCACGGCCCTGCCAACAGCTTGAGCTTGCAATTCTAGCCTCCAGAAAAGTGAGGTGATAAATTTCTGTTGTTTCAAACCACCCAGTTTATTTTACTGTATTACAACAGCCCTAGGAAAGTAATACAGAGCCCTTAACTTTTTGTGATCAAGTAAGTCAATGTCTCTTTCACTAATATTTTTGACTGCTTTAAAGCTCAGAGGTCGGGGGCGCCTGGGTGGCTCAGGGGGTTAAGGGTCTGGCTCTTGATTTCGGCTCAGGTCATGATCATGGTTCGAGGGCTCAAGCCCCTTACTGGGCTCCCTGCTAGCAGCTGGGTGCCTGCTTGGGATTTGGGATTCTCTCTCTCTCTCTCTGCTGTGACCCTGCTCTCTATTTCTCTCTCTCTCAAAATAAATAATAAACTTCAAAAAAACCCCAAAAACTCAGAGGGCCTCCTCTTCCCCAAAACCTTCCTTCTATGTTCTTCAAGGATTCTTTTTTTTAAAGTCTTTTTTTTTTTTAATGGTTTGATTCCCCCTCCCTCTCAACTTTAACATTTTAATGTACTAGAATTTATCTAGGCATGGAGCCTGAGGTGAGAATCTAGAACACCCTCTGCTCCTCACAAAGAGCTAACCAAATGCCTAACCATGCCTAATTTATCAAAAGATCTTTCCATTCCTATTGACTTGTGAAGTCCCCCCTGTCTTACAATTCATTTACGTGTACATAAAAGTATGTTCCTGAGTGATTTATTCTATTGATCCAAGTGCTTATTTATTTATTTTGAGAGAGAAAGAGTAGAAGTGGGGAAGAGACCAAGAGAAAGGGAGAGAGAGAATCTTAAGGAGATTCCACGCCCAGCACGGAGTCTGACAAGGAGCTCGATCTCACCACCATGAGACTATGACCTGACCTGAAACCAGGAGTCAGATGCTCAACTGACTGAGCCACTCAGCCCCCCCCCATTTATTCTTAAGCCATTAGTTACATCATTTTTAATCATTAAAATGTGTTTTCAGATTTAGCAGGGCACGTTTCTCCTTGCCACCATCTATGCCAATGTTTTAAAGCTACTCTCATTTCTTCTTCCAGGTAAGTTTTGGAAAAACCTAAGTCCCCAAGTACATCCTCTACCAGGGCGTCAGTTGCAAGTGGGAGAAACATAAATTACACCAGGCAGCGCTGACATTTCTACAAATCCATACTTCCCATCCAGAAACAAAGTGTGTCTCTCCATTAATTCACCTGCTTCATATCTCTCAGGAAACTTTGTGATTTTCAGCAGGGCGCCTCTATCTAAAATACCAACCCTCCCCCACGCCATCTTTTTACACTGCTTTCATTGCTAGTGCTCACTGCTATAATAAGAATGAGAAAAGCAGCTGAGCAAGCTCACCAAGACGCCAGGCAACTGGTCTAAGCACTTTTATAAGCTTCATCTCACTAAATTCTTGCAGCGGTGTGAACGGATACCTATTATTTCCACCTCTACATGAAAAGCTGAGGCGCACAGAGATCATTAGGTCATAATCATAGCAGGTTTCCGAGCCAGGCAATTTTACTCTGGAGCCCATGGTTTTATCTGAAATCGGTATTTTTACTATTCAGCCATAAAAAGGAATGAGGATGCTTTTTTTTTTTTTGTTTTGTTTTTTGAGATAAAGAGCACATGAGCAGGGGAGGGGCAGAGGGAGAGAGGAAGAAAGAGAATCTCCAGCAGGCTCCGTGCCCAGCACAGAGCCCGACGTGGGGCTCCATCCCATGACCCTGGGATCATGACCTGAGCCAAAATCAAGAGTAGGACGTTCAACCGAATGACCCACCCAGGAGCGTCAGGATGCCTTTTATATACTGGTATAAAAAAACTGCCACGATAGTCTCTTAAGGGAAAAAGAAAGATTCTGAGCTATCATTTGTAGAAAAAGTGGGGAAGAGGGTCATATTTCAGGATATTCATGTGTGCTTGTACATGAAAATAAAATAATTTGGGGAGAATGAACAAGAAATTAGCAAATGAGTGGTTCTCTCTTGGAGTTGAACAAGGCATCAGGGAGACAAGGGTGGGAGGGACCCTTTCACCTTTTTTTTTTTTCTTACTTTAAAAAAATTCTTTTTTGGGGCGACCGGGTGGCTCAGTTGGTTGGGCGTCCAAATTCAGCTCAGGTCATGATCTCACAGTTCGTGGGATGGAGTCTGGTATCGGGCTCTGAGCCTGGAGCCTGCTTTGGGTTCTGTGTCTCGCTCTCTCTCTGCCCCTCCCCTGCTCATGTGTTTACCCTTCTCCTCTCAAAAATAAACAAACATTAAAAAAAAAAAGGAAACACTGTCTTGAATAAAGTCAATCTATTAAAATAATTCTTCAATTAAAACTTTCTTTTTATTTTACCTATTCAAGGTTCACATACATTTTTAAATTTTGAGTTTCACATAAAATGCAGAGCAGACACTCAGTAAAGGTGATTTGAGTGAATGCCTGGAGATTTCAGATTTTTATAAAGGCAGGTTATGATCTTGCTGCTTTGGTGAAGAGGATCTGTTTTGTAAGGTACTTTCCAGTTGGCTGCTGTTACGGATGAAAATGTATTATTGATTTTTATATACTTTGCTCCTAGCACTTTTATTCCTGATGTTGAACTTGCCCGTTCATTCTCCTTTCCATTGATTCTCCTGGGTTTTCAGTGGTTAGAGCTAGGGTACTGGGCTGGGTCCACAAATGTGTTTGGGCAGCTCAGGGATGAAAATTCAGAATGGTGAGGACCAATGGTGAGGTCGGGCAGGAGTGCTCCCCGTATAAAGACATTAAGTTCCAGTTTTTAAAAAGCACTGTGTGAGCCAAACAAAACAAAGGGAGAAAAGAATCCAGCCTTCAGGACTCCAGTCCGGGTGCCGTATCCCTGTTAACACGCTTGTCCCTTCTTTTCCCTCGGCTCCACCCCTTTGTCCTCTGAAGCCCTCCTGTCCCTGGGAGCCTTCCAGGCTTCTCCAATCCACCCGGGGCTTCTGTCCTCTCCTCCAAAGCTGTCGGCTTTAGAATCAGTGCACGCCGCGGTGTGGCCTGGGGTTCTTTCATTAGCGACTTGAGACTGTTCGTCCTGACTTCCTGGGCTCTTTCCCACCCACTTAGGCATCTTCTGCTTCTGCGGTGAGCAGTCTGCAGTGACCGTCCAGCCCGTCCATCCTTCCTTCAGTCTAGGAGGGACCTGAACTCGGCAAGTGAGTCTAAGTCCTCCCTGATTCCTGGCACTTCGGGCACTTAGGAAGCCCTAGGTGCTGAATGACGTGGGCTTTCGGGGCTGGCAGGCATGTCAACTAACTTACTTCTTCGGAACCATGACGGGACTTTGGAGGACAAGCCAAAGAAAACAGCATGCCTGCCCTTCAAGGGACGGGGCAGAGGCTTCCACACAGGCCGGGTCTGGCTTTCACACCTGGCACTTGGAGCCAGCCCTCAAAGAGAGGTGAGGAAATGGAGGCTAGGACAAGGGAGAGGCTGGGACAAGGGAGGTGACTTGCCCGAGATCACACAGGGAATATGCCTTGCGGCCAGAATTGGACACGGATCTTTGACTCTGCCTCTTGTGAGTTCCTTCCTGACATTCTAGGAAGGAGTTCTGAAGAGAGGTGGCAGGGGTTTGAGTGATCTAATCTATGGAGGAGAAGCCTCAGGTTAATTTCTATCCCACTGCACTGGGGAGGAGGCTGAGAGTCAACAGTAAATAAGACAGCATCTTTATTTTTTTTATTTTTTTAATGTTTATTTATTTGTTTTTGAGAGTGAGAGAATGAGATCAAGCTAGGGAGGGACAGAGAGATTGAGAGAGAGAGAGAGAGAGAGAGAGAGAGAATCCCAAACAGGCTCTGCGCTGTCAGCTCGATCCCATGAACTGTGAGATCATGGACTCGAGCCAAAATCAAGAGGCAGATGCCTAACCAACTGAGCCACCCAGGCTCCCCAAATAAGACAGATTCTTATAGTGCTCATGGAGCTCACTCCAGCTTTGTTTGGGGAGGGAGATAATGATGCAACCCCCCCCCCCCACCAAAATGACAAGATGATCCTACTCAGTGATAGATGCTGTGAAGAAAACACAAAGAAGTAATATGACAGAGAGGTGGGGTATAAATTAAATTTTTGGGGGGAGGCAGCAATGTGGGGACACCTGGGTGGCTCGGTCAGTTAAGCATCTGACTTCAGCTCAGGTCATGATCTCATGGTTCACAAGTTCGAACCCTGTGTCGAGCTCTGGGCTGACAGCTTGGAGCCTGGAGCTGCTTCAGATTCTGTGTCTCCCTCTCTCTCTGACCCTCCCCTCCTCACGCTCTTTCTCTCTTTCTCTCTCAAAAATAAATAAAAGCATTAAATTAAAAGAAAAGAAAAAAGAGGCAGCAGTTGGGCAGAAAGCTTACAGAGCAGGCGGGAGCAAGACAGGCTGAGAAACCTGGAGACTGAAGTGTGTGCATGAGGCTGGTGAGGGTGTCAGGGCGGCACAGAGAGGATGCCAGTGTTCACTTAACGAAGATGGGTTTTATTTTAAGCAATCAGGAAGCCACTAGAAGGTTTTAGGCAGGCAGTGAAAGAATCAGATTTATAGGGTTTTTTTAGGGGGGGGCGGTTTCTTAAAGATCTCTCTGGCTGCTTTGTGGAAGATGAATAGTAGGGGACTAATATTTGGATAAAGCAAGAGGATCTCTCTCACAATATGTAGAAATTCTAGAAGAAGAAAAAAACTTAAAAAAGGTATTTTTAAAAAATTGTTTTATGTTTAGTTATTTTTGAGAGAGAGAGCGAGCAAGCAGGGGAGGGGCAGAGAGAGAGGGAGACCCAGAATCTGAAGCAGGCTCCAGGCTCTGAGCTGTTAGCACAGAGTCTGTGGTGGGGCTTAAACCCACAAAGTGAGAGATCATGACCTGAGCTGAAGTCAGACACTCAACCGATTGGGCCACCCAGGTGCCCCCTTAAAAATATCATTAACATGTAGAGGAACACAAAAGCATCTCCAGGTACCAGAAGGCTACTTTAGATGAGATATGGACACAAGTGCTATGGAATACACAAACCAGATATATGCTATAAGAGACCAAAGCTGAGACCACTGACTGTGTGTGCACCAGGGATCTCGAATTGAATTCCTGGACAGAGCTGTAAGCCACAGACTCTTGGTGGGGAGCCAAAAGGGAACCCAGAGTCTCTGACCTGGGCTGCAAGTTCCCCTACTACTCATGCAGTATGGAAGTCCTGCCCTGGAAAGTCACAAAAAACTGGACTTGGAACCAATGAGCCCTATAGGGCCTGGCAGAGACAACCATACAACTTTCCCAAGGGACACCTCCATGGTACAAGGCACATGTAGGACCCTACAGAGTATAATCTGTACCAAAGATGATCTCACAGACAAAAATGGCAACAGATACAGGGAAAGTCAAATGTTATACAAAAAACAGATTCAACAGAGAATAAAGTACCTTGGAACTATAAATACTGGTTCCCCAAAAAGGACTTTAAAATGTTCAATAAGGAGCACCTGGCTGGCTCAGTTGGTGGAGCATGTGACTCTTGATCTCAGAGTTGTGAGTTCGAGCCCCACGTGGGGGTGTGGAGATTGCTTAAAAATAAAATCTTAAAAATAAATAAATAAAATGTTCAACAAGATAAATAAAGGAATAGAAACCATAAAACAAAAATAAGACATGACAGAAAAAGAGCAAGTGAGTTTTAAAAAGAACCAAATAGATATTCTAGAAATCAGAGAATAGATTAGACACAACCAAAGAGAGAATTCATGAATCAGAAGATGAATCTGTGGAAATCGTTTAGAGAGAAAACTGAGCAGAATGAGAAGCATTTTGAAAGGAAAGCAAAATGAGAAGTTCCACAATACACATAATAGGAGCTGCAAAAGAGAGAATAAATAATAAAGGCAATAATCAGAAAGGCAATGGGTGAGAATTTTCCAAAATTATAGTAAAAGCCAAAACAATAAAACACCCAGTGCCCATGGTATACCACAGAAAAAGAAAAGAAACCTATCAGACTGAAAGGCAGATTATCCATAAGGGATTGACAATTAGATGAATTAAGCGCCTGAAGACAACAGAAGAGCGATGAAGAAAAAGAGCGAACAGTGTGGTGAGAAGGAAGCAGGATCCTAATCCTGTTCCACCTGCTCTTCTACCTCCACCCTGTATCCCAGAAGTTCAGGCGGCAGGAGGGTGAGTGTCTAGGTTGCTGGCTTTGGGAAGGTTCTTACCATGGTACCATAGGTACCTGGCACTGCCCTGGTCCTGATGTGTCCACAGTTACTGCTTGCAGCCAAGATGACAAGAAGAAAGATCAATGCTGCTCAATGGGCACTAAAGAGAAACCCCCAAGAATATCAGCAAATAGGCCTCTAATCTGGCCTTAAAAAAAAACCAGAATATTGGGCCCAAAAGACAATAAGAAAGGATAAATCTTCTGACCAAAAAAGTCTCAACAAAAGGGAGGAAATGAAACAAAAGCAAATGGGCAGAGGAGGATCATAAAACACAGACTAAAGATTTAACAGCAGAACCAGAATCTAAAATTGAGGATATTTCAAGCCCCAATGCAGTGGGAGACAAAGCAGTCTTAGACCAATCTCAGTGGAGGTTCTTACATCCTCTCTCTCCTACAGTTCTAAGGAGCAGCTTTACCAACCATTTAGGAAATGCAAGTTTTCTGTAATTAACTGAAACATATTTTTATTTTACTTATTATTATTTTGGGCATGAGTGGGGTAGGGGCAAAGAGACGGAGAGGGAGAAAGCGAAATTTAAGCAGGCTCCAAGGTCAGTGTGGAGCCTGACACGGGGTTCTATCTCACGACCGTGAGATCATGACCTGAGCCAAAATCCAGAGTCAGATGCTTAACCAACTGAGCCACCCAGGTGCTCCCAGAAACATATTTTTAAAGAACCATGGACTCCCACCGCATCCCATGTTTTAATACATCTTTAAATAAGTATAACGAGTTTTTATTTACTTTTTTTTTTTTTTTTAGTGTTTATTGTTGAGAAAGAGATACACACACAGAGTGTCAGTCGGGGAGGGGCAGAGAGGAGAGGAAGACACAGAATTAGAAGCAGGCTCCAGGCTCTGAGCTGTCAGCACAGAGCCCGACGCAGGGCATGAACTCACGCACCCACAAGATCATGACCTGAGCCAATGTTGGACGCTTAACTGGCTGAGCCACCCAGGCGCCCCTTATTTATTTTTTTAATGTTTATTTATTTTTGAGAGAGAGAGAGGGCACGTGCGAGTGCATGAGTTGGGGAGGCTCAGAGAGAGGGGAGGGAGACACAGAATCTGAAGCAGGCTCCAGGCTCTGAGATGTCAGCACAGAGCCCGATGCAGAACTCGAACCCATGAACTGCAAGATCATGAACTGAGCAGTTAAGTGGTCAGACGCTTAACAGACTGGCCACTCAGGTGCCTCAGTACAATGACTTTTTAAAAGATAAAATGTACTAGTTAATTTTAGTAAAACCAGAAGTTGGTGGAATGTTAGACTAAGAAAGGCTTTGTTTGATGTAAACTTAACATTCCATTGACTTTGAACGGCATTATAAAAAAAAAAAATCCTCTAAAATACGCGTAGCCCAAATGACAGAGTTATTTTTAAAGGACCCACCTTCCATAGTTGTGTTTTTCTCCTACTATTGTTGTCTCTGTGTCTTCTGAGTGTTTGTCTCCTTATCAGAACTGCACACTATCTGGGCTACGGAAAGAAGGTCCAGAATTTCCCCAAACCTGTTAATGGGCCACGGATATAATGTGTAAGATATCACATCCTGTGTTATCAGGACATTCCCAATAAAAGCCTGAAAGTTACAAATGTTTGAAGGTTCCGAGCTCCGGTGACCTCTACTTGTGGATAAAATGTCTCCAAAGTTTAAGCTGGAACACAGGTTAAGTAACTCTTTAGCAAAGGGTTGCAATTACACAGCGTACGTAGACTAGCATTAACTCATGATGTCTGAGTACCAATCAACAAACAAGTACCAATAAATCTTGGTTATGACAGGGGGTGGGGGGAGATGGTGATATGCAGACATCTTCAGACAGAGACTAAAATAGCTCACTGCAGTTTCTTACAGAAAGACTACGAAGGGGTGCCTGGGTGGCTCAGTCGGTGAAGCATCCAGCTTCGGCTCAGGTCATGATCTCACAGTTCATGGGTTTGAGGTCCGCGTTGGGCTCTGTGCTGACAGCTAGCTCAGAGCCTGGAGCCTGTTTGAGATTCTGTGTCTCCCTCTCTCTCTGACCCTTCCCTGCTCACGCTGTCTCTCTCTCTCAGAAATAAATAAAACATTTTTTAAAAATGTTTAAAAAGAAAAAAAAAAAAGAAAAGAGCTATGAAGTTTCTCTCCCAAAGAGATCATAAATTCAGCCCCAAAGAAAGTTCTGAAGAAGTCCTAAAATAGTCTTATTTACATTCTAGAAGGAATATTCGAGAAACAAAAACAGCATCCCCAAAATTTTAGACTTTCTTGATATTACCCTGACCGTGCAATGAGCTCAAGGTGAAAGCCAGAGGAGAGAGTCAGTGGGAAGTCATCAGCCCCCACGAAAGCCATCCCCGCCACGTCATGGTGGCCAGCATGAGTGGAATTTCAGGCCTCTCTCTGAGGGGCTGACTTCTGCACCCACTGCTCACCTGTCTGTAAAGATCCCTGGGCACCATCCCACCCGGCCTTTGTCACCTGCTGCTCAGTCAGCCAGCACTTGGGAGAGGATAATGCGGGGTGGGTCCCACTCCACCCCCTCTGGCCCTGGAGCTGGGGGAGGGCAGCTCTCCTGGGCTGGGTGGGGAGGGCACACTTGTCAGAGGTCACTCTCTAGGTCGGGAGGCATTTTTAAATAGAGATAAGAAGGAATTGGGGCGCCTGGGTGGCTTAGTCGGTTAAGCGTCCGACTTTCGCTTGGGTCATGATCTCGCGGTTCGTGGGTTCGAGCCCCGCGTCGGGCTCTGTGCTGACTGCCAGCTCAGAGCCTGGAGCCTGTTTCAGTCTGTGACTCCCTCTCTCTCTGATCCTCCCCTGCTCATGCTGTCTCTCTCTCTCTCCTAAAAATAAATAAAACATTAAAAAAAAAAATTAAAAAAAAAAAAAAAGAGATAAGAAGGAATCATCCAAAAAGGCCTGGCAACAGAAACCTAAACTCCGAGGCCCAAGCTGGCGATCCCACAAGGAAGACGCTGACACCATACCATCGCTCCACTCCCTGCAGACTTGCAGAAGCGCTGGTGTAACTTCATCCTTCTTTCCAGAAGAAAAAAAATTATTTTCTTACCCTTCGTCTCTGTTCAGACATAACATCATCAACGCAGCTCTTTAAATATCTGTGCCGGGAGGCTATATTTAGTGACTATTTGGCCCTCAAAATGAGCCTGATTTCCTGTGGCAAAAAGTTCTCAGCAGCAAGCAGAGAGGCCTGGAGAATTCTGAAGTACTGACACACAGCTTCAAGGCTTGAGAGGTTCAGTGTAAGAAAAGGAGGTAATTCCTTTTTTGGATAGGTGACTGGCACCCAAGACAGGGGGAGAAAATTGTCATAAAACGGCGTGCTTGGTCTGAACACTTTTAAAGTCTTCCTGGAGAACAGCCTCCCAAGGGACAATGATGTGAGCAAGTGATCATATAGGGTACACAGCCCTCCTTTGGAGAGGCAGGAGGGGCATCCGTTTACTCATTCATTCACTCATTCATTCATTCATTCATTCATTCATGAACTCACCTCACTCACTCCTTTACTCACTCCTTCACTCATTCACTTGCTCATTCACGCATTCATTCACTCCCTCATTCATTCACTCCCTCATTCATTCATTCATATACTCATGAACTCACTAACTCATTCACACATTCACTGCTTTACTCACTCCTTCATTTATTCACTCACTCATTCACTCTCATTCACTTATTCATTCATTCACTCCCTCATTATTCACTCACTCATTCACTCCTTTATTCATTTATTCACTTGCTCACTCATTCATTCACTCCCTCATTCATTCTCTCCCTCATTCATTCATTCACTCACTCATATACTCACTCACTAACTCATTCACTCCTTCACTCACTCACTCACTCCTTCATTTATTCACTCACTCATTCACTCACTTATTCATTCATTCACTCCCTCATTTACTCATTCATTCACTCACTTGTTCATTCACCCACTCAGTACATTTGCACATCTTCCTACTTGGCCTACAGGAGCCTAGGTCACGTGGCAAACAAGATGCACAAACCATGGACAGAGAAGGCCATCCCTAGAAAGGGCCCTTGGAGGAGCACAAAGTGAGTGCTGTGGAGAACCCGGAGGGTGGGGGCACTTCTGCTGGTGCCACCTGAGAGAGGAAACAACCCCCAGCACTGGCTACTGCCCTGGACCCTCTCCTTGAACCCACGCAGTGAGCCCAGATGTCAATATGTATCTCCTATCACAGATGAGTAACTTCCCCAAGGTCCCGACTAGAGAATAAGTAACAGAACTAGAGCTGAAACTGAGATCGTCTGACTGCAAAGAGCTTAACCACTCTTTGCAGGCCCGGAGCCACAGGGAGAGGCTGATGGAGAGAGTCTGCCAGACTGCACACGCAGGGCCCACTCCGATTCTGCCAGAAGACTGGGCGGTCAGGGAAGCCCCTCGGCAGCTGGGGCAGACGACCTCTCCCTCCTCTGAGCAGCCTGGATTAGTCACACTTTCCCTCCTCACAAACCACCGTCCAGCCCCTGTGCGTGTGCACGTCTCCAGTGCCCCTCGGATGACCCAAGGGAGCCAGGGAACGCACACTTACTTCGCCCCAAGTAGGCTCTGCCAAGCAATATGGCATTCTTTTTGTTTTGTTTTTTTTTTAACATTTTAGTTTGACATAATTTTAGACTTTGAGAAGAATTGCAAAAATAGTTCAGAGTTCCCGTACATCTCTGCTTCCCCTTACACTAACTAACATGTTACGTAAGTGTAGGAAAATCATCAAAGCTAAGAAACTCACCTTGGTGCCATACTACCAACTATGTACTACAGAATTCATTTGGATTTCTTCCTGTTTGCCCACTATTGTCCTTCTGTTCCAGGACCCAATCAGGATCCCACCTCATACTGTCACATCTCTGCTCTGTGGTAGCTCCTTGGTCTTCCCTGGTCTTTCAAAACCTTGACATTTTGTTTTTTAATGTTTATTTATTTTGGGAAGAGAGAGATAGAGCACGAGTAGGGGAGGGGCAGAGAGAGAGGGAGACACAGAATCGAAAGCAGGCTCCAGGCTCTGAGCTAGCTGTCAGCACAGAGCCCAATAAGAGGCTTGAACCCATGAACAATGAGATCATGACCTGAGCCGAAGTCAGACACTTAACTGACTGAGCCACCCAGGTGCCCCAAGACCTTGACGTTTTTGAAGAACTGCTAGTCCGTTATTTTGTAGGACATCCCTCACTGGCTTTGTCTGATGATAAGATTGAGGTTGCATACTTTTGGCAGAAAACCACTTAGGCGATATGCCCAGTTCAGTGCATCTGTAAGGAGCCATTCATTTTCATACAATCGTTTCTTGGGTTTCTCTGGATACTCAGGGCAGCCCCATGAGACAGGGATTATTATCCCCATTATACAGGTGGGAATATTGAGACAAAGAAATTTAAGGCTTTTGCCCCAGGTCACTGGGGTGCTAGGCAGCGGAGACAGGATTTATACCCACTTCCGTCTTTGGGTCTTTCTAGTACCTGCCAAGCTGCCATTTCACATCTTTACAATTTAAACTCATTCATATGACTTTGACTCATCATAAGAAATTGGACTTAAAAGGTTAATCTAATTATTACAAATGAGAGTCTAAAACCGATGACTCGTAACAGCTAACATTTACTAAGCGCCTACTATTTGCCTTGCACGATGCTTCATCTTTTATTCCTAAAGTATCTCATTCAAAATCTTGCCACGACGCCAGGGAGTTGGTACTGCGGGGCCTGATCACTCAGCCCAAACTCCTGGGGTCAGGTGTGTCTGGGGATTTAGAACTTCCGGGTTTGAGCAACACCCTCTGATCAAACATAGTAATATCTTTGCAGCGTACCTGTATGGCCTTCCATTCTAAGATGGGCACATAACAGTAGATGAACAGGCCCAGACAAGTGCAGGTCAGGTACCACCCTCTGAAATAAACCTGTAGGCGTCCAGACCTTGGGGATCTCAGAACTGCGGACAAGGAATTGTGGGCCTGTACTATTATGCAAAGTCAAAGTCATTTGCAAATGAGGAAGCAGAGGCTGAACCAGTCATTACCCTGCCAGCCCCTCACTCCAAGGCCTCAGGCAGAATCGTAGCTGGGACTCTACCCCAGGCATTTAAGACTCTCTCCAATCATATGGGTTTTATTTCCCATTTCCCATGACAAAAGCCATTCGGAATACATTCAGCCGTCCCCTGAGCAGGGCGGGCATGAAGGAGATGACCTCAACCCTCACCAGCACCATCATCACTATGGCAGTTACTGTCCATCTAAGGCACTAGAGGAAACTTTTTCTCTTTGCATAAAAATATCACTGGTGTCATCAGATCAGTACAGTCCAATCAGCCCCACGTTCTGCTTCCAACGAGGCTCTCAAAAAGGTCTGTGGGGTCCAGGTCTTTCCCTATGACATAAGGATACCTTTAAGTGCTTAGACTTTCCTTCATAAAAAGTCACGGCTAAATCATCTATGAGTTGATGCAGACTCCTTATGGCCCTCTACACACGTTTTGCCGGCTTTGTCTCTTGAATTAGGTGTGCCTTACTCCCCAGCTTGCACAGGGAGGCACCCCTTTGTTTGCCCTAAAATTACTTTCCAGTTCAGAGTTTGGGAAGAAAGTTCCAGACAGCAACAATCACCAGTTGACGCCACCTTCGCGATTGCTGACTTCCCTCCAATCTCCTGCTCATTCGCCTTCTCTCTTGACCCAGGATGGGGAAACCAAGGCAACACCTACCATACTGAGCAAGTGGAGATTTGCATATTAAGGGAGAGCTGTGGATGAATCAGTGGTAAGCACACAGCATCCCAAGCAAGCGAACGAAGACAACTCATTACTCCGGGAATAACAAAAATTGGGGGCAGGAAAGGAAAAGATACCATGTACACTCAGCTGCTCCTGGCATTTCCAGGGTCATGATAAAGTTGACACTGAATAGAGTTAAAACTCTAGGGGCCCAGAGGAGGGAAAGTGTCCTGGGGGTGGGGGGGAGGGGCATGCATGCAAATGGAAGCTAGATCTTTATCTCCCAGCATGGCGGGGTCACGGATCATGGCTATAATGAAAGGAGTTTCAAGAATTAGAAGTAGTTTGCTTCTGGGAAGCAGGAAATGGTTGGGGAGGAGCAAAGAGCTGGGCCAGGACACTCCTGGGTTGTGGTGACAAGCCTGAGTCGTGATCTGACCCTTCTAACTGTGCGCACGTGTACCTTTAACGGAAGTGAAATCACACAACCAGTCAAGGGCAGAGCCATCACCCAAACCCCATGTTCTGCCCTCCTGTCTGTGTCTTCGCTTTGGCCTTTGTCTCTCCAGACTAGACCCCTCCTCCTGCATGCCCTCTGTCATCATAGCTGTCATCTGGGCCAGCCCTGGGGCTCAGGACCAGAAACAAGGTTCCTCCAAGCATGCGGCCCACCCCATGTCCAGGGCAAAGGCGGGCTAGTGTGTCTGGGTCACAGTCCAGGCAATCGCCTGCTGAGATCTCCTGGTAACCCTTCCTGCGGTTCTGCGCCCACCCTTGGAAACAGCGCACCTGAAAATGCGGAATCTCCTCATCCAGATGACCCTCAAGTCAGGCGTCCTTGGGAAACAGGTCAACCAGGAAGCCAAGACCCATTTGTGTACTTAACCCACAGCCATGCGCCTACCCTACGCCCAGTAGCACACTAGCCCCCCAAATTTAGATGTTCTTAAGTACTAGTAAGAGAATCATAATATCAGCTGATACTTCTTTATTTTTTTTAAGTTTATTTATTTTGAGAGAGAGAGAGAGAAAGCATGAGCAGGAGAGTGGCAGAGGGAGAGAGGGAGACAGTCAGAATTCCAAGCAAGCAGTGCACGGTCAGCACAGAGCCTGATGAGGGACTCGAACTCCCGAACCGTGAGATCATGACCTGAGCTGAAGTCAGACGCCTAACCGACTGAGCCACCCAGGCGCCCCACAATTGGTACATCTGAGTGTTCACTGCAGAGATGACAACGCACTGAGTATTTTCCTTGCATTAGGTCATTTCATCCTTTCAACCGCCTGTGAGATAGGTATGTTTATTAGCATAGATGCTCTTCACATGGCTCTTTACTTAACTGAGTCAGATCAACCTATGCCCACCAGCGTCTCTGTAAAGCAGCCTGCCTGGAGCCCACGGCAGGTGACCCGTCTGGACCTAAAGTCCATGCTCTTAACCTTTACAGACTCTTGGGGCACAGCCTGGACCCAGACACCAGGCTGGGTTTGCCTCAAATCCGGGCAAGGATTTGCAGAATGGACCCCAGGTGAGTTAAAGTTTCTTTTCTAATCCTCACTTTCCTCTGGGAAACTGGACTGGAGGCCACAGCTCAGAAAACGCGAGGAACCAGGGAGGGAAGGTCAATGCATCAAGCAGGCTGGCGGAAGACAATATGGCACCATTCCGGACCCCCTGCGTGGCCTCTGAGTTAGTGTCAAAGAGTTTTTCTGGAAGATCATTTTTGTCATATGCTACAACCTCGGCCTAATGGACTAACCCTGGGAAGACCAAGATCAGAAGATACTTCTGGAGTTTGGCAGTGCTCAGACTGTGCAGATGTACCTGGCGGTCCCACAGGAAGATGGTGCCTGGGCAGGAGTGGCCAACTGCAAAAGACTTCTCACTAGGAAATTTTCCTGTGTGAGGGACTTTGGAAGACTAGCTCTTGGTGGGTGGGGAGGCACCAGACCCTCTCTGACCAATGCAGAAGTTACCCATAGAAATTAAGTGCAGCCAGGGCTCTCCAGGAGGAAGGAGACACCGAGAAGGAAACACAAACAGAAGTCAGGGTCCGAGGCTGAGGAATGGGACAGAAAAGCTGGAATAACAAGGGTCAGGTGTTGTCAAAAGACAGTCCGGTCTCACAGGGCTGCTGCTGCAGTAAATAACTGTGCTTTCACAGAAGCACCAAATCTCTAAACCTTTGGGCCAATCCCCCTCATTTCACAGACTGTGACTGGAGACCTATAGAAGGCAGGGACCATGACCCAGTGGGGGATCCACAGCCTGATTCTTTTTTTTTTTTTTTTTTTTTTTTGAGTTGATTTGAGAGAGAGAAGGTGAATGCAGGCAGAGACAGAGGGAGAGAGAGAGAATCCCAAGCGGGCTCCTCCTCACCATCAGCACAGATGCCTGACACACAGGGTTCCACCTCACAAGCTGTGAGATCATGACCTGAGCTGACATCAAGAGTTGGACACTTAACCAGCTGAGCCACCCAGGCGCCCCCCCCCCTTTTATTTTTAAGCAATCGCCACACCCAACGTGGGTCTCGAACTTACAACCTGGAGATCAAGAATTCATGTTCTGCCAACTGAGCCAGCCAGGCACACTGAGGGTTCCCAATTCTTAATTCAGTGCTCAGGGAGCTCCTGGCTCCCCGGAGTACCCAGGCACACTGCAGACCACCCTGGTGAGCCCAAAGAAGGACCAGCAAACAGCTGGTGTTACTTAGTCCCACCTCTGATTCCTGATAGCAAGTCAGCTCCCTTTCGAGCCGAGGCACCATCATGATCCTAGAGGAAACAAAGGGATTTCCCACACCCGCCTTTTTTAATAGACAGCACAGGGCTGGATTAAAGGGGAAAAAAAAGTAAGGTTAAGTAAATTATATCTGTGACCCTCACACTTGGAATTGCACCAAAGGACTCCACGGCCCGGCAGGAAAGAATGTTTTGAACATGCTGCTGAATTGTTTTCCCAGGATAAGATTTCTGTGAAGAGGCACCAAGTGTGGAAATGCAATGTTTTATCTATGGCCACAATAAGCATGCATGAAATAACAAGTGTCCCTCAGGGTTTAAAAGGGCGGCCTGTCTGTGCTTTGAAGCCAGGGCTCCATGAGCTTAGCTGCCCCAGAGCGTGAGTTACCTGTTATCATCCGTATTAGCTTATCGCCGCCGCAGTAACAAATTACCACCAATTTAGAAGCTTAAAACAACGCCTGTTTATCAGCTCACGGTTCCTCAGGTCAGAAGGCTAACTCAGCTTCACTGGGCTAACATCAAGGTGCTGGCACAACTGCATTCCTTCCTGGAAAAAATTCAGGCTGCTCTCCCTATCTTAAGGTTCTTTTTTTTTTTTTTTTTTGGTCAGTGATTTTAATTTAATTTAATTTTTTATTTTTTTAAAAAATAGTTTATTGTCAAGTTGGTTTCCATAGAACACCCAGTGCTCATCCCTACAACTGCCCTCCTCCATGCCCATCTCCCCCCTCCCCCCGACACCCATCAGTTCTCAGTTTGTTCTCAGCATTCAAGAGTCTCTCATGGTTTGCCTCTCTCCCCCTCCCTATCTCCCCCCTATCTTAAGGTTCTTAATTACATCAGCAAAGACCCTTTCCGCCATGGAACGAAACATCCTCACAGGTGGATATGCTGGGAGGGGGGTGTATATTATGTTCCCTACCGCATCTGTCATTCCACCTGCGGTCCACACCCCGGGGAATATTGGTACCAGCTCTCACGTGCACACACCTCTTTCTGGAAAGCGTCCCTCCCACTGAACTCTCTGCTCCTAAAACACACTCTCCTCTCCCTACCACCATAGCCAAAACTACAGCTTCAGTCCAATGTGAAAGAGACCAAGTGCGTTCACTCCAGCATGGGGCCCCTGCCTTGGAATAGGATCTGGGCCCTGTTCCGTTTTCTGTTACAGCAACGGTCAAATACAATCAGGTCCTTGATACACATTATTAGTTCACTCAGCAAATATTTATTGGGGGCCTGCCGGGTCCTGAGCATTGCGCTTGGGGTGAGGGCTACAAAGAAGGCTAAGCTACAGGGAATCTTACAGTCCAGCATGGGACAGTCATCCATGGGACAGTCATCCAGACCAACACGTCGACACAGAAGAGCACAGAAACACCATCAAGTAGATTTGCCTAGAAGAGTGGGGGAGGGACTTCCCAGACAGGGACCGTCAGAGGTGGGACTTTAAGAATGAGGAATTTAGCAAGGGGAAAAAGTGGGAGCAGCATTCTAGGCCAAAAAGAATGGCATTCCATCTAGAGACACACAGAGGCATGAAACGGTAGGCTGCCGGGACAGAGTGGGGCCTGGGGGTTAGGGGGGTGCACAAAGTTGGGCTGTGCCATGCCTAGATGCTTGAGTTTCAGCTCAGAGTGACAAAGAGGCTTTTATAATGTTGAGTGATGGGGCACCTGGGTGGCTTACTCGGCTGAGCATCTGACTTTGGCTCAGGTCACTATCTCACAGTTCATGAGTTTGAGCCCCGCGTCAGGCTCTCTGTTGTCAGCCTGTCAGCTCAGAGTCTGCTTTGGATCCTCTGTCCCCCCTCGTTCTGCCCCTCCCCAGCTTACGCTCTCCCCAAAATAAATCAGTATTTTAAAAAAATTAAAACATGGAGTGATACAAGCAGGTGTGCCTTTTATTTTTTATTTTTTTAATGTTTTATTAATTTCTGAGGGAGAGAAACAGTGTGAGCAAGGGAGGGTCAGAGAGAGAGGGAGACACAGAATCTGAAACAGGCTCCAGGCTCTGAGCTAGCTGTCAGCACAGAGCCCAACGCAGGGCTCGAACCCATGAACCGTGAGATCATGACCTGAGCCGAAGTTGGACGCTTAACCGACTGAGCCACCCAGGCGCCCCCAGGTGTGCCTTTTAAAACAGAACTCTTTAAGACAGACAAAGGAAGGGTAGATCTCATAATGGGCGATGCCAGATGCCA
Source organism: Hyaena hyaena (assembly GCF_003009895.1). NCBI lineage: Eukaryota > Metazoa > Chordata > Mammalia > Carnivora > Hyaenidae > Hyaena > Hyaena hyaena. The sequence continues at coordinate 598,168 of NW_024080860.1, forward strand.
GGAAGGCCAGTTGGGCCATGCCAGACATAGTTCAGGCTCGACGCAAAGGCGTGAGCTAAGGCAGAAGCAGTGGGTAGAAAAGCAGGAGCGATACGGAGAACAATCAAGGAATCAAGGAGACAGAACTGAACCCCACGCCTAGCCACAGGGGTGCAGAACACAGGGAGGTCAAAGATGGCAGCGAGAATTTCAGCCTCAAGGGCCAGGGGTGGTTTATAAACTTGGACTCTCTAAAATGGAGAACAAAGAACAAATGAGGGAGTTTGTGGCAGGAGACAAAGTTCCGGTTTAGGTGTGTTGGGGTAGTTTTGTTTTTTATCAGCAGCAATGGGCTTAAGACTGTACAGGGAGGTCCCTTCCTGCAATAAGAATCTCAAGAAAACACAGGACCTCAAGTCACTTCCAAGCATGAGTCAGGGAGCCAACATTCAAGAGGAAGTCCCCGAGAACCACCCAAGTTACGTCAGAAAGCTGGTCTCTTCAGGGGCCCAGCTCTTGCTGGCTCCGGTCAAGCTCCCATGAACCCAGACTCAGGGTGTACTTCTTAGGGTTCACGGTTCAGAACCGGAACCAAAAATGGCTGACCCTCATCAGGGATTCGTTCAGAGTATTTTGTCCTTCATTCTAAAAACCCTTATCAAGAGTTACTCAGGCCAGACCCAGATGCTGCATCAGGAGCCTGAGGCTTCAAAGATGAATAAGGTACTCAGCATAGAGTCTTGGAATGCCAACCGGGTGCCAGGAGAAGTAGAGTCCTGGGCGGACCTGCTACTTCAAGGGAAGTTGCCCGGGGTCTTGCTCAGAGGCAAAGCCACACAGCTCATGCCTGTCAATCTCTTTCTGAAGGGTCATGGTAAATGGGAGGGGAGAATACAGCATCAGTCAAGAAATACCCAAGAAAAAAACAGAGAAAGCATTAGTTTCCAGCCCAATGGGGCAGAAGGGCCTCATGACAGGCAGTAACACACACACACACACACACAAAACTGTCTAACACTAAGAACTATCATTGGGGACTGGCCCCAGGGACCACGCAGCAGCAGGAGAGGGACCTCACAGAACCCCTCTTTGAAGGTCAGAGTTTCTGCCATGCTCCCTCGTGACATTCCCAAGCTCCCAGCTTCTCACACCTTGCTCGTCAAGCATGACTTGATCTACATCTTTGGAGTACGAGTCAAGCCTGAGGTCATGTGTTCCGCAAGTCCACCACCCAGCTTTTTTTTTTTTTTTTTTTAAACTAATTTTGTTGTTGTTTTTTTAAAAGTTTATTTATTTACTTTGAGAGAGAATGAGCTGGGGAGGAGCAGAGAACGGGGGAGACAGAATGTGAAGCGGGCTCTTCTCTGACAGCAGGGAACCCAATGCGGGGCTTGAACTCACAAACTGTGAGATCATGACCTGAACCAAAATCGAATGCTTAACCAACTGAGCCACCCAGGCGCCTCCCCCCACCCAGATCTTTGATTTTATTCAAATGTGCTTCTTTTGAGCCTAAAACACAATTTCTTCTCTCATTCTGTCCTTTGAGAACTTTTCATCACGTGATTTATTTTGTATTTCACAAACCTCCCAAGCCTTAGCCAGTCTGTAATTCCCTCTGCTAGACACTGGGGTGACTCACTGAAAGATGAGGGAAGAACTGAGGGCCCGTCTGCTACTGAAGAAGGGCAGACACAAGACACAAATGAATGAAAGCCGAGGGCCACATGCTCAGTGTGGTCTAATGAGAAGTCTCAACTTCACAACCACCTGTTACAGTGGTGCTTGGAACATGCCGCTTGGATATCCGTGAGTCACCAATCAAAAGCTGCATCAGAAGGGTTTTCACAGGGGATGGGGGCCTGGGTGGCTCAATCGGTTAAGCATCTGACTCATTTTCGGCTCAGGTCATGATCTTAAGGTTCGTGGGATTGAGCTCTGCATTGGGCTCTGAACTAACAGCACAGCCTGCTTGGATTCTCTCTCTCTACCCCTTCCCTGCTCGTGCTCTGTCTCTCAAAATAATAACTAAACATTAAAAAAAGGGTTTTCACAGGGGAGGCTGTATTTGGGGGAGACTTCAAACAGTGGGTAGGCATGTTAAGTGGTACGTTCTTGGCCTCCTCAAAATGCTGTCTCTTGGGGCTCCTGGGTGGCTCAGTCGGTTAAGCATCCGACTTCGGCTCAGGTCATGATCTTACCGTTCGTGGGTTCGAGCCCCGTGTCAGGCTCTGTGCTGACAGCTAGCTCAGAGCCTGGAGCCTGTTTCAGATTCTGTGTCTCCCTCTCTCTCTGACCCTCCCCAGCTCACGCTGTCTCTGTCTCTCTCTCTCTTAGAAATAAATAAAACATTAAAAAAAAATTTTAGGGGCACCTGGGTGGCTTAGTCGGTTGAGCGTCCGACTTTCTCTTAGGTCATGATCTCACAGTTCGTGGGTTTGAGCCCTGTGTCGGGCTCTGTGCTGACTGGCAGCTCAGAGTCTGGAGCCTGTTTCAGTCTGTGACTCCCTCTCTCTCTGACCCTCCCCTGCTCACGCTGTCTCTCTCTCTCTCTCTCTCTCCTAGAAAAAAAAAATTAAAAAAAATTTTTTTTAATTAAAAAAACAAAATGCTGTCTCTTACTCCATGGGAGGAGTTTTTTTTAACCTTTTGTATTTTGAAATATAACATAGAGAAAACTGCACAAAGTAAACTGCACAGTTTAATAAATTATCATAAACTACAACATAGGCCGATCAACAGATTGATGGCAGGAGTCAGACACTCTCCTTGTACATCTTCCCAATCACTAACCTCCCCTGCATCCAAGGACAATAATCACCTGGCCTTTTATGGCAGCACCCCCTTATTTCCTTACTGCTTTACCATCGAAGCAGCACGCTTAATACCAGTTTACCTTCAATGGTAAAGCAGTCGAGAAATGAACTTGAGTTCGCCTGTTTTGTGAACTTGAGACAAATGGTAGCATACAGAGGGTGTCCTTTTGGGTCTGCCTTTTTTTCCCATTCACCATCCTGTGTATAAGATTCATCCGTGTTGTCGAATGTAACTGCAGCTTCTTCATTCTCCGTGTAGTACAGTAGCCCAAAGAGAGACCACACCATGATTCAGTGATGCATCTATTGTTAGGGACTTTTGGATTATTTCCAGTCTGGAAATTACAAAAGGTGATTATGAGTATGCTTCCCCCCATCTTTTGGTGCATGTGTGTGCATTGCTGTTGGGTATACAGCTAACCGGAAAAATGCTGACCTCTTGAGTCTGTACATCCTTAATTTTAGGATAACACCAGTGTGCTGCCCAATGCAGTTGCCCCAGCATGCAGACCCATCAGCAATGCATGAGCGTTTCCATTGCTCTACACCCTGGCCAATGCTTGGCACTGTTACTATTTCTTTCCTTTTTTTTTTTTTTTTTTTTTTCATTTTCATTTCAGCCATGCTGATGGGTACATAAGGGGTAGCTCATTGCAATTAAAAAAAATTTTTTTTAACATTTATTTATTTTTGAGAGACAGAGTGCAAGCAGGGGAGGGGCAGAGAGAGAGGGAGACACAGAATCCGAAGCAGGCTCTAGGCTCTGAGCTGTCAGCATAGCACCCGACACGGGACTCAAACCCACAGAACTGTGAGATCATGACCTGAGCCAAAGTCTGACAGACTGAGCCACCCATGTACGTCCCTCATTGCAATTTTAATTTGCATTTTCTTGATTACCAATGAGGTTGCACATTTTCATATGTTTATAGGCCCTTTGTTCATTCTCTTTTGTGAAGTTCTTCCTGGCTATTTTTCATTTAGGCCAGTCCTTTGGTCTCTTTTATGTTTGTTTGTTTTATGCTTTCTAGATACAGGCCTTCTGATAGTTACGCGTGTTGCAAAAATCTTCTGGGAGGAATTTCAAAAGTCCTAATAAATCAATTAGAAAAGACTTAGAGAAAAAGAAATCTGTCATTTTTCTAAGTTACCAGCCTCAGACCAGGCTTCAGCTTTAAAGAGTGATCTAGAAAGAATACAATTTGACATAAGACCCACCAGGTTCAAGCCTCTGTGAGGCCACTTCCTGAGTGCTTTCGGGCAAATCGCTTAAGCTCTCTGAGCCTCAGTGACCACACTTGAGAAGGGACCACTATCTTTCGCATGGCTGTTCCATGGCAGAAGGGAGGTTATGTGCAAATAGGCTTCATAAACTGCATATCAGTTAAAATCAGAAGTAATCGGTCACACCGGCTTCCTGAACGGCCCTGACCAGCTTCCCGAGAGCTGTCTTGTAGCGCTAACAGAGGCGACAGTAGCAACCTTTCAGATCCAGGAAAATCTCCGTCCTCCCTTCCGCTGTCCTCCCTTCCACTGTCCGAGCCAGAGGACACCTTCAATCCCGCCCCTCTGCCCGCACTGTGTCAGACTGTACTGCCCACGAGCCAGGAACAGGACTCCTCCCCGCCTGCCTGGGCAAGAAAACAGGAAGCAGCCCCCACCCTGCCAGGAGGTGGGGCTGACAAGCTCCCCTTTTTAGGTGGGCATCTCTCCAGGTCATCAACCCTCTGGATGCTGGAGAAGCACTGGCCGCTGGCCCGCCGCCCCCCGCCCAGGGCTACTCCGCACTTTGTCCCCGGGTGATAGAGTAAGTGGGCCAGTAGACGGGGGTGTAGAACAGTCCTCCTCGGTGCCTCGCTGACATGCCAGGCAAGGAGCCCTTTCGGTGCCCAACTGGGACAGGGACTCCACTGTCCTGGGGACTCCTCACCCCACTCTAAGGTTCCACACCATCCATTCACGTGCCCCAGTCCACACACAGGGGGGATGTGGAAGCTTTTCAAGGGAGTAGCCGAGAGCTCCGATCAAGTGTGGGTCCTTCTTCTGTAGGGTGGAAACCCGCTTACAGTAATTTTATTAGCCCAAAGGGTTGAGAGCTGGAAATCTTGTCCGGCCTCCCCATTTGGAAAGGAGAAATTCAGTAGCAGAGCCAGATTTGCTCACTCCCCAGGGGCACTCTTGCATCGCTCCGCACTCATCAGTTGCCATCAGCCGCGTCCAGGTGCCTGGGACACACTAGGCCCCTTTCTCTCCCTTCCCCGTAACACCGTCCAGCTCAGAACGGCCCCACCCAAAGCAGAAAGAAACCCTGGGAAGTCCAAGCCCATGTTTTGGGAATGTTTATAAAGTGTTTTGAGCTTAACGGAAATCCAAATCATCGACTGTGACCCTTACTCCCAACTCCAGATGCTGCAGGCGCTCTCCTAAATAGGTAACCTGGGCGCACCGGCCTGGCACACATCGCAGCCACTTAGTAAGAGTTAATCATTGGAGAAATCAAAGGAGACAGAGAGAGAGTCTCCAAAATGTGCAAAGGGAAAGTGTTGTGCAAGCAGGGGCCTGCCTGTGGCACCCGGGCTCCCTGTAGATCCTCCGACTGTTTTACATCCACACATTAGGCAAACAGGCCTAGTGCCTGGCTCAGCACGGAGAGCCAGACCCTGCCCCCAGGAGCTTACGGTCTGGGAGAGAAGCCACGGTGTGAGCTGGGTGAATGGGGCTGACAGACGGTAGCTACGGGCCCCTGCTTGCTCGGATACCGAATCTGGCTGGAGGCAGACAGCAGCGGAGGTCTAGTGAAGGGAGATGTGGTGTAAGTTAAGGTCTAGAAAAGAGGCACCAGGGACCTTTAGGTGCCCTGCCAGGCAGGGGTGTCTCGGCAGCCAGCAAAAGTCCTTGAAAAAAGGGAGTTACAGAAGCCAGTGTCGGGGGAGGTGGCATCACAGACGGTAAGAGCAGTTTTATCAGTTTTATCAGAGGAGGGGAGCACAGAGGAAGCGGACAGAAGGTGAAAGAGAAGTGGGGTGAGGTTAGCACTTTGGTGACCCAACTGTTAGGGGGAGGGAGAGAGCCCAGGGGTCTAGGCTGTGACTCCGGGGTGACAATCAAGCACAATCGAGGGCCAGTTTTCCTGAGTTTGGGTCCCAGCTCTGACACTGACTTCAGAGCTGTGAGCTGGCTATTGACATGTCTAAGGCTTGACTTCCTCATCTGTAAAAGAGGGCTCACAGTTTGTAGATTCCTTCCAAAAACTGAGAGCAGGTGTGGGTCATAAAAGCCTTTAGCACGCGCGTGCAGTAAATGCTATAAATGTCAGCTATTCTCATTATTATCAATGGGAGGAACAGAACCACAAGTTCAAAGAAAGCTCTTAGCATCCTTCCTACCTTTCCCATACCAACTAAGGGAGCAAGCCGGGGACAGGAGGGGGACAGCACCTTTTATGTTAGAAACCATTCCTGCACAGCCTGGGTCAAGAAGCCCTGACTCACCGAATCCCTCTGCTCCAACCCCACAATTTTTTAGCAGGTAAATCAAAGCCAGAGCTAAAGATCATGAGCAGAATGACAGAAACATCCCCCTGACTTCTCGGACTTCTCGGTCATCAGACTGTGGAGCCCTGACTTCTGTGTTTATTTGCTGCATAACCTTGGACAAGTCACTTGGCCTCTCTGAGCCTGAGCTATTAAGTAGGATAATGGCTATAAACCACTCAGCATGTTTCTAGTCCCCACCAGGCCCTCAAGCAATATTTGTCTCTTCCTCCCCAGAACCCAAGTTTCCTGGCTCTTTCCAGCTCACGGTTGGTTGGGATCCTGCACTCTGCGCTGAGCTCCACCCAAGGGGATTGTGACCAAAGCCTCTGTTCCCAGAGCCCCGACGCCTCTTCCGATCTTAGCAATCACCAACCATAGAGCAGAAGGTCTCAAATTTCAGGGTGCCCAGGGCTACCCAGGGCTCTGGCTGAAATGCAGGCTCACATTCAGTAGGTGATGCTGCTGCTGTAAGTCCTCCGTGTAGAAGAGCCCCACAGTGGTCGGTACACCCCTCTGCTGACTCATGAGCTCCTCCAGGCTGGTCTCTTTATCTTACCCATCTCTGTGTCCCCTCCATGCTCTCTGCTCACTAAACGGATGGTGAAAACATAAACAAACCATAGAGAAAACCATTTTCCGGCTAAGTAAATACAGACAGGGAATTTTGTCTCTGAGCGCCAGCCCTCCTGGTTCATTCCAGAATTGTCCTCCTTGGCCAACATGAGGACAGTGTGGGAGAAGGGGGCCTGGGACCTGGAGCCCTGGATCTGAATCTTGCTTTTCAGTCACCAGTGGGTGGTCCTGGGCAAGTTACCAAGCTCTCACCCATGAGATGAGAATTCTAATACCCAACCACAGTGTAGACCTCAACGATGGCTAAAACGTGTTGTATAAACTGTAAAGTGCTGCAGGCAAGGTATCTTTTACGACAGCAACTTTTTTGAGGGCAGGAGTCACATTTCATTCCCTTAGAACCTGAAGGTTGCTCGAGATGGGCTGGGTGAGGGAGACAACAGGGATCAGGTTGGAGATGGGGACTGCAGAGGTGGGTCTGGAGTCCCCACCCTGCCAGAAGGCAGGCAGAGAATTCACGGTCCTCACAGGCATGGGGAAGGGCTCCTCACTCAGAGTGTAGGAGACCAAGGACCAGGAGGGCACTTAGGGACCATTAGGAAAAAGCACCAAGTAATTACAGATGCCCCCTGCTGCCCAGAGCTGAGTTTAGCCCCCAGGCAAGGGCTTCCTTGCTAGAGCTCACTAATCATTTTCTACCCTCACCCACAGCCAGCTCAGCACTAACACAGGAATCTGAGGACACAGGCGAGAGCAAGACACAATTGTGGGGCACCTGGGTGGCTCAGTTGGTTAAGTGTCCGACTCTTGATTTCAGCTCAGGTGAGGATCTCACGGTTCATGAGTTCGAGCCCCAAGTTGGGGCTCTGTTGGCACACAGCTTGCTTGGGATTCTTTCTCTCTCCCTCCCCAGCTTGTGTGCTCTGTCTCTCAAAATAAATAAATAAACTTAAAAAAAAAAAAAGACACAGTCTTGCCCTCATGAAGCTCCTAGTTTACTGAAGGCAGCATAGAGAAAGAGTGACAGGACAGAGTAACAGATGCTATGGATTGAGAGGTGGGAGTGGCCAATTCTGCTCCTCAGCCATTTAGCCTCATCTGCACTCATCTCCAGATGTTTCCTTTGCCATTCCCCATTTCTAGAATGCCCACCTCCCCTCCTCTCCCCCCCAGCAAGTGCTATCTCATGCTGAATGGTGGTTAGGTCCTGGTGAGGGCTCCCACTAGGAGCCCAAGCCCACGCCAGCTTGTACTTTCCGCATGTGCTCTCGGTAATTATCACATTACCTAGGAACACGTCTGCCCCCCTAGTGAAGAGCTAATCACAGCCTGCACCATTACTTACATTTGTGCTTCCCTAGGTCTCCACAGATTACAGCAAGAATCGCTGAAAGTTTGTCCCAAAGTTTACAACAATGCCTTGCTGCCTATTACTTAATGCAATCCCCACAATAAACCTGTAAGGTAAGTATCACCTTTATTTTATAATAAGGAAACCTTAGAAAGGTTTGCCCGGGGACATATAGCTTATCCAAGTGCCTGGCTATAAAACTCAAACCTCTTACAGCTCCAATGCCACTGTTCTACTCAGAGACACTGGGTGCCACTGTTGCCTCAGAGGCAACACTACAGTGGTTAAAGGTTGGGACCACTTCCAGCTGTGTGACCTTGGGCAGGTGACTTAAACTCTCTGTGCTTCAGTTTCCTCATGGAAAATGGGGCTGATACCCACCTCATGGATCCTTGTTGAGATTAAAGAAGGAAATACAACAAAGTGCTTAGAACGGTGCCAAACACAGTAATTAGCCTCAATTATCACTACACCTTGGCCGATTCTCATGGTCTCTCAACTTATTAAAATTTTTTCCTAGCTCATTTTTATATCTCATAATACACTGGATACAGTCGAAGTCATTAAACAGAATGAGCTTTTGCAGATTGACTAATGCCAAGTTTTAGGACTGTTCTCTTTTCTTCGCTCTCCTACACCTCTCCTCTCTTTTCCTGCTCCAGCCTACCTCCTCACTCTCACCCCCCCACCTCCAAAACAAGGCACTCAGTTAGATGCGGCCAATCACAAGGGTTCCACATGTAAAATACCTGCAAACCTTGGCCCAGAGTCTCCTTTGTTGGGCCATCCCAGGACAGCAAGGGCACATCCCAGTTCTGGGTGGAAAGAAGCTTTCACAAACCTAATTTCCATCACTATAATGGGTCAAAGTTTTACGTGTCTTCCTCTAGTGCTCCAGTTTTTACTGATCTGAGACTCCAGACGGAATGGATTATCATAAAATAACATCTATTTCTTTTCCTTTTCCACTAAAAAAAAGAAGACTATTCACACTGCTTCCTGGAGCAAGAAGCCTCAGGACCAGACAGCTGGCTGAGGCAGTAAGACCCACGGTGGACAAGCAGGTGGAAAGATTCTTTCTATCTAGGGGCCCAGTCCACAGAGTCAGAGGGGAAGCCTCAAACCCAGCTGGTCCTTGGGAGGCAGCAGTGAACAGCCATCTCTCTCATTGTGCCTGGGCTAGGATGACCCAGGGAGGGGACACTCCCTACTTTACACCCCCCAGACACACCTGCAACGGGCCAGAGGCAACTGGAAAGAGAAAAGGATGAAGTTCCCAGGGGTGAAAAGCTTTCTTCTTTGCAAGATTCCATACACAGAATACACAGCCAGGTCCTCGGAATCTTTTCTATCTAAAACCCCAAAGCCCTTCCTTTACATTGTACTGTGCTTGGGGGAGGGGGTGGAGGCACGGGTGGGGGCACCGCAGAGCACTGCAGGGGAACCGGCCTCTGGCAGTGGGGTCCCAGCTGGATCTTCAAAGGTTCCACCCTGAGCGCAAGAGTGAAGCACGAATCTGCCCATACAACTTTGGCACCGGGATGAAAAGAAGTGCTGTGCCCTTTGAAATGGATTTTGCATACAAACGAGTTGATGAACACCAGAAACATGTCCGCTTTATTCAGTCAAATCAATATACCAGGCATTCAAACTCTGAGGTAAAAATGGATTGTGGCTTTTTGTTGATGGCACTGGGGAATTTTGGCCCCCGGCCCTGCTCAGGCTGGACAAATAGGGCAGTCTGCCTATTTGCTGTCAAGCACATCTTGGGGGATGAAACCAAAACCCCAAGTCAGGGCTCTGGGCATCACTGGGCAGCTCATCTTGACCAGCAGCGGGCTGTCCAGCCAAAGGCCGGCCCCTGGCCCCTGGCCGGCCCTATCCTCCAGCCCCCATTTTCCAAACTCGGCCACACGTCGCATTTCCTACATTCCTTCTCGCCGCCCAGACCCCTGCAGCCCGGCCCTCGGAGGCCGACAGCTGGGGGTGGCGTGAGCCAAGCAAGAGGCACTAGGAAGGGGGTGCTAGGAGTGGAGGGGAATGTCAGTGCAACCCAGAAGCGATCGAGAGGGGAGGAAAGGGCTCCCCGCTTCACATCCCCGTCCAGCGCTCCGCTCTCCGCCGCCACACTAGAGTGGCCCCCCAATGCGCTTCCACTGCCTAGGGGGCACCCCTTCCATTCGGCCGCCCTTCAGTTCCTTCGGTTCTCACCGTCCCTGTGACCCCTTGCCCTGCCTCGCCGCACGGATCATGTCAGCTCTTCGAAGCCTCCCTGCCCTTCTCCTCGGGCCAGCTGGGATGCCCCTGGTCCCCGACCTCCCCAGGGTCGCCTCGACCTGAGCACCCAGATGCTCCCTCTCGCGGTCCCCTTGCCCGGTCCTCCCTGGGCCTGAAGACCTCTGCTCCCTTCAAAGCCCCTCCCGAGCACTGCGTCTCACGGGAAGCCCCAGCCACGCATGCCCCGGGGTCCCCCGGTCCTCACCTGAGTCCGCTCGAAGCTCTCCCTTTCGGCCGCCTCGATTCCCGCGCCCACCCCGCGCCTGCTCAGCACCTTGGGCAGCGGGTTGGGCACCTGCTTCATGGAGCTGGCCATCCGGTCCATGTCGCCGCGCGGAGCCGAGTCAGGGGCCCTCGGCCGCCCCGGGATCCCCACGGCGCCGCCCGCCCCGCCCTACCCGCTGGGATCCGGCGCTAACGGGACGGCTTCCGCCTTCCATTGGCTGAGAGCGCTGCTACTCTCCCGAGGCCCCGCCCCGCCCAGAGGCTTCCCCGACCGCCCCCGCCCCCTCTGGAGCCCCACCGCGCGCCCCGCCCCGCTGGGGCTCTCGGGACCGCGAGGCCCGCCGTGACCGGCCAGGACGCCTATCCATCATCGGGTCCAGCCGCCCCCGGAGGGGGCGGGGAGAGGGGCGGGGCCCGAGCCGGGGCTGCCCTGACCTGCCCTCGCCCGCCCCTCCCCCCACGGCCGGCGCGCCGCTTTCCCCGCCTGTTCCCCGCGAGCCTCGCTCTCCTCCGCGGCGGGCGCTGCCAGGTTCCCGGCGTGGTGGGCGGGGGTCACGCGGGCTGGAGCGCAGGGCCTCCCGCAGGGAATCCGGGCCGCCTGGGAATAGCCTTGTTTACACCGCTCGGGCCGGACGGGAGAGCGCGGGATGGACAGGCTCTGCGGCCGCAGCCCGGGGAAGCTCTGCCCCAGGCCAGGTCCCCGCTGTAAGGGCCAGCGTTGGCCAGACCTGGCGGCCGGGGTGGCGGCCCCCACCCAGCCCCCTCTGCTTCCTCCCGCGTCCTGACCCTGCTCTGCAGCCCTGCCCATCCCCTTTGTAAGGATCGCCGACCCGAGGGCGCCGGGTGGGTCAGCGGGAACGCTCTGACACCTATCCGAACCCCTCCGGGTCTGGAACCGGCAAGAATGTATTCGTTGGTAGAAACCCTTGCTTCTGTTGGTGTCGGTGCGCGGCTCTGGGCCACCCCTCCCGTCCTGCGCCGGTGTCAGCCGAGGTACCGACAGTCAGAGGGAAGTGTGATCGTTAGCGGAGGTGCCCAAGAAAGTTAGAAGTTTCCCGTTAAATGCTAATGTTGATGTTTTAAAGACAAATGTTTTAAAACTGAAGGTGAAGAAAGGTATTCTTTTTTTTTTTTTTTTTTTAACTAAGAGCTTTTGATAAAAATTCACACATTCAACAAAGAAGCGAATGAGGGGGTGGGCCTTTGCAGGCACTAGGGAACCACTGAAGGCTTTTGCTCAGATCTGTGCCTTTAGGGGCTGGCATTGTGTGGACCAGATTATGGGGGCGAGGAGGAAGGGAGGGAGGGAATCAACAGGGAGACCCTAGCGGTAGGTGGGAGACATTGAGGGCCTGCAAAGGAATGAGGAATGTCCTGTGGGAGGTTACAGGAATATGCTTGGATGCAGGGAGTGGGGAGAGGGAGGAGGCAGTGGTGGGGCCCGAATTTCTATAGAGGAGGGATTTCAGGGTGGCTGTGAGATGCAGGGGTAGTGGCCTTGACGCTACATACCCATAACTAACACACTGGTTTCACCTTTTGGGGGGGGAGTGGCTCCCTTTGGGTTTCTTTGAAGAAGAGGTGAGCTGCCTAGTTTTCAAGGCTTTGTGTCTGGGAAAGTGGAGGTGACATCAAATGCACAGTCTGGACGCTGACTAAAGAGGAGAGGACTTCAGTTCTGGGCAGAGCAATGTCAGCACAGACTTGGCCAAAGGGCAGGTGACGGGTGGAAACAGAGGAGCCCGGGGAGGAAGAATCAGAGAAACAGAAGGGGAGCCAAGGCCCAGGTGGGAGGTCCCCAGGGTAACGGCAATCTGTGGACTCGGGACATAAAGCCAGGAGATGAGGGTTGTGTTTGGGGGCTGTGAAGGTGTCTGGTTCAGTACTGCTTCTGCCCCTCCTTCCAGGTGCAGAGCAGATCAGAGAAGATTCAAGGCTGGATCTGGCCCACCACAGGGGCTCCTAGGAATATGCCTACCAGGAAAACACACAAGATTGACAGTTAATGTAACCTCTGTGTGCCCATTCTTACCCCACACCCGCCTCACACTCTGGATCCAGCCAGAGTGATTTATGACCCTTTGCCCAGAGTTTACGGCTTTGATAAACAGGGCCCTTTAAACGAGGATTAAGGGCTCAACCTACTTCTTATTAGGATAAACCAGAGTAGGAATCAGGAATTTGTGGTTTGGAGGCACCCTGTGGAGAAAGACTCTGGAGAGTTAACCTTCCTCTGAAGCTCAGAGTGAGTTAAAAATAAGGATTTCCCTTTGCCCTCCCCCAGGGCAAACAGCATGACCCTGCTGGTTTCCTTCAGGTCTTACTGTCTCTCCCCAAAATATGGGAACCATTTGTACGGTAGTCTCCCCCACACCCTCACCCACATTTTCGCTTTCTGTGGTCTCAGTTCCCACGATCCAAAATATTAAACGGAAAGTTCCAGAAATAAACAATTTGTAAGACTTAAATTGCACACCGTTCTGATGTGATGGAATCTTGCGTGTCCCGCTCCGTCTTGTCCAGGATGTGATTCATCGTTTTGTCCAGCAAATCCATGCTGTATTCGGTACCCGCCTATTAGTCACTGTGTCACAGTGCTTGTGTTCAGATAACCCTTATTTTACTTAACAATGGTCCGAGAGCACAAGAGCAGTGATGCTGGCAATTCGGATATGCCAAAGAGTAGCTGTAAAGGTGGAAGTTCTCTTATGAATAAGGAAAGAAAAAACTTGTATGCTGAAATTGCTAAGATCTACAGTACGAACGCATGGTGTATGTATCCGTGAAACTGAAGAAGGAAAAAATTCTAGTGCTAGTTTGACTGTTAATCTGTTACTGTGCCTAATTTATAAACTAAACTTTATCACAGACATGTATGTATGGGAAAAACATAGTATCTTAAAAAAAATTTTATTTAAAAAGATAGATTAAATTTCTTATATTTAGTGGCACCTGGGTGGCTTAGTCACTTAAGCGTCTGACTTCAGCTCAGGTCATGATCTCATGGTTCACAAGTTTGAGCCCTGCATGGAGCTCTGTGCTGAAAGCTCAGAGCCTAGAGCCTGCTTTGGATTCTATGTCTCCCTCTCTCTTCCCTGCTCACACTCTTGTCTCTGTCTCTCTCTCAAATAAAAATAAATGTTTAAAAAAATTTTTTTTAATTAAACCCATAAAAAATTTTTAAATTGTATACATTTAAAACCTACAATTTGATGATTTTTGACGCATGAAACCATCACCACAATCAAGAGAGTGAACATATCTATCAAGCCCAAAGATTTCCTCAGGTCCCTTTGTAATTCGTCCCTACCTCCTCCCGAAATCCTGTGTCTAAGCAATTACTGATCTGCTTTCTGCCACTAAAAATCAACTGCATTTTCTAAAATTTTAATCTTGTCTGGAAGACAAGATGTCTTCTTTCTGGTTTTTTTCACTAAGAATAGTTATTTTGAAACTTATGTATGTTATCACATATATCAATAGTTTGCTCCTTTTTATTGCTGAGTATTATTCCAGTCCACGAATAGTCCACAAATTGTTTATCCATTAATCTGATGATGAAAATTTGGATCCTTCCTAGTTTTTAACTACTACCAAAAAAGAAAAAAAAAAAAAAGGTGCCCTGAGCAGTCATGTACAAGTCATTGTATGAACATGTGCTTTCATTTCTGCTGGGTAAATACCTAGGATCGTATGTCTGGATTGTATGGTGGATGTACATTTAACTTTTTAAGAAACTGCCAAATTGTTTTCCAAAATGGTTGTACCATTTTACATTCCCACCGTCAGTGTGTAAGTTCCGGTTGCTTCACATCCTTGCCAACACTTGATATGGTCAGTGTTTTTAATTTTAGACATGCATGTGGTAGCGTCTCACTGATGTTTAAACTTGCATTTCCCCAATAACTAATGAAGTTGAGTGTCTCTTCAGATACGTATTTGACATCTGTATGTTCTTCTTGGTAAAGTGACTGATTAAATCTTTTGCCCATTAAAAGAAAACATTTTATTGAAATAAGAATAGACTTACAAAACATTTGCAAGGGAATACAAGACGTTTCCACGTACCCTCCACCTAGCATCCTACACAGCTTGATGCTAACGTCTTACACAGGCATGGTACAATTAATAAAACTAAGAAATTAACATTGCTACAATATTACTAATTAAACTACAGACTTTATTTGGATTTCACCATCTACTAATGTCCTTATTCTGCTCCAGGGCACAATCTAGGACTTTATATTGTCATTAATTTTTATGTTTCCTTAGCTTCCTCCAGTCTGTGACAGCTCCTCAGTCTTTCCTTATGTTTTATGACACTGACATTTTTGAATAGTATTGACCTGATATATTGTAGACTGACCCTCAATCTGAGCTTACCTGATATTTTCTCATCATTCGATTGATGTTATGAATTTCTGGTAAAAATACCCCAGAGGCTGGGGTGCCTGGGTGGCTCAGTCAGTTAAGCGTCTGACTTTGGCTCAGGTCATGATCTCAGGGTTCAAGAGTTCGAGCCCCACATCTAGCTCTGTGTTGACAGTATGAAGCCTGGTTTGGATCCTCTGTCCCCTTCTCTCTCTGTCCCTCTCTTGCTCATGCTTGCTCTCTCAAAAATAAATCAAACCATTTAAAAAAGTGTTTTAAAAAAATACCCCCTGAGGTGGTGTGCCCTTCTCAGCACATTCTATCAGGGGTACATATTGTTGATGTCTTTTTTTTTTTTTAATGTTTATTTATTTTTGAAAGAGAGACATAGAGTGCAAGCAGAGGAGGAGCAGAGAGAGAGGATGACACAGAATCCAAAGCAGGCTCTGAGCTGTCAGCACAGAGTCCAACACAGGCCTCAAAGTCATGAACCATGAAATCATGACCTGAACCAAAGTCAGATGCTTAACTGACTGAGCCACCCAGGCGCCCCTGATATGTCTTATTACTGATTATGTTCATCTCAATCACTTGGTTTAGGTGGTGTCTACCATGCTTCTCCACTGTAAAATTACTCTTTTTTGCTTTCTAATCAATACCAATTTGGGGGAGGTACTTTGAGGCTATGCAAATATCCTGTTTAAGGAGGGTAAATTTGGAAGGCTGTCTTTATATTGAATGAATAGGTGAGTTTAGCAAGGCTGCAAGAATCGGAGCCAATATACAAAATTCAGTTGTTTTTCTATACATCAACAATTAACAATCAGAAATTGAAATTTAAAAACGGTACCGGATACAGCAGTATCAAAAATAGGAAGTACTTAGGGGCACCTTTTTGGCTCAGTTGGTGGAACATGCGACTCTTGATCTCAGGGTTGTGAGTTGGAGCCCCATGTTGGGTACAGAGATTACTTAAAAATAAAATCTTTCCAAAAAACAATAGAAAGTACATAAGGATAAATTTGACAAAATATGTGAAAGACATGTGCACTGAAAACTATGAAATACTGCTGAGAAAAAGTAAAGACTTGGGTAATGCAGTAATATACCATGTCCATGGATCTGAACTTCAATTTTGTTAAGATGCCAGTTCTTCTGTGGACTGAATCTGTAGATTCAATGCAATTCTGATCAAATTTCCTTCAAACTTTTTGTAAAAAATGTTAATGATGATTCTTTAAAAAATTTTTTTTAATGTTTTATGTATTTCTGAGAGAGAGACAGCATGATCAGGGAAGCATCAGAGAGAGAGGGAGACACAGAATCCAAAGCAGGCTCCAGCCTCTGAGCTAGCTGTCAGCACAGAGCCTGACACAGGGCTCAAATCCACGAACTGTGAGATCATGACCTAAGCCGAAGTCAGATGCTTAGCCGACTGAGCCACTAGGTGCCCTAATGATGATTCTTAAATTTGTATAAAAAGGTAAAGGACCTAGAATCTCCAAAACAACTCTGGACACATGTCAGGTATTTATGTTACATGATCCAGACCTATTGTAAGTCTACAGTAATCAAAACAGTGTGGTATTAGTGAAAAGGCAGGCATGTCAATCAATAGAACAGATTAGAAAGTCCAGATGCAGGTTCACACATACATGGTCAGTTTGTTTTACCCAAAGGCACAAGGCAGTTCAATGGAAGGAAGCTAATCTTTTTTAACAAACAGCACTTAAATGATTGGATAACTGTATGCCAAATAAAATAAAATAAAACGAAACATGAAAATAAAATCTTATACACACAAACACACACATATTTGGGGGGGGCGGGATGGGGGGAAAAGGGAGAGAGAGAGAATCCCAAGCAGGCTCCAAGCTCAGCCCAGAAACTCACACAGGGCTCGATCTCAAGACCCTGAGACTCTGAGCCCTGAGACCTGAGGCAAAATCAAGAGTCAGACACTTAACCAACTGAGCCACCCAGACGCCCCTAAAATAATATTTACAGAGGAACCTCAATCCTTTCCTCCCACCATATACATAAATCAACTCAAGTTGGATCACAGACCTAAGTGTAAAAACTAAGACTATAAAACTTATAAAAGAAAATAAGAGAAAAAATCTTAGTGGCCCTAGGTTTGGCAAAGTTTTCCTAAAAGCATGAAGTATAAAAGGAAAAAAACTGAATAGATCTTCATCCAAATTCAAAACAAAAAGCCCGCTACAAAAATGAAAGGGAAGGCACAGAATGGGAAGATATTTCCAAAACATTCTCTCAACAAAAGACTGTATCTAGAACTTGCCAGATAAACATTTTTGAAGTTTGACATGGTTTGGGTTTTAAATTGTTCACAAAGATTATGATGCGTCAGGCACAAGAGCACGGCGTAGGGGACCACTCAGGGATTGACAGGAATCTAAGCCTGAGCCTCTATTCCACTGCACTTGAGCTGTTTCTTGGGCAAGTTGCTTAATGTTCCCAACTGTAAAGCAGGAGGAGTAACGAAATAAGCATTCATTCATCCAGCAAACATGTGTTAATCTCCTACTCTGGAGCAAGCATAGTAACAAGGAGGTTATAAGCTTACTATTTGATCATGGATATACACATTAAAAAAAAAAAAAAAAAAAGCATATTCTACCCAAGGAGGCAAGTCCTAGAATAAGAGGTATGAAGGTTTCTCCAGGATTTGGAAGATTAAACAAGAATAGGATCCCATGGGGGTGCCTGGGTGGCTTAGTCGGTTAAGCGTCCGACTTTCGCTTAGGTCATGATCTCGCGGTTCGTGGGTTCGAGCCCCGCGTCGGGCTCTGTGCTGACTGCCAGCTCAGAGCCTGGAGCCTGTTTCAGTCTGTGACTCCCTCTCTCTCTCTCTCCTAGAAATAAATAAAACATTTAAAAAGAAATTAAAAAAAAAAAAGAATAGGATCCCATGTACACAAAATCATCTCTCTACGTGTGTGCATAGATACATAAGAAAAAAAGTTAGAGTTAGATCTATATTTACTGAATTGCAGCGATGAATTGTCAAGTGGAAAAGAAACTGTCTGCAAAGTATTGCGTACAGAATGATTCTACTTCAGCAAAAACAAGTAAACAAAATTCCCATAGAACTGAGTTTATGCTTTTGTATGTAAGTGAACACAGAAAAGGCTCTCTTTCTCTCTGTAGAGATCTTGCTGTTGTAAGTTCAAGCCCCACATTGGGTATAGAGATTACCTAAAAGTAAAATCTTACCAAAAAGGGGGGGGGTCAAAAGCCACATAAAGGTGAGGGAAGAAGGAAGACCCAGAAAGCAGAAACCTATGCCTTGAAGACAGGAGTGTGAGTAAATGTGTAGATGCTGCAATGTTCAGGGGTCCCCAAGAAGGACTCAAGGAATTCACTGAGAGCCACTATGCTCATGGTTACAGTTTATTATGGTGACAGGATACAGATTAGAATCTACCCAGGGGAGAGCCCAGAAAGGCTCCACACTCAGAGCTTTCCAGTGAAGTTGTGGACAGGGAGAACTTTTCCCAACAATGATATGTGACAACATACTCAGGGGATTGCCAATCAGAGAAGCCCCCCGCCCTCCAAGCCTTGCGTGCAGAGTTTTTTTGGGGCTCTGGCACAGAGACATGGCAGGCGCTGTGTTGCTGACCTTTATAGTCTTCAGTCCATCCAAAGGTCGAGCTGACACTGCATGGCCCAAAGCCCTCATGATAGGTCACGGTTTTGGAGTGGCTGGTGTGGCCAAGGCTCCCGGGAAGGCAAAGACATTGCAAGGGCTTCCAGACCAGTGCTCCGGCGGGGCAGGCAAAGGCCAGACCTCTCTGTGGGTAGGGTCAGCTCTTTGCTGCACAGATGCTCAATTGCAGTCAGTACAGAGGTGACTTAACTATGAGCCAAGATGTAGTCACTAGGACACTACGGCACAGCTCCTAAACACACGGGGGCCGGGGGTGGGGTGGGGGTGGGGTGGGGGTGGGGTGTAGGGGAAATGAAGGTAAAGGGCTTGCGGAGGTAGGTGGAAGAGCAGATACACGGGGGAGATAGGGGGCGCCGCAGGGCTGCAGGCGGCTGGGTCCAGGCCATTTGCGAGAAACCCGGGTGGGAGAATCTCAGGTTGCGCCCAGACAAGGGTGCGTTTGGGGCAGGAATTCTGCTGGGAGAGGGGAGGCGGGAGGGAGGTTCCCCATCTGGTGGTGAGATTCTGAACTGGGACGGAGATGTCGCTTCCTGGAGAGGAGGAAGCTAGGCACTGGGTGGCAGGAGCCGCTGGGTCATCCAAAGGGGATGTGTGAAATTGCCCAGAGCGAAACAGGAAGCAAGTTCCCCCAAAGGCAAACATCTGTGAATAGGGGTGTGGCGGCATAGCGCGTTGAGAGCAGTCTTAGGTTCCCCTACCCCTTAATCCCCTCATCTTCTTCTTTCCCCTTTGCCCCTTTCTCGGTGGCATTTTCTGCCTCAGAAAAATAGAAAGAAAGCCTTTGGGCAAACAGAAGCCTGAGGTTTGAGCTTCAAAAGCCTGGGAGGGCACAATTATGCGCGGAAACAATAGGTTGGGAAGAAGAGAGGGTCAGGCTATTCCATCCCCAGACCAGAGAAAGTTCTCTGAGCAGGGGTTTGGGGACTGTCAGGAGGAAAGTGCTCAGACACTAGTCTGGTTCTTGCAATTGGGTTCTTAATCCTGGCTCCCTGGGCTTTGTCCTGGAGATGGGGGGGTGGGGGGGGACCTGACAAGAAGCTATGGAGAGGTTTGGAGAACCTAGGGCAGAGGAAATCCCCATTCTCCTTTTCCTAGGTGGGTCCCAGGGCAGCACTAAGATCCTAGAGACCCAAAGGACTCATCAGGTGATTTTAAGATGTGTTCACAAAATCTTTAATACGCCACCCTTCAAAGGGCGGAGCCTAATTCTCCCCTCCTTGAATGTGGGTAAATAGAATAAAGCAGAAGTGACAGTCTGTGACATGTTAGCCATCATGTCCTGAGGACGCTCAAGCAGCCTAGGGACAGTGCACATGGCGAGGAACTAAGGACACCTGCCAACAGTGAACAAGTCATTTGGGAAGAAGGTCCGACAGCCACATTTAAGCTTTCCCATTAAGGGCGGGGGGGGGGGGGGGGGGGGGGTGCTGTCGGGAAGAGAAAGAGGTGACAACTACTTGTGCGAAGAGAACTCAGATTCTTACCACTTGAAAAGAGGAACTCAGAATAGAAGTGACCAGTGAGTGTCAAATGAGAACTACTTGCTTTACTAAGCCTGTGGGCCGGAAGATTCTGCCCTGTCTTAAAGGAGTTTCAGGCATCAGTAGCTGACAAGGGAGGAGATGGTGGGTCTGGAAACTTCCCAGAGCCCAGTGCACCAGGCAGCCGGCCATTTCTTCCGGGACAATGAGGCTGTCAGCCAGGGAGACACAGACTGCAATGAGCTGACCTGCGGCCGAGTGCCAGACCAGCTTGCTCACTGCCTAGTAATCACTTAACCTCTTTGACCCTCAACTTCCTCAGCTGTTAACTAATACCTACCTCAGTAAACTGTTGGAGTCAAGGAAACAATGCTGGAGTGATTTCTTTTTCTTTTATCCCTTTAAAATTTAATTTTAATCAAAGTTATATAATTTAATTTTTTAAATTAAAAAAAAATTTTTTTTAATGTTTTTTTATTTATTTCTAGGAGAGAGAGAGAGACAGCGTGAGCAGCGGAGGGTCAGAGAGAGGGAGACACAGACTCTGAAACAGGCTCCAGGCTCCGAGCTGGCAGTCAGCACAGAGCCGGACGCGGGGCTCGAACCCATGAACCACGAGATCATGACCCAAGCGAAAGTCGGACGCTCAACCGACTGAGCCACCCAGGTGCCCCTCAAAGTTATATAGTTTTAAAATATCGAATAGCTGCCTGAGGCTAATAAAAAAAAACCCTGTCTCCTCCTCTACCTTCTCTCTCTTCTCTTCCCCTCCCCACCGTTCCCTTCCCTGACTCCCCTTGATCACTCCCCACCTCCCTGACTCTCCCCCCTCCCCTCCCTGATTCTCCCCCCACTCCCTGACCCTCCTTCTCCCCTCTTTGACTTCTCCCCTCCCTGACTCCTCTCCCAGAGACAATCACTTTCAATTCTGAGTCCCTTGGAAGCTCCAGGAACTCTAGAAACATCTTTGACTCTCCTTTAAATGATATATTTTTAATCCTTGAAATATCAAAGACCAAAATGTGTTATTTACCGAATTTTGACATCATCCACTGATTTTATACCAATTTCTTTTTTTTTATGTTTATTATTTTTGAGACAGAAACACAGCATGAGTGGGGGAGGGGCAGAGAGACACACACACACACACACACACACACACACACACACACACACACACACAGAATCCGAAGCAGACTCCAGGCTCTGATCTAGCTGTCAGCACAGAGCCCGATGCGGGCGCGGCCCACGAATCGTGAGATCATGACCCGAGCCCAAGTCTGATGCTCAACCGACTGAGCCACCCAAGCGCCCTGATTTTATACCAATTTCACTTATAGTTTTGAGTTTATAATAAATCTGTTTTACTTTTTTTTTTTTTTTTGCATTGTGGTTGGTTCCGTGTACGATTTTCATTTTGAAAATTGGTTTCAAAGAAAACAAACAACAAAAAGATGTGAGGGGGCGGGGCGGGGGAGGGGCGGAGAGTAGTCCCCGCCCCCGCCGCCTCCGCGGCAGCCGCAGCCTCCCGGAGCCTGGTAAAGGGACAGTGCCAGCTTGCCCCAGTGTCGGGGTGGCTGCGGCCCGCACCAGCCCTACGTTATAATCACAAGAAGGAGGAAGAATCCCCTAAAAGCAGGGGGAAAATGGAAAAAGTTCACGAGAAAGACCAGACATAATAGAATCAAAGTGCTTCTAAGCGCTGGAGCTGCAGAGCTTGAAAATTACACACCGAAAAATACTGAACCGGCAGGCGCTTCTAGTGACCCCAGAGGCAACGTGGTGTATTAGGCATGAGAGTTAGCAGATCACTGCGTCAATTATTTTGCAGGAACACAAACTGAGGTACTGCGGTTCATATTAACGTTGGGTTGAGCCTGACTTTTTTTTTTTTTTTATTGTTGTTTTCTCTGGTTCTCAGTCTTCATCTCCCTTCTTCATCTCTGATTCCACCCAGTTACCACATGGGATTGACTCGCTCAGGTGCATTAAACCCTCATCATTTTCCCTTAATATTGTACCCTGAACCGTTCGAGTAGGACTGCTATTCCCGTGCTGGATTTCGGAAATGTTCAATATCATGTCACCTTCACAACGGACGCTCAGTGTCATCCTGTGAACTCACGTGTGTTAGGACAGTTACCACATTCAGGGCTTCACAGCCTGCGAAGCGTGCAGAACAGGTGTCCGTCCAGGGCAGAGTAGCCTACCTTGGGAAATAGTCCTACCAGAAAAGACATAAAAGAAACCCAACCTATAGTTGATTGACTTAATACACCACTTCAAGACTGGAAAAGGTCCTTTTACTAAAATCCTGGGTGGCTAAAATCTAGCCTCAAGGAAAACAAAGGAGCAAGTGGTTTACACTGCAGAACACTTTTTGGTTATAACAAGGGAACATTTGATCCCGTGGGGTTTTTAGTAAGGAAGATAAAGTCCTGCGGTAAAGGATAGAGTGGTATAGGGGTAAGTATGTCAGCCCAGGAATTAGATAATAAAAGTGCTATGACTCCTGATTGCCTTAAGATGTCACCTAACTTGTGTGGACCTGTTTCCTCACCTCTAGAAAGACTTGGTGAGTTTCAGATTTGGCCATCTTGGATTATATGGGATAGATTGGGCATGACCCTTCTTGATTGAAATTTTCCCTGCAAGACGTAGGCAGGATGTATCTTCTAAGGTAAGAAAATACTGTTGGGGTGCCTTGGTGGCTCAGTCAGTGAAGCTACTGGCTCTTGATATCGGCTCAGGTCATGATCTCATGGTTGGGAGATGAGCCCTGCATCCGGCTCTGCACTGCTCTCTCTCCCTCTCCCACTGCCCCTCCCCCTACTTATGTGCACTTATGTACCTGTGCTCGCGCACGCGCTCTCTCTCTCTCTCAAAAAAAAATACCGTTAAAGGTCATAACTGCTGCTGTGCAAATTTTGCTTTCTTTAGAAATTTCTACTCTTTGAATGATGTATATTGGTATATTTTTCTTCCTTCCTTCCTCCCTTCCTTCCTTCCTTTCTTTTCTTTCTTTTTTTGTTCTTCAAACAGAATGTTTACATTTGACTTACCCACACATGTCCTGGAAATAAGTTTCTGCCCAGTACTTACTGCTGGTTTATACATTCCTAAAGTCGATTTTGGAAGATCGGACCATGCCACAGTGTTTTTTTATAGTAGTTGTTTTAACTTGTATAATTGTGTCCAAAGTTATGTTTTAAAAAGTGTTAAGGCTCTTTGTAAAGTGATTTGTTTTAAGCACATTAAAGGTTGTTCAAGCATTTAAAAAAATTTAAACACTGAGAATGGCTTTGAAAATGCTTCACATGCTAATAGATGCTAAGGAGAATATCCCTGACCTTGGGGGGGGGGGGGCAGCATCCCGCAGGGCAGCTAGGGTGCTCTCCCCGGCCCCCTTACCTGGGGGACCTCTGATCCAATCCTCCCCCCACCCCCCGGAGCTCTGCTCTTGACGTTGGAATCAAGTTGTACCAACCAAACCCTAGAATGCAGGACCTCCCATTTCCAGACTTCTTAAGCTCCATCAGCAGGGGTCAAGAGGAAGCCCATCATCTCAGAGTCCATATCAGCTTTTCTGGGGCTCCTCAGTGCCCTCAGGAGCCAGGAGGGAGGCCTGTCCTCTAGGAGTAAGACTGCCCCCCCATCTGCCTTCATCAGAAGGGGCTCACAGAGAGTGCACTAGGAGTAAATCCACCTTCCGTTGGCAGAGGTCAAGACTGAGACTCACTCAGAGGAACCAAGCCACACCTCCAGGGGTCTTACCCTCCACCCAGGGGTCAGCAGAGGGCCCACCACCCACCTACCCCCACCCTGGCCTTGCCCCTACTATGTGTCTTGACTACACCGGTACTACTACCTCTGGGCCTCTTACCTCCAGTGGCCCCGAGAAGCAGCCCAGGCTCCCAGCTCACACCCCAGGCTCTTGTCCCCACCCACCTCCATCCAGGCCCATCTGGTCCCCATGTGCTACCTTCTCCCCAGTTCTCAGAACTCTCCTGTACACTCTGGAGCTCACATCTATCATCAGCAAAACTCCACCAACTCTCAAGCTTTCCCTCAACCTTCCTTCCCCTTCTTGCCCAGGGAATCCTGGCCCTCCGCTCAGGGCAGCCGGCAGGGGTGGGTGGTGGTGATCTCTTTCCCCCATACCCGACCGACCACTGGGAGATAGGGTAGGAGTCTTCCCAGCTGCTCAGGGTTGCATCATCCCTGCCCCCTTGCTTCAGATCAAAGCTTCAGCTCCTCCCAGAGGGCGTCAGCTGCACCGCCTGGCACCCCTCCCTGCTGACGCCATTTGCTTCCCCTCCCCCAAGTAACTGTCCCTTCCTTCCCAATCAGATCAACTGGGCCTGTTACTTTCTGATACTTTTCCACCTTGGGAGCTCACTGACCCTGAGAGATGACCCCTCCCTGGGTCAGCTAATTCCTAGAGGTAGCAAACAACTCACGTGCAACTGTACCGTTCATACACGAACCAGCCACCCAGAATCTACACCCCAAGCCCCTCCTCTATGGGGCTTTCACGCTGTGGGCCACTACCCACCTGCCCTGATCACCCCAAGGCCAGGTACCACACAGCTAGAGGCAGCCGCCATGACCCAGAGCCCACTGGAATTGTTCAAACTAGGTCTGCTTATCTTGCCCCACCTGTTTCTTTCCACAGAAACCATAATAAAGGCTCTTGTTCAAGTTTCCTGACCCCCTCTGCCTCTCGACCAGCCATGGTGCTTCCGCGTGTGGCTCCATGTCATTTCCTGTTCTCCACCTAATCTCAGCCATCCATTTCCCAAGCTCATACCCTTGACCTCATAAGTACCAATAAATAACTCAATTTTGTGCTTGCCTCTCACTGGCCACCACCTCCTGTCTTTCCACCTTCCTTCCCTGGAACCCTGACTCCAGCTCCCTGGAGCCTGCAATCCTTCAAGTCTACGGCCTTTTCGTGGTTCTCCTCCCCCCCCCCCCCAACCCCACTCAGCCCTCCTCCATTACTCTCTCAGTAAAAGCCAAAATCCCAGGTGACTCAGTAGGTTAAGCATCTGACTCTTGATTTCGGCTCAGGTCATGATTTCATGGTTCATGGGTTCAAGCACCATGTCTCTGGGATTCTCTGTCTCTCTCTGTCTGCCCCTTCCTCCCATCCCTGCTCATGTGTGTTCTCCTTCTCTCTCTCTGAAAATAAATACACATAAAAAAAAAAAAAGAGCCAAAGTCTTGACACTAAGCCACAAGGCCCTACATGCAGTGTTGCCCATTATCTCCAATGCCACCTGCCACTCCTCTTCACCTCCTTCATCCTTCCTTCATTACACTGTCTCCCCTAGCAAAACCAAACACACTTCCACCCTAGGCCCTTTGCACTGGCTGTTGCTATTGGCTAAAACATTCTTCCTTCAGATACCTGCAGGGCTCATCCCTTTACCTCCTTCAAATCTCTGCCGTGATGTCACTGCTCAATGAGGCTTTTCCTGATCACCCCTAATCACTCTCTGGCCCCCTTATTTTGTTCTAGTTCTTTCAGAGTTTTTAGCGACTAACACACTATCTAGTTTACTCATTTATTATGTTTGTTGCTTATCATCTATCTCTCCCTCTAAAACGTGATCTCTGAGAACAGAGATGTTTCTTATTCGCTGCCAGATCCTCAGCATCTGGAAGGGTGCTTTGCGTATAATAAGTGCTCCTTAATAATTAGTTAGTGAATGAACAACATAGTGGCACCTTCTCCAACTTTTTCATCGCAATAATAATAAAAACAAGACGAGCAGCAGCCGACTTTGTTACTCGCTAACTCTACACGTCAGGCCTGTGCCCTCAACTTTTTATGCGTCATCTCGTTCAGTCCTCGGAGCAGCACAGGGAGCTCGGTCTCCCCACAATCTCCGTTTTCCTAGAAAGGAAATGGGTTAATGGAGGATCGTGGTCAGGAATTTATCTCCGATCTCCAAATTGATGAGTGGTGACCCTATGATCCAAACCCAAGTAACCTGAGTCCCCGCTCTCAGTAACTCGGTTCCATCACGTGTGTGGAAGGTCTTCACACAGTTAAACTGCTTCACATGTGGGAAGAATGCTTGCAGGGGACACTGAGGCCCAGGAAACTGCTTGGTGCAGACACGCTGTCAGTCAAGCACCTTGAATGTGCTGGGGTTGCTTGGGAGGAGAAGGCGGGGAGTGGATGAGGCAGCAACCTGGTTCCTCCCACGCGAGCCCAGCCAGCTCCTGGGGTCTCTCTGCCTGGGCTCTAATGCACTCGACTCTAATGCACTCGATAGAAGCCTGGCTCCTGGGAGAGCCTTAATGGACCCACAGAGTCACAGCTTCAGCTGGAACAGTGCATTAATAATGGAGGAGACAAGGTCATTAACAAACAGAGCAGGGAGGTAGAGAACAGAAAAAGAGAGATTGGTTTATAAGCATCTATCCCCATTCCAGCAAATCCTTGCTCTTGTCTCCTCAACCACAGCTTCTTTCTGCTCTGCTCCAGGGTCCTGTGTCTGCTGAGCCCCCAAAACGTCTATATGGCTGGGCTCCATACGGAACAGAATCCATATGTCCACCAGTTACCTACGCCTATGAAGTGGTAAAATAGAATCAGGCTCTGATAAAGCCAAATGCTATTCTATTAGATGATGCTTCATTTTCTCTGCTTGACTTTAGTCCCCCCCCAATATATTCTTTCTTTTCTTTCCGAGCATAAGGGAGACTGACCTTCTCTTTGTGGTGCAATGGGTTGTGAGCGGGATGGACAAGTGTCCCTATGGGTCATGGCACTTTGCTGCTGGTTCAGAGTTCTGTTTACCCTGCGTCTACAGTCTGGAAGGCCCGGCTGATTTGGAGTCCCTGCTGGCCTGGATCCCTGAGTGTCTCCATGACCAAGGCTTACTGCCCGCCCATGGTGGACGTGTGGTATGAGTGGGACATAAATTGAGATTTGGGCCAATTTGTCTGCAGCATAATTTAACTTATCCCACTCATCTCAAAGGAGGTTGTGACAAAAGCTCATTATGTGGGGCCTGGCATATGGATGTCACCTCATCCCTGTTCTTACCTTTCCTAACGTTGCACTGTAGTATTTACTACTTTGCATCATAATGATATATTTCTGGGTCTATACTTCTCCCTAGCACAGGAGTGCCACAGGCTAGAGACCATGGTTGTTGGCCTTTGAATTCTCGGATAGCATCTGAGCACCCAATGGTTTGTAACAAATGTTTACTGGATAAATAAGTCAAGTATTACTGACTTCTGCAAGTTTAAAATTTTTAGAGCCTTAGATTTTAAAAAATTTTTTAAATTTTTTTTAATGTTTTATTTATTTCTAGGAGAGAGAGAGAGAGACAGCATGTGAGCAGGGGAGGGTCAGAGAGAGAGGGAGTCACAGACTGAAACAGGCTCCAGGCTCTGAGCTGGCGGTCAGCACTGAGCCCGACGCGGGGCTCGAACCCACGAACCGTGAGATCATGATCTAAGTGAAAGTCAGACGCTTAACCGACTAAGCCACCCAGGCGCCCCATTAAAAAATTTTTTTAATGTTTATTTATTTTTGAGAGAGAGAGAGAGAGAGCAGGGGAAGGGCAGAGAGAGGGAGAGACAGAATCCAAAGCAGGTTCCAGGCTCTGAGCTGTCAGCATAGAGCCCAATGTGGGGATCGAACCCACGGACTACGTACGAGATCACGACCTGAGCCAAAGTCAGACACATAACCAGCTGAGCCACCCAGGCGCCCCTAGAGCCTTAAATTTTTTAAAATCTCTAATTGGAGGGGGGGAAATTCCTAAGAGGATTGTAGGGAATGAAAAAGAATCAAGGGGCTATGGGAGCGTTTTATCCTTTAAAATTATGTGAACGTCAGAAAAAGTTTTGTGAATTAAAGAAACCAAGGCCTCCAAAGTTGGAGTGCCTGAATTCAAGCCAGGACTAAAACTTGAGATTTTGATACTTAAAGTCCAGAGTTGAAGAGGCCCTAAGAGGCCCTTCTAGAAGTCTCCTCGGAGGCATGAACCGCACGCATCTCCAGGGACCTACATGGGTATGCTCCTTTTTTGCCCAAATGCAACTACAGAGCGAGGACTCACTGCTGATGTCAGTGAGTCACTGCAAAGGGGCAAGTGTCTCTTGAGATTCCCATCAGCCTGAGACCGGTCAGAGAGGCCCTTGGGAGCCAGTAACCAGGGGACAGAGCAAGCACACCATACCAGCTTCCGGAAGTCACTTTGGGAGCATATGCTAGCCAAGTAGCTCAGGATTGCCCGCAAGGGACTGAGAGATTTGTTTGTTTCCTAATTAGTAAAGCATTTTTCTGACGTTTTGGTCTGAGGTCCAAGACTTTCAATTTTGTAGCTGCGCAGGGGGTGTCACGTTGGTATAAGCAGCATGAGGAAGTGGACAAAACCACAGGGTGTGGGTTAAGGGACTCGGTATGGCCTGCGTTCCACTGCTCACTGGAGCGTGACCTCAGACCCACTGCTTCACGTCTCTATTTCTGTTTCCTTGAAAATGGGAGCCGTTCTGTCTTACTGACCTCACAGGATTGAGGAATATGACAATTGTTATTTCATCACACTATACAAACAGCACTGTAATTATTTGTTGGCATGCCAGCCCTCCATTTGACCGTGAACTCCTAGGGGTCAGGCAAAGCCCTTGCCACTTTTATACAGAGTAAGCAAACATGAATGGTTGTTCAATGGATGAAAAGAAGAAAAGAATCAATGAGAAGAAGAACCAGGTACCTTCTGGACAAAGGTGTTTTCTACTGAAATAGCCTTACCAAACCCTGCCCATCTTTCAGTACCCACCTCCAGCCTCCCTCATGAAGCCTCATCTGCACACACTGGTCTCTGTTTTGGATTACTCATGAACGTGCTTTCATGCAGTGACAGAATTCAGGAGTTCTAAAGAATCCTCTCTCTCCCTGCCCTTCCTCAGCTCACCTCTGTCTCTCTCTCAAAAATAAATAAACAATAAAATTTTTAAAAAAGGAAACTGAGTCCCAGTAGATGGCGTCTCCAGTCAAACTCACACACGTCCCTTATCTTGTATGGTGTCTTGATTGCTTTGTGTGTATTTCATTGCTCTCCTCCCTTCCAGCACCTCTAACCCCTAAACTGTACCTTCTGAAGATTGAACTAAGTCTTCCTTTTCTCATCTTTCCCCTGCCCTCCTCCTGGTGCTTGCACATGACATTGGATCTCAGGCAGATCCTCAGTAAAGACTGGTAGAACGAACTTTGTAAATCCACCAAGCTGTCAGGTAGTCTTTAAAAAATGGTGGGAGACTGTTGCCATCTGCTGGTAAGTTCTGGAACTACAGCTAAAGGTCGGTCTTGCGGTTGAATCCATCAACGTGGGTTTGGTCTTGAATGCTTGCATGGCTCTTCTCCTACATATATCACTCGGACTCAGAGTTGAACCCGGGCAAAGGGTGTCTGGTAAAATTTTGCCTTTGGTGGAATAGTCCACAAACGTTTGCAGAGTCCTTCATTTGTGCAAAGATATTTAGATTTAACCCTTGACCTCTGGGAGCCTGCGTTCAGGTAGAGAGCTAAGGCTATCAACTCTATTATAACTGTAAACAGGTACTACCATAGTTGGGGAAGAAAATATGCCCGAGTCCTCCAGAGGCAAGAAGGCACTTCTGCTGTTTGGAATCATGGAGGAAATCACTGAGATCCCGTGGAAAATAGGACCTTAACATTCTCATCAAATGGGAGAGGCATTTGGCATTTTGACACTCGGGTCTAGTTTGGCGAGTAGAATTTTGTCACGGAGAGACTGGGAATGGAGAAGGGATGTTCCAGAGGAGGAAGTAACATTTAAGGGATGGAAGGAGATGACCACATGAAGGCCTGAAGCAAGCGAGGGGTTGTCTCAGACAATTCAGGAAAGCAGAGCGTCCCAGTGTGTTGGGTTGGGTGAGCGGTGGGTGAAAAGCTGGAAAAGTAGGCCGGGACCTGGTCCAGGAAAACAGACGTTGTCAGGCCCCACTCATGCCCTCAGGCTTTACCATGTACCCCAGCCTGCCAACCTCTGCGTCTCTTTGAGGGCCCCCGCTGGTGGCTGCACTGCCCTCATACACAGCAGGTAGAAAGTGCCCCGTCCCCTGGCCCCACCCCCGACCATCAGCCAATGACTAGAGGTGGTGTATAAATACCCTGGCTCCCTTCCTCCCTTGCTCCTTGATTTGGGAGAGCTCTGAGACATGTATTTAACTACCATTTCCCAGAGGCCCCCAACAGGATCGAGCTCCGCTGCCTATGGTCGGTTGTAACTTGCCTGACAACACACTGTAGCTGCCTTCCTGTCCCTGTCTCACTTCCCTATTTCCTACTGGTGTCTCCTGGAATCACCACCAAAATCTATTATGTGCACTAAAATTCTTATCTCAAGGCTTGGTTCCGGGGAAACTCTATCTAAAACATCACGAAAGACCCTGGGATGCTAAATTAAGAAGATTGGACTTCATGGGGCTCCTGGGTGGCTCAGGCAGTTACACATCTGGCTCTTGATTTCAGCTTGGGTTATGATCACACAGTTGGTGCGTTGAAGCCCTGCATCCAGCTCTATGCTGACAATGTGGAGCCTGCTTGGGATTCTCTCTCCACCCCCGCCCCTCTGCCCCAACCCTGCTTGCTCTCTCCCTCAAAATAAAAAAAGAAAGAAAGAAAGAAAATTAGACTTCAAGTAGTAAGTGCTTCTTTAAGGCTTCTTTAAGGCTTCTTTAAGGTCCTCATAGCCATTATTCGCAGACAGTGTCATACACTGTCATCTTCCCTACGTGGTCTCTTGTGACTGGGGGGATCTTCCAGACAGTCTTTTTTTTTTTTTTTAATGTTTATTTATTTTTGAGAGAGAGAGACACAGAGTGTGAGTGGGGGAGGGGCAGAGAGAGAGGGAGACACAGAATCTGAAGCAAGCTCCAGGTTCTGAGCTGTCAGCAGAGTCTGACACAGGGCTTGAACCCACAAACCATGAGATTATGACCTGAGCTGAAGTTGGACACTTAACTGACTGAGTCACCCGGGTGCCCTTCCCAGATGGCTTTAATAGCTGGATACATATTGCTATGCACTAACTCAAGATTGCATGTATCTCAATCTCTGTCCTCACTTGAAGATCTAGCCCAGCCTAGTACAATGCTGTTTGGGGATTTGTTTTGCTTCTACTATTGGCCACAAATTTCCAAGCTTCCTTCTTCTATTATTTCTTTTCCGTTTAAAGAACTTCCTACAGCCCTTCTTTTATTACAAGAAGCCAAGATTGTCACTTCTATCCAAGAGTGATAAGGTATCCCTCTCTTATTAATGAAATGGATTAAATATACCATTAAAAGACAATGATTAGCAGAACAGATCTTTTTTTAGTGACCCAACTATACACTGTCTATCTACAAGAAGCTCACTTCAAATATAACAATATAGGTAGGTTAAAAGCGAATGAGGAAGAAAGACGTAGCATGCAAATATTAATCAAAAGAAAGCAGGAGTGGCTAAATTAATATCAGATAAAGTAGGCTTCGGAGCAAAGAAAATTACCAGGGACATGGAGAGACACTACAAAATGATAAAGGGGTCAATCCACCAAGAAGACATAGCAATCCTAAATGTGTATGTGCCAAACAACACAGCTGCAAAATATGTGAAGCAAAACTTGAAAGAAGTGGAAAGAGGAATAGGCATATCTACGGTTATACTCGGAGACCCCTCTTCAACAACTGATAGTGTAGCAGGATTCTCGCCCAGAGAGTTGTGACACCGAGCCTTTTTTTCCCCCAGGAAGCAGCTTTATTCCTGCTGTCATCGCTCATTTGGGTTTGTACCTGAAGAACTGAGCTTCGAACACTACGTGGCACAATGTCTTGTACATTTTTTATTTCTTTGTCTCCCAAGTATGGTAACACACAAACGTGCAGTCTGATTAAGTGGTCTCATGTTTCAAGGTCAGGAGGGGTGTTGTCACATAGCATATAGCCAGGTTGCCTTGAGTTTTGTTTTTGTTTTTGTTTTTGTTTTCCCTCTCCTTAGGGAGGGGACCCTACCACAAAAGAACAACTGCTACAGAAAATCAGCAAAAAAATAGAAGAACCCAACAGTGTCATCAACCAATAGGATCTAACTGATGATAAGAGACATTCCACCTAAGAATAGCAAAGTACACACTCTTTTCAAGTGCTCAGAGAGCACATACCAAAATACACTATATATTCTGGGCCATAAAACAAACGTCAAATTGAAAAGAATTGAGGGGTGGCTGCTTGGCTCAGTTGGTTAAGCGTCCACCTTTGGCTCAGGTCATGAACTTGTGGTTCATGAGTTCAAGCGCCATGTCAAATGCCACGTGTCAGAGCCTGCTTCAGATTCTGTGTCTCCCTTTCTCTCTGGTCTTCTCCTGCTAGCACTCTGTCTTTCTGTCTCTCTCTCAAAAATAAATATAGATTTTTTTTAAAATTTTAATTAAAGAAAAAGAAAAGAATTGAAATCCTACAGAGTGTATTCTCTGACCATACTGGAATAAAACTACAGATCAATAACAGAAAGATAAAAGACACTTGGGAAAAACACTTGGTAACTAAATAAGAGAATTAAAACAATCCATGGACCAAAGAGAACTCTCAAGGGAAATAAATACACTGAATTGAGTGGAAATGAAATTGCAACATATTAAAATGCATGAGACACAGCCAAAGCCGTGTCAAGAGGGAAATGTACAGCATTAAATGCTTACGTTAGGAAAAAGGAAATGTCACAAATCAATCATCTAAGCTCCTACCACAAAATAATTAGAAAATGAAAACTCTCAACAAAGTGGGTATAAAGGGAATGTACCAAGGTGGCTCAGCTGGTTGAGTGTCTGACTCTTGATTTCAGCTCAGGTCAATGTCTCAGGGTCATGGGATCAAAACCTGTGTCAGGCTCCAAGCTGAAGGTGGAACCTGTTTAAGTCTCTCTGTCTCTCTCCCCTGCTTGCTCTCTCATTCTCTCTAAAATTAAAAAAGGGCGGGGACTCTATTTCAGTGTAATAAAAGGTCATATATGACAAGCCCACAGCTAACATCATACTCAATGGTGAAAAGCTGAAAGCTTTTCCTCTAAAACAGGGAACAAGACAAGGATGCCCACTCTTGTACTTTTATTTTTATTTTTTTTTTCCTTGCACTTTTATTCAACATAGTACTGGAAATCCTAGCTGGAGCAATTAGGCAAGAAAAAGAAATAAAAGGGACACCTGGGTGGCTCAGTCGGTTGAGCATCAGACTTCAACTCCGGTCATCATCTCACAGTTCATAGGTTTGAGCCTCAGAGAACCTGCTTTGGACTCTGTATTTCCCTCTCTCTCTGCCCCTCTCTTGCTCGTGTTCTGTCTCTTTCTTTCAAAAATAAATAAACATTTTCTTAAAAATTAAAAAAAAAAACTTAAAAAAAAGAAAAAGAAATAAAAGACATCCAAATTGAAAAGGAAGACAT
Organism: Hyaena hyaena; assembly: GCF_003009895.1. Classification (NCBI taxonomy): domain Eukaryota; kingdom Metazoa; phylum Chordata; class Mammalia; order Carnivora; family Hyaenidae; genus Hyaena; species Hyaena hyaena. Next base: position 631,948 of record NW_024080860.1, read on the forward strand.
AAAACTGTCACTATTTGCAAATGGTGTGATACTATATGTAGAAAACCCTAAAGACCTCACCAAAAAAAAATAAACTGTTAGAACTAATAAATGAATTGAGTAAAGCTGCAGGATACAAAATCAATACAAAAATCGGTTGCATTTCCATCCACTAACAACGAATTCTCAGAAAGAGAAATCAAGAAAACAGTCCCATTTACAGCTGCATCTAAAAGAATAAAATACCTGGAAATAAATTTAACCAAGGAGGTAAAAGATCTTTACCTTGAAAACTATAAGACATTAATGAAAGAAAACTGAAGAAGACATAAAGAAGTGGAAAGATATTCCATGTTCATGGGTTGGAAGAATTAATATTGTTAAAATGTCCATACTACTCCCAGCAATCTACAGTTCAATGCAATCCCTATCAAAATTCTGATGGCATTTGTCACAGAAATAGAACAAAACAATCCTAAAATTTGTATGGAATCACAAAAGACTCCGAATAGCCAATGCAGGCTTAAGAAAGAAGAGCAAAGCTGGAGGTATCATGCTCCCTGATCTCCACTATATTATAAAGTTATACTAACCCAAACAGTATTGGGTATATTGACATAAAAATACACCCATAGGTCAGTGAAACAGAATAGAGAGCCAAGAAATAAAGCCACACATATACAGGCAATTAATTTATGACAAAGGAGTCAAAAATATGCAGAAGAGAAAGGACAATCTCTTCGATAAAAAATGATGTTGGGAAAACTGGATGTACACATGCAAAAGAAGGAAAGTGGGCCACTGTTTTCCACCATATGCAAAAATAAACTCAATGAATTAAAGACTTGAACGTAAGACCTGAAACCATGACACTCCTAGAAGGAAACATAAGTAGTAAGCTTCATGACATCACTCTTGGCTATGAGATTTTGATTTGACATCAAAGCAAAGGCAACAAAAGCAAAAATAAACAATCAGGACTACATCAGCCTAAAAGCTTTTTGCACCAACAAAGTGAGAAAGCAACCCATTGAACGGGAAGAAGATATTTGCAAATGATATATCTTGTAAGGTGTTAAAATTCAAAATATATAAAGAACTTAGGGCACCTGCTTGGCTCAGTTGTTAGCGCATGCAACTCTTGATCTCAGGGTGGAGGGTTCAATGCCCACGTCGGGTGTGGAACCTACTTTAAAAAAAGTGAGGGGCACCTGGATGGCTCAGGCGAAGTCATCTGACTTGGGCTCAGGTCATTATCTCACAGTTTGCGAGTTTGAGCCCCACATTGGGCTCTGTGCTGATAGCTGGGAGCCTGGAGCCCCCTTCAGATTCTGTGTCTCCCTCTCTCTCTCTGCCACTCCCCTTCTCATGCTCTGTCTCTCTCTCTCTCTCCCAAAAATAAATAAACATTAAAATTTTTTTCTAAAAAAGGAACTTCTACAACTCAACACAAATTACAAATAGTCTGATTTAAAAATGGGCAGAGGACATTTTTAAAATAGACGTTTTCCCAAATAAGACATGCAGATGGCCAACAGATATGTGAAAAGATGCCCAACATCACTCATCATCAGGGAAATGCAAATCAAAACCGCAATGAGATATCACCTTACACCAGTCTGAATGCCTAGGATAAAAAAGACAAGAAATAACAAATGTTGGTGAGGGATGTGGAGAAAAGGGAACCCTCGTGAGCTATTGGTGGAATGTAAATTGGTGCAGGCTCTATAAACATCAGTATGGAGGCTCCTCCAGAAACTAAAAATAGAAGTACCACATAATATAATAATTCCACTTCTGGATACTTACCCAAGGAAAACAAACACATGAATTTGAAAAGATATATGCATCCCTATGTTTATTGCAACATTATCTACAATAGGCAAGATATGGAAACAACTTAAATGTTCATTGATAAATAAATGGATAAAGATGTGGTATATATACACAGTGGAATATTACTGACCCCTGACAAAGAAAGACATCTTGCTATTTGCAACAACATGGACGGACCTGGAGGGTCTAATGCTAAGTGAAAGAAGTCAGACAGAGAAACACAAATATATGACTTCACTTATAAGTGGAATGTAAAAAACAAAATCAACCAACCCACATACACACCCAAAAACAGACTCAAACACAGAGAACAAACTGGTAGGTTTCCAGAAGGGAGGGAGTAGGGAGATAGGACGAAATAGGTGAAGTAGATTAAGAGGTACAAACTTCCAGTTATAAAGCAGATAAGTCATGTGGATGAGAAGTGCAGCATAGTGAATATAATCAATAATATTGTCATATGTTGTATGGTGACAAATGGTAGCTATACATATTGTGGCCATGAGTAACACATACCATTATTGAATCATTACATCATACACCTGAAACTAATAGAACACTGTATGTCAATTATACTTCAATAATTAAAAAAAAAAAAGAGAGACGTAAGTAGCATAAAATGTTTTTAGGTAAACTTTTAAAATAGTTTTCCCAAATATATTTGGTAACTTGAAACCTTAAAGTTTTGAATGCATTGATGAGTTGAGTTAAATTTGTTGAATATCCAGATCATTTCCAAATACTATAGAATGATAAAACATTACTGCACATAGCATTATCTACTTCTTTCTTATCATTACAGAGAAACTCAAGATATTTGGATCCATCAGGAAATGATTCATGCCGCATTGAAAACTTATAGTATGAGGAAGTACATGTTCTAGACGTTATGAAATATATTGGTAAAAGTGCCCAACCTAAAATATGCTGATGTAACAGATAGTTCACAATTACTTACTTAATTTTTCACTAGAAATTCAGGTTCCTCAGGGTTAAGAATTCTAATTAACCCTAATTCTAAAGGTTAATAATTCTAATTCTCATTAAGTATCTAGAAATAATAAAGGAAAGAACTCGGTAGGCCAGGAAAGTAGGCATTTTTGTTGTTAGAAAAGGTAGGAGGTATAGAGATGCATTTTTGTTGAGGGAAATAAAAGTGCTTCTGTCTAAAGTAGAGCTGGGAATTTCTCAGGGAAAGAGAGAAGGGACAAACTAAAATAAACATAGCAGGTTGTAGAAGGTTTGTAGAAAAGGAAGCTCGGGAAAAGACTTGAATGTATGATCCAGCTACATAAGATTAAATAACTCTGGAATGAGGGTTTTAACAATAAGCTTTAACATCAATAGTGTACATATGTAAAAGTAAACCTAATTTTCTTTTATCTCCTGAAAGGACAAAGTTTTCTCAGATTATTGGTCTGTCTTTGATAAGACACTGTGAAGGCTTTTCTTTACCTTTTGAAGTAAACTGTCTTAAAAAAAGAAAAGAGTATGTTTCATGAAAATAATTTCCTGTGTTTGCTGTCTTTATCGAGTGCTTGATTACTTAAGTAAACTGAGTGTTCTAGATATTAAAAGATCCAAGTTTTTGTTCGGCACTATGTGACTTTCTAAATTTGCTTTTAACATTTATTGTCACCATGGTTAAATGGATAACTAAGTGTTGGTTTATAGTGACCTATGATTCTGTTTGACCTTGTGTGTTTTTTTAAAAATCCTTTTAATGTTTATTCATTTTTGAGAGAGAGAAACAGCGTGAGCAGGGAAGGGGCAGAGAGAGAGGGAGACACAGAATCCGAAGCAGGCTCCAGGCTCCGAGCTATCAGCACAGAGCCCCATGCGGGACTCAAACCCACGAACTGTGAGATCATGACCCGAGCCGAAGTCAGACGCCTAGCCGACTGAACCACCCAGTCACCCCTGACCTTGTGTTTTAAAACCTTTTGATATTTTTGACCAATTTCCCCAAAACAAATTCGAAACACAGTCTTTTAGACCTTGAGTTAACTTTGAGTTTTTCCAGAGGGTCTCTGGAATATCTCAAAGGATTTGGTCTACTTCTTATAAAAATGGAGATGTTGGGGTGCCTGGGTGGCTCAGTCAGGTAAGCGTCTGACTTCACCTCAGGTCGTGATCTCATGTTTTGTGGGTTTGAACCCTCCATTGGGCTCTGTGCTGACAGCTCAGAGCCTGGAGTCTGCTTCAGATTCCGTGTTTCCCTCTCTCCCTGCTCCTCTCCGGCTCATGTTCTATCTCTCTCAAAAATAAATAAACATTAAAAAAAGAAAAAATTTTTTAATTAAAAAAATCCCTAATTCCAGTCATTATCTTAAAAAGTTGTATGTTATAGAAATAACCATGTTTTCTTATCAATTCCATTGTAATAAGCTCTCATCAGGTCTCTAATAATGAACATTTCTAGGGGCACCTGGCTGGCTCAGTCAGAAAAGCATCCAACTCTTGATCTCAGGGCCATAAGTTCGAGCCCCATGTTGGGTGTAGAGATTACTTAAATAAAACTATAAAACATTATTTTAAAAATAATGGACATTTCACGGGGCACCTCGGTGGCTCAGTCGGTTGAGCGTCCGACTTCGGCTCAGGTCATGATCTCACAGTTTGTGGGTTTGAGCCCCGCATCGGGCTCTGTGCTGACAGCTCAGAGACTGGAGCCTGTTTCGGATTCTGTCTCCTTTTCTCTCTGCCCCTCCCCCACTCATGCTGTGTTTCTGTCTCAATAATAATAAACATTAAAAAAAATAATGGACATTTCTAAGACTTTGGTCATTTCCAATTATTGTCTTACACTGATGCTTTTAGCAAAAGTATAGCTACAAACATGATTTATCTTCAAAGAGACTCATGGAAAAAGCTCCAGCAAAGTGCAGATTTCTGCCCCTCCCTCACTCATGCTCTTTGCCTTGAAAACAAAACAAAACCAAATAAAATAAAATAAAATAAAATAAAATAAAATAAAATAAAATAAAATTATTGCTGGCTCTTTAACTTTTGCTTTCTAGAAAAGAAGACACCTTTCCTCTTAAGCTATCTATGTTTTATAGCAATTTAGTACAATGTGCTTTTGTGAACAGATGAAACTTTTGTCTCTCTCTCCCTACCCGATTCTTCCAGAATTCGGAAACTCTTGGAGTCCACTTTTGCCTAACAATATAATCAGTTATTTCATAAGTTCAATGAAAATCTGTTCTCCTTGAAGCAGAAACAATTTGAAATACTGGCTATATTACCAAGACTTTAATTGGATTGTCATATTTAAGAGAGATGTGTGTAGGGGCGGCTGGGTGGCTCAGTTAGTTAAACGTCTGACACAACCAGACACAACCAGATAGCTTTAAGGGAGTAAAATGGAATTCTATGGAGTGAATAGAGTCCTAGCCTCAGAGGCTTTTAAAGGTTCAATATGAGGAGTGCCAGAGTGGCTCGGTCAGTTGGATGTCCCACCCTTGATTTCTGCCCAGGTTATGAGACCTAATCTAGGTCATGACCTAATCTAATTAGGTCATGACCTAATCTAATGGTCATGAGATTGACCCCTGTGTTGGGCTTCGTGCTGGGTGTGGAGCCTGCTTGAAATTTTCTCTTTCTCCTTCTGCCCCTCCCACAATATGAGATCCCTTTAAATAATTTCAGCAAGGCAGTCTTACACGAGTTTATATAATCACTATTCTTGCTACACTTAACGTAAGTAATCAGGCCAAGCAGAATGCAAACAAATCCGTCTGACTGTGATTATCTTTGGAAAAAAATAATGGGGGTGTGTGTGCCTGGGTGGCTCAGTCGGTTAAGCATTCGACTTCGGTTTAGGTCATGATCTCGCGGTTTGTGGGTTTGAGCCCCGCATCGGGCTCTGTGCTGACAGCTAGCTCAAAGCCTGGAGCCTGTTTCAGATTCTGTATCTCCCCCTTTCTCTGACCCTCCCCTGCTCACACTGTCTCTCTCTCAGAAATAAATAAAACATTAGAAAAAATAATGGGGATAATTACAGAGAGAAAGATTACATTTGCACCTTCGTCATTATTAGATTCTAGTCCTATTTACTGTCTCTGAGGTTTTGTGACAGATAGGTAAATTAAACTGGATCCCAGATTCTTCTGGTTTCCTCAAATATCTGGCTATGACTCTCCAAAATAACATTTCCCATTTTATCCCACCCTTCTGATTTGGGATCGCGAGGAACAAAGACTGCCCTTGAACCTCTTTGAACAAGACTATGCCAGGCCCTCCTCACTGCTTGGATGGTAGCAGACCCCAGGAACCAGAAGCTTGGGTACAGATCTCACAGCTAAAGAAGCCTCCACCTGACAGCTGGTCTTTTTTTCCCACCCCTTAAGTTTATTAACTGATTTTGAGAGGAGAGAGCGAGAGAGCAGGGTAAGGGTAGGGGCAAAGAGAGGGGAGAGGGAGAATCCCAAGCAGACTCCTTAGCGCAGAGCCCCAGGCAGGGCTCAAACTCACAAACCGAGAGATTATGACCTGGGCTGAAATCAAGAGTTGGACGCTTAACCGACTGAGCCACCCAAGCGCCCTCTGACAGCTGGTCTTAAACAATCACTGGAGACCCTCTGCATCAAATGACTGGGAAGAGAAACAGCTAACATCAAGGTAGACTGCTCCCACCCAAGATAATTTGAACGTGAAACTCCTTCTTCTTCCCATTCATTGCTTAACTCTGACATTAGCCTGGAAAGGTAACACCATCATCGGTATCTCCCAGGCCATTGCTCAGGGGTATAATCTCTGGAATTTAGAACAGTTTTTCATTTGGGGCTAGGAGAAAACCTGGCCTACCTGAGCCCTGGTCTTTTGATCTCCTTAGCTGGTTACCTTCAGGTTTCAGCTCTTGATCTAGGACTACAGTGCAAATTGGGTTTATTAACCCACTCCTCGTTTGTTTTGTACAATCATTTTTTAGCCTTGTACCTGCTACCCATGAAACCCTTTGTAGAAATGGGCGATGCTGGCTCAAAGCTTCAAGATAATCTCTAGCGATTACAACCTTGATAAGATATAGACTTTAGAGGGTGAACACCCAAAAGTTATTTCTCTTACCCTTCCTTGTTTCTCACACGGTGGTCTTCAACGATTTCCATTTGTGAGGCACTTTCCCTTTGACATTTGATGTGACACTCAGGAAAGGTGTCTTTCTGGCATCCAGGGACAAAACCACTAAATATGGAAAGACTGACTCCTGAACAATGATGATTTCGAGGAAAGATCTTGACCCAAAGGGGGGAATGTGAAAATGAATAAAGAACATCTCATTCAAAAATGGAGCAGGGACTGAGACATCTGGCTGTCTTGCTCAGTAGAGCATGTGACTCTTCAATTCAGGGTTGTAAGTTCAAACCCCATTTGGGCGTGGAGCCTATTTATTAACAACAAAAAAAGGAGGGGCGCCTGGGTGGCTCAGTCGGTTGGGCGTCTGATTTCAGCTCAGGTCATGACCTCACAGTTCTTGAGTTCCAGCCCCCCATCAGGTTCTGTGTTGACAGCTCCGAGCCTGGAGTCTGCTTCTGATTCTGTGTCTCCCTCTCTCCTGCTCACACTCTCTCTCTCTCTCCTTCAAAAATAAATAAACATTACAAAAAAATAATAATAATAAAATTAAAAAACGAGCAAGTAACCAAAAAAGAAGAGGGCTCAGGCATCACCCCTTCACACAACCCAGCAGGAAGAAGGGAAATTTCCAATCTGCCCAGCAACTTCAAGCTTCCCTCTACTGCAGACAATGAGAAGCCACAGCCAATGAGAAGCCACAGCCACTTCTAGTTCTCCTTTTCCTCCAATGAGCTTTTTTGTTTCAAACAACCCTTAGAACTGCCTCCTTTACTCTTTAGAAGGTTGAACTCCTTCTTTGTTTTCCAGACTTGCCCGTGGTTCTCCGTAGTTTGCAATTTCTCTACTATTTTAGAATCAACTCAATTGATGCTCCATAAACTTTGTGGTTTAGATTTTTAAAATTTTTATTTTCAGAGAGAGAGAGCTGCATGAAACCGGGGGCGGGGGGAGGGTGGTAGGGGGGAAGGCAGAGGAGAGAGAGAGAATTTTTTTTAAATGTTCTACTTTATTTTTGAGAGAGAGTGCAAGCAAGGGAGGGACAGAGGGAGAGAAGGGGACAGTAGATCCGAAGTGGGCTCTGCCGACAGCACAGAGCCTGATACAGGGCTTGAACTCTCGAACCACAGGGTCATTACCTGAACCAGAGTTTGATGCTCAACTGACTGAGCCGCCCAGGTGATGAGAGAGAGAGAGAGAGAGAATCTTAAAGTCTTTTTTTTTTTCTTAATATTTTTTATTTATTTCTAGGAGAGAGAGAGAGAGAGACAGCTGAGCAGGGGAGGGTCAGAGAGAGAGGGAGAGAATCTTAAAGTCTTAAGCAGGCTCTACACTGAGCCCCTGACATAGTTCTCAATCATGTGACCCTAGGGTCATGACCTGAGTCCAAACTAAGAGTTGGACACCACCCAGGCGCCTCTGTTGTTTAATTTCTAAGGTTGACAGTAGATAGACAATATTTATGTTTATTGACTGACACCTTATGAGCAAACACTGCCAAACATGGAGGCATTTCATTTACGCAGCACCAACAGGCCATGGGGGGTTGCACGGAACTTCATTTTCCAAATAACATAAACTTACCTCTCTAAATAACGTGAAAACACTTAATAGGCATTTTGCCAAAACATATTAAACTTCCCCTCGGTTTCTCTCTCTCTCTTTCTTTCTTTCGTCCTTTCTTTCTTTGCACAGAAACATAAGGAAGAATTCCATACCAGTGTAGTGTCGGTGCAGGGGATGGGGGGACCTGCCAGGCAATCAGCCAAAAATACTGACTCTGTTTCTTTTCTTCGAAGAAGACTCAGGTTTTACTGAATAAGAATGTTTAGGAGTACATCAAATCTTAATGCAGCCATCTTTATTAAAACCTCTCCTCCTCCTTCTCAGGCCCACGAAGACAATCTCCAGGCTCCACCAAGGACCCCAATCTCAAGAGCGGGGTCCAGGCATCGTGGGGCTCAAGATTCAACAGGTCACTGTTGCTCCTGTGCTCTGAGTAAAGAAATGTATCTTTGCACCCATTTTTCCTTTGGGTGCGCACAGACTTTATGGCCTTTTTTGGTGGTGAATCTGTAGAAAAGAGAAGCTGACGTTCAATACTGAGAACTATTCCCTCCCAAAGCTATGGAACGGGAGGGTCAGCCACTTGACTTTCTTTGGCCCTGCTGCACGTGTTACACTGTTTCTGCTCTCTCTTCTGGTCCTTCTCTCCCCTCGGCCTTGTTTTCTACTGGAGACATGGCCTCCAGGCCCACCTTCCCCAGGAAATCATTCCCAACAGCCCTAGTCCGAAGCATGTAACCTGTACCGGACCTCTTAATTCTTCTGTTTTTTTTTTTTTTTTAATGTTTTTATTTATTTCTAGGAGAGAGAGAGAGACAGCGTGAGCAGGGGAGGGTCAGAGAGAGAGGGAGTCACAGACTGAAACAGGTTCCAGGCTCTGAGCTGGCAGTCAGCACAGAGCCCGACGCGGGCCTCGAACCCACGAACAGCGAGATCACGACCCAAGCGAAAGTCGGACGCTTAACCGACTAAGCCACCCAGGCACCCCTTAATTCTTCTGTTTTAATGGAAGTTGAGACATAATTGACACACCATGCAATTCACTCATGCAAGTTAGGGGTGCCTGGGGGGCTCAGTCGGTTGAGCACCCGACTTCGACTCAGGTCATCGTCTCACAGTTTGTGCGTTCGAGCCCCACGTCGGGCTCTGGGCTGACGGCTCAGAGCCTGGAGCCTGCTTCGGATTCTGTGTCTCCTTCTCTCCTGCCTGTACCCCGCTCACGCTCTGTCTGTCTCTCTCTCTCAAAAATAAAACATTTAAAAAGATTTTAAAAACAAAGCATATAACTATAATTCACTGGTTTTTAGTAGATCCACGGATGATGCAAACGTTACCACCACCCAGTTTAGAACCTTTGCCTCAACCTCCCATGAGGAACCTCGTATGCATCATGCTGCTTAATTCTTCTTTTTTATTTCAGTCCTTATTATTTTTAATTCATGGAATTCTAGCACATCAGATCTTCAGGCAAAAACAGGAGATAAAAGCCTGTCATGCTGCTTAATTCTTAACCACATTATCCTGAGTTGTTTGCCGTGGCCGCTTATACAAGATTCCCGCTTTCCTCACAACGCATGCACTCGTGGAGAGTGTGTGGGGGGGTGTCCTGGTGATATCCCTGAATGTCCTCCAGCCTTCTGTCCCCTGAGACCACTCGTAGGGTGATGAGGACTGAGGTCAGGGGTGCTCTGGCCTGGAGCAACTTGCAGGTCACCGCAGTATGTACAGGGTCTAGGGCAGGCCCTAACACACACAGGGAAGTAGAGCCCAAAGGGGGAGGGGTGAATAAGGGAGAGGCAGGGCTCTGTGAACCTTTGAAAGCACAGCTGCAAATTTCTCTGACATCACTCGCACTGGAAGAAACTTAGGTCAACCTTAAGGACTCATCGATCGGTAGCAGATTGTGGAAGAGGTGACCTCACAGGCAAAGTCATAGAAGGTTACGGAGTTTCTGCGGAGTTCATGGGGACACCTATGCTGGAGCTTAGGACCACCTTGTTTGTTTGTTTGTTTTCCTTTTAGTGTTTATTTAGTTTTGAGAGAGAGACAGACAGACAGAACACGAGTGGGGGAGGGGCAGAGAGACAAGAAGGTACAGAATCCGAAGCAGGCTAGAGGCTGTCAGCACACAGCCTGATGCGGGGCTCGAACCCACAAACTGTGAGGTCATGAGCGGAAGCCTGACACTCAACCGACTGAGCCACCCGGGAGCGCCTCCCTTCCCCGTTCTTCCCTGTCTCAAAACAATGACATTCAGGTCTGTCTCTGGAGCCCCTTGTCTCCCCTTCTGCGCCTTTCTCTCTCTGACATTCAGGAACTCCACGTCCTTGGGAGCAGTGACCGGTGCCTCCTGTGTATTTACACTTAAATATTGTAATATTTATATATTACGTGATATATAAGAGTTTGCATTTGCTGACCATTGACTCTGTAGGCACAGTACCAAATGCTCTGCGATAACCTCACTGAGTCCTGCCAGGGGCCCTGTGAGCCCTGTGCTCTCTCTCCTGCTACTGGCAAGCCTGGCATGGTTTGGCTCCTATCTACCTGTCTCCTTGTCCACACGTTCCTCCCGCCCGGCTGCTGCTCTGCTCTCCGCCTGGCATATCCCTCTTCCAGCCTCCCCTTGTCACCGGGGCCCCTCCCACATATCCTGGGGGGGGGGTCTCAGTGTCTATGTCATGTCCCCTGGGAGACCTCCACACCAAGTCAGGTTCTCGCGTGACTATGAAGAAAGGCGACAGAAGAGGCTGCCCCCAAACCTGCCACTTTGAGGATAAATTTGAGCAAAAGATACTTAAAAACAAAACAAATCCCGGCAGGTGCAAGAAGGGTGTTCCGACCTCCTCTTTCCCCCCCTCCCTGAAAGCGGGAGATGGAATTCCCACGTGAAAAAAATGCCCTTCCTGTGCGAGGCGGAAAGAAATATTCCTATCCCCAGAGACAGGAAGTCAAGGCCAAGAGAATTCTTTACAAACAGACTTTGTGAAGGTGGCTCTGACCATCCTGCAGAGCCCCGGATTTTAGTCACATTTCCACAGTTGATGCTCTTTGTTCAAGCTAGCATCAGAGCATCTGGGTTTTGGCCCCTTCTTTGGGCCTTTGCTTTCCTATGGGGGCTCCCATGTGCCCGTAAACATTGTGGGGGTTTCTTGGCTCTTAACCTGTCTTGTGTCAATTTCCTTCTCAGGCTCAGCCAGAGCCCCTAAGAGGGTAGAGACAAAGTTTTGCCTCCCCTGCAATGACGAATACCCTCCTGCTCTCTCTCTTCAGCACGGTCATGATTATCTATTTTGTGCAAACACCTGGTAACACTCTTTTCTTATACTAGATGTAAGGTCTATAAGGGCTATTTGTTTTCTTCTTAAAAATTTTAGTGTTTATTTATTTTTGAAGGAGAGAGAGAGAGAGACAGAGCGCAAACAGGGGAGGGACAGAGAGAGAGACACAGAATTCGAAGCAGGCTGCAGGCTCTGAGCTGTTAGCATACAGCTCGATGCGGGGCTCGAACCCATGAACTGTGAGATCATGACTTGAGCCAAAGTCGGACACTTAAGCGACTGAGCCACCCAGGTGGCCCCTCTCTTTTTAACAATTTTTTATTAAGTTTATTTATTTGTTTTTGAGAGAGAGAAAGAGAGACAGAGAGAGCAAGCGGGGAAGGGGCAGAGAGAGAGGGAGAGAGAGATTCCCAAGCAGGCTCCACACTGTCAGCACAGAGCCCAATCCAGACTCAAACTCACAAGCTGTGAGATCATGACTTGAGTGGAAACCAAGAGTCAGACACTTAACCAATGGAGCCACCTAGGCGCCCCTGTTCTCTCTTTTATACCCAGCACTTAGCACATTGCTTGGCACATGGCTGGCACTTGGGAAACCAAGGCTCAAGGGTCACACTTGTTAGCGGTGGACCCAGGGTGATGACCCAAGTTATGAGGTTCCTATCCTGAGACTCATCCTGGCATTGTGGGGGTCTGCCTGGCACCCATGCAATCACGTGGCCGGGAGGACCCTTGAAAGCCCAAACAAGAAATACTCACATCACGGCCGGCCGGGAGCAGCTGTTCCTGGTGAATTTATAGGAATGCACCCACTTCCAAGGAAGGACCTTGTAACTATATTGGAAGCAGCAGAACTTGGCCACATCACTGCCACCTAAAAGACAGAGAGAGGAAGGAGCTTGGAGGTGGCCCTGTGCTTTTCCTCCCAGCCTGCACGAGAAGGGAGTGGGACAGCAGCATACGTATGGCGACTCCGAGCTGGACACTCAGGATGAAGATCAGGAGAACAAGAAAGCCAACAGAAAGGCTCTTCATGGTGCTATGAGCTGGCCCTTCACAGCGTCCTCTGAGGTTCCCCTGACTCCACCGGACCCCTTTTTTACAGGGCTGAGTCGTCCCTGAAGAGAATTCCAGAGAATTTTATGGTTGAAGCAAAAACAGCTCTTTTGGCCCTATCATGTAGGCACAACTTGTCACCAGAGAAAGGAGACTGGGACGAGAGGGAAGGTCCTCCGAGGGAAGGGGAGGAGCCAGCACCCCATTGGGAGTTTCTGCCCCCCCCCACACACCCTGCGCTCCTGTCCCAGTCCATGCTTTGCCGTTTGAGAAACAAAAGCAGAGGAAATGAAATAATAATTCTCGAGAACCGACTTAAATTACCTTAGAACACAATTGATGTTCTGGGTTGACTTCTGGCTCTTGACCAAAGCTCCCTTCACTTCCTAAACACTGCTTATCTCTTGGTGAAATACAATGTCAGGACAGGAGCACAGAGCAGCCCAGTCATGATCATGAATGTTGAAAAATAATGCTCTGGCCTGTGTCTGTCCTGTCTTCTCAGTGCCACACATCAGCTGACACACAGTGCCAGAGCCGCTTGGGGACACTTAGAGCTCTCCCTTCAGGGGTAGAGGACGTCACAGTTGCCTGGAGCCTGAACACACACACACACACACACACACACACACACACACAACTATATTCCCTGTTCCTGCTTTGTACCTCCTGGGCCAGGCTTTTTGGGAGGGGTACCCAGGAATCTATATTTTAGCCAGATGTGGCTAAAATGGGGAAAGTGAATTCTAGAATGGGGCAGTGAATTTCCCCCAGAAGAGTCCTGGGGAGGGGGCGGGAGGGAGGTAGAGAGGGACTTGCAGGTCTGTGTTTCATGACACTGAATTCAGTCATATCCATCCCCGTCCTCAAGATGATGCCCCCCAGGGCTTTAAATTTTTGAGTTTAAGGTAAAAGAAAAAATCCGCTAGTCATCTAGGACCATAGAATTTTTCAGAGCTATCTGAGACCCTTTGAAACAGCGCATCCCCAACCATCCACCCAAGTCATCCAGACTGTTCTGACTACAGTTCTGAACTCACTGGGTGACCTTGTCACAAAGTAAGACAGCTCAGACTTTGGCAAAGTCATTTTAGGTTCTTTTTTTAAAATTTGGCTGAAATCTGGGGTGTCTGGATGGCTCAGTTGGTTAAGCGTCCGACTTCAGCTCAGGTCACGATCTCACCGCTCGTGAGTTCGAGCCCCGCGTCAGGCTCTGTGCTAACAGCTCCGAGTCTGGAGACTGCTTTGCATTCTGTGTCCCTCTATCTCTGTCTCTGCCTCTCTCCTACTTGCACTATTTCTCTCTCTCTCCCAAAAATAAACATTTAAAAAATCTTTAAAATAAATAAATGTAAAAAACTTTTTTTTTAATTTGGCTGAAATCTATATTTCCATTGCTTCTAGCAATTCACCAGTTCTGTTTAAAAGTGACTAATTTCTCTTCTTTTGGAAGATGAGGAAATTGAGGTTTGGGCTGATTTGAAGACCATTGTTTTAGTGGTTTGTGGGTTCCCCACAAACAGGAGAGGAGACAGGGACCCCAGTGCAAGCAATTCGTGAAGGAGGTAATCCCCGAAGACGCCAGTCGAGGAGAGGGGACGGGAGGTGGGGGAAGGGAGGGCACCCACATAGAGGCAGGTGATCACACAAGCAGCACAGTGTGGGGGTGGCTCTGAGGGGCTGGGGGCACCCGTGCAGAACAAGCCTGACTTGGCCCAGCGGTGGGGTGAGGAAGTGCATATATTAACTCTTCACCTCTCTGCTCGTCAGTGGTTGAAGGCTGCACCCCACATCCCTGTCTTGGCCTGGGGGCCGGCCTAGCGTGTGCTGGGAGCAGGGGGAAGGCTCCGAGGCAGGGCAGGTGTCCTCAGTAAGCAGCCTTTGTCTCACAGACTAGAACGATAAGGGGATACGCGTGGGGCCCTCATAGCACCTGCTACAACCATTATCATGATTGTCCCGGAACATTCTTTTTCTGGCTGAGCCCTCCACCCCCACCCCTTGCCTTCCTACTGGCCACCTTCACACACCAGTTCCTGCTTTAGCAGCTACAGGGTGCTGGGCACCCAGAGCTTTCATAAATGGGACACCACGAACACTAATCACAAGGGGCTGATAAATCATTGATCATTTGGAACTTTTATTCATCAGAAGGCACCAAGAAGAGAATGGAAAGGCAATCTGCAGCGGGGTGGGGTGTGGAGATTTTTATAACATGTCTACACTGGGTTGAAGAGTGTGCCCCTCCCCCCCAGATTCATGTCAACCTAGAACTTTGGAATGTGATCGTGTTTGGAAGAAAGGCTCTTTGCTGCTGTAAGTTAGTTAAGAGGAGGTCATATTGGATAGGGATGAGCTCTTGTGATAGTGTGGTTTATAATAAGAAACATATGTTTGGCCTACAGCCCCAGGCACACAGCTCGTAAAATCTGTACAAGTTTCTAAGCTGGAAGAGTAATGGGAGCATCTTTTGTTTTTTTTAATATTTGGCCTTTTGTCCTCAGGTCTTAAAATAGCTCCAGAGCAATAAAGATGAATGTCTTATGACACATAACCAGCCCCTTTCACACACTCAATGCAGCGATTTTTGAAAAGCCTCTGGATAAACCACAGGGGAGGTTGCTGGTTAACGGGGGGAAGCAGCCAAGAAATTATAGGAGTTGGAATTTTCAGCCCTGCCCCCCAATCTCTGGGGAGGGGAAAGGGGCTGGAGGGGGAATTAATCTCCGATGGCCAATGACTGAATTAATTATGCCTACAGTGGCACCTGGGTGGCTCAGTTGGCTAAGCGTCTGACTTTGGCTCAGGTCATGATCTTGCCGTTTGTGAGTTCAAGCCCCGCAATGGGCTCTGTGCTGACAGCTCGGAGCCTGGAGCCTACTTCGGATTCTGTGCCCCCCTCTCTCTCTGCCCCTCCCCTGTCTCCTCTGCCTCTCTGCCTCTCTGTCTCTCTGTCTCTCTCAAAACTAAATAAACATTACAAAGGAATTAATTATGCCTACATAATGAAGCCTCCAGGCAGGGCTCAGAGGGCGACTGGGTTGGCAATGGGTAGAGGTGCTGGGAGGGTTGCACCCCTACCCCCAGATGGCTTGGAAGCTCAGCACCCCCCCACCCCCCCCATACCTTGCCCTCTGCATCTCTCCCATCAGGCTGTTCTTGCCTTGGACCCTTTAGAACAAATTGGTAATCTAGTGACTAAATCCAGTTTTCCAGAGTTCTGTGAGCCGCTCTAGCACGTTATCAACCCTGAGGTGGGCGTCACTGGAACTTCCAATCTACAGGGCCGGCCAGGTCAGAGCACAGGTAAAGGTCAGAGCACAGGTAACAACCTGGACTTGCAACTGGCATCTGAAGTGGGGGAGGGGCAGTCTTCCAGGGCCCAGCCCTCAGCCCGTGGGATTGAGTTCAATGGTAGGATACCCAGCTGGTGTCTGGGAATTGCTTGGAGTGAGGAAAACCCACATCTGGCATCCAAAGCCAAGTACGGAGAGTAGAGTGTTGTACTGAGTAGACATAAAACAGAAGAACGGTTTCCCTTTCAGCTCTAAATCCAGTGCCCGGTGTCCTTACAGATGGCCACATGCGGGGCACCTGGGTGGCTGAGTCGGTTAAGCATCTAACTTCGGCTCAGGTCATGATCTCATGGTTCATGAGTTCAAACCCTGCGTGGAGCTCTGTGCTGACAGCTGGGAGCCAGCCTGGAGCCTGCTTCGGATTCTGTGTCTCCCTCTGTCTCTCTGCTCCTCCCCCACTCACGCTCAATCTCTCTCTCTCATAAAAAAATTTTTTTTTTTAAAAAAAGGCGGCATGAAGAGACACAGAGACACACAGGGAGAAGGCCACGTGAGGACAGAGGCAGAGGCAGGAGTGATGCAGACATGGCCAGGAGCGCCGAGGAGAGCCCGGAGCCACCGCAGCCTGGGAGGAGGCGAGGAAGATCCTTCCCCAGAGCTTTCAGAGGCACATTGATCTCTGACATCCAGCTTCCTGAACCATGACGAACAAACATCCATTGGTTGAAGCCACCCAGTTTGGGGCAATTTGTTACAGATGCCCTAAGAATCAAATATAACATGTATCTGTAAAAGGGCTAGAATTCAGATAATAATAAAAAAAAACTACATTAAAAAAAAAAAGACAGGGGCACATGAGTGACTCCGTTGGTTAACCTATCTCATGGTTTATGAGTTCGAGCACCGTGTCAGGCTCTGTGCTGACAGCTCGGAGCCTGGAGCCTGCTTCACATTCAGTGTCTCCCTCTCTCTACCCCTCCCCTGCTCACTCTCTGTCTCTTTCCCTCTCAAAAATAAATAATGTTTTAAAAAATGAAAAAGGAAAAGTGATTATATGGCCCCTGGAAACACACCATGGTGGGAGTGGAGAACATTGGACTGTATTGACGAACGTCGAATGTACATGTACTCTGTGATCTGGCAATTCCACTCCTAGAGATATACTGACCAGAAGTGCACATGTTGGAGTATCTCAGTGGCTCAGTGGGTTGAGTGCCTGACTCTTGGTCTCAGCGCAGGTCTTGATCTCAGGGTCATGAATGTGAGCCCTGTGTTGGGCTCTATGCCCAGTGTAGAACCTACTTAAAAAAGGAAAGGAAAGGGGCGCCTGGGTGGCTTAGTCGGTTAAGCGTCCGACTTTCGCTTAGGTCATGATCCCGCGGTTCGTGGGTTCGAGCCCCGCATCGGGCTCTGTGCTGACTGCCAGCTCGGAGCCTGGAGCCTGTTTCAGCCTGTGACTCCCTCTCTCTCTGACCCTACCCTGCTCACGCTGTCTCTCTCTCTCTCCTAGAAATAAATAAAACATAAAAAAAAATTTAAAAAAAAAGGAAAGGAAAGACAAGAAACATGTACATATGTTTGCAGTAAGACATTGTTCATAATTACCCCAAACTGGAAATTACCCAAATATCTGTCAACAGTAGAATGGAAGATAAATTGCAGTTTATTAACTTCATCTAATACCATAAAACAATGAGAATGGACTATGATCACATGCACCATGCTAGGGAAAAGAAGCCAGATATGAAAGACAAATATGGTAGGATTCCATGTGCATAAAGTACCAAACAAGCAGATCTAACCTATAAGGATGGTGGTCAAAATGGTGGTCACCTTTGAGGAATAGCCCCTGGAAGGAAAGCCCAAGAGGAAGTCTGGGAGAGGGCTGACTTGCTCTGTTCCTTGATCTGGGTCCTGGTGCACCTTTTTACCCCTTGAAAATTCATTGAACTGTACTCTTAGGATATATGTAGTTTCTATATTAGGTATATTATTTTTATTTTTTTATTTTAATATTTATTGTCAAGTTAGCTAAATACAGTTTCTACAGTGTAGCCTTGGCTTCAGGAGTAGATTCCTGTGATTCATCCCTTACATACAACACCTAGTGCTCATCCTCAATGTTCAACAAGTGTCCTCCTCAATGCTCCCATTTTCCCCCCTCTCCTTCTAACCCCCCCCCCATCAAACCTCAGTTTGTTCTCTGTATTTAAGAGCCTCTTATGGTTTGCCTCCCTCTCTGTAACTTATTTTCCCTCCCTTCCCCTATGGTCTTCTGTTAAGATTCTCAAATTCTGCATATGAGTGAAAACATGATATCTGTCTTTTTCTGACTGACTTATTTCACTTAGCATGAGACCCTCTCCAGTTCCATCCAGTTGTTGAAAATGGCAAGATTTCATTCTTTTACATCACTGAGTACTAATCCATTGTACACATATACCATATCTTCTTTATCCATTCATCAGTTGATGGACATTTGGGCTCTTTCCATAATTTGGCTACTGTTGAGAGTGCTGTTATGAACATTGGGGTACATGTGCCCCTATGCATCAGCACTCCCGTCTCCTTTGGATAAATTCCTAGTAGTGCTGTTGCTAGGTCGTAGGGTAGCTCTACTTTTAATTTTTTGAGGAACCTCCACACTGTTTTCCAGAGTGACTTCACCAGTTTGCATTCCCACCAACGGTGCAAGAAGGTTCCTCGCCAACCTCTGTAGTTTCCTGAATTGTTAATTTTAGCCACTCTGACAGGTGTGAGGTGGTATCTTAATGTGGTTTTGATTTGTATTTCCCTGATAAGTGATGTTGAGCATCTGTTCATGCATCTGTTAGCCATCTGGGTGTCTTCTTTGGAAAGCGTCTATGTATACTATATTTCAATGAATTGGTGAAGGAAAAGGAAATGATATGGTGTATAAATTACTGACTCTGGATAAGGCTGTCTTGCCCCAGCCTGTTCCATGTGGTTGAAGCTCATGACCCCTACCCTCCAGTCTGCTATGTATGTATGTATGTATGTATGAATATACATGTATGTATGAATATCTCACAATCCTCAATCCCATATGGCTCCTGAAGTCTGGACTGTAATCTGGTTTCCCCACTACTTGGGACCCTCTCCCAGAATCGGGCCTCTCCTGGCTTGTCTCTCTATGCCCACCTTCCTTGTAGCTGATTTGTCTCATTACAGACTGAATTGTGTTCCCTAAGGCCCAGTGTGACTGTATTTGGAGATAAGACCTTTAAAGAGGTAATTAAGGTCGGTGGCTCAGTTGGTTGAGTCGGACACTCAACTGTCCGACTTCGGCTCAGGTCATGATCTCATGGTTCATGGGTTAGAGCCCCGTGTTGGGCTCTGTGCTGACATCTCAGAGCCTGGAGCCTGTTTCAGATTCTGTGTCTCCCTCTCTCTTTGCCCCTCCCCCGCTTGCACTCTGTTTCTTCTCTCTCAAGAATAAAATAAATATTAAAAAAAAAAGAGGTAATTAAGGTCAAGGGTGGGGCCCTGATCTGATAGGACTCGAATCCTCATAAGAGGTAGAAGAGACGCCAAGAATGTGTGCACACACAGAGCAAAGGCCATTTGAAGACATAGTTAAGTGCCACGGGCACACCCAGGAGAGAGGCCCCAGGCGAAACCAAGTCTGCTGACACCTTGACCTTGGACTTCCAGCCTCCAGGACTCTGTGCCCCAGAAATAAATGTCTGTTATTTGAACCCCCCAGTCTTGGTATTTTGTTATGGCAGCCCGAGCTGACCAGGTTCTCCCAGAAGCAAATCCTAAGGCAAGGATTTGAGCGCAAAATATTTTGGAGGATATTTTGCAAAAGATAATCCTTCTGTTGGGGGCAGAACATCCCGTTCTGTGTCTGCAAAGACTCCACCCTCCCTGCTTATGACCCGTGTTGTCTCTTCCCTTCCTAGCTGGATTGGGTGGCCGCCCTCCAATACAGGGCTGAACTGCAGATGGCTATCTCCATGCACATCAGCTCCCCTGTCTGCCTTCCTTCTTGGACGGTGAGCTCTTCCCATTCATTTCTTCACTGACTCGTTCATGCAACAAATGATTTCTTTTTTGTTTGTTTTCTGCACTGTGCGAGATGCTGAGATCCAGAGGTAAACAAGACAGATGTGATCTCAGCTGTGTACGTTCTCGTGCAGGGAATAGATATCGAGCAGAAAACAATTACCCAATAAATCATTCATTATATCGGGGGCATGTACTTTGATGGAGAAGCATAGGGAGCTTCAGGAATGTACATCGTTGCTCTTGTCCCCTGTGTACCTCCAGAGCCTGGGGCAGTGCCTGGGTACCTTGTGAGAACCCAGCAAACATTTGATGAAACCTGGATGAATCTAGGGGGTCAGAAGAGGCTTCCTTTAAAGAAAGTGATCTTTAGGGGCGCCTGGGTGGCTTAGTCGGTTAAGCGTCCGACTTTCGCTTAGGTCGTGATCTCGTGGTTCGTGGGTTCGAGCCCCGCGTCGGGCTCTGTGCTGGCTGCCAGCTCAGAGCCTGGAGCCTGTTTCAGTCTGTGACTCTGTCTCCCTCTGACCCTCCCCTGCTCACACTGTCTCTCTCTCTCTCCTAGAAATAAATAAAAAACATAAAAAAAAAGATTAAAAAAAAAAGATTAAAAAAAAAAAAAGAAAGTGATCTTTGTACTTAGCCTTGAAGGACAACATGCTGGTTATTCTCCGTTTGTACCCTCATGCTGCCCCTGCAATCCATCATCAAGGAACCGGGAAGAAGGCTTCTTGTTTGCCCTCGTAAGCCTTCAGCACAGAGTCTGGAATTCATTTATGTAACAAATGTTTGCTGGGTTCTCACAAGGTACCCAGGCACTGCCCCAGGCTCTGGAGGTACACAGGGGACAAGAGCAACGTCGAATGAACAGAAATGCATCCTCTGTCTACCATCCCAGTGAAACCTGGACATCAGGGAGAGGCCAGAAGGGGACCCAGTATGTTAGGAACTGTTAGTATGTTAGTTTCTCCAGAGCTGGCCAGCCCCCTGCAAAGGTAGCTCCATCCTAGTTTGGGTCTGATAGAAACAGGGTGGAGTCGAGCCAAGAAAAACATGCACAAATCTTTCTTCCATTTGTATGTTACCAGCTACTCCTTTTATCCCCAGAGCAGTCCTGTGAAGGAGGTTTTATGAGGCCAACCCTTTCCATCCAAGGAAACTGAGGCTCCAAGGGGGGAGATAATTTGTTCAAGGCCACACAGCTCTCAGGTGGCAGGGCCAAAGTTCAAAGCCAGGTCTGTCCCAAGTCTGAGCCCACTCCTGCCTCTGAGCATGCCCTGTCCCCTGCCCCCTGAGAAAGGGCCTCAAGGTTAGCTTGCTCCAGGTTCTGCCCTGGATCCAAAGCTAACCTGCAGTTAAGTGAGGATATCAAAGGAAAGGGCAAGCAAAGGCTGGATACAGATAAGGTGTTGCACCTGTTCAGGCTCCAAGAGCTGGCAAAATTTCAGAGCTGACACAGAGAGGGAAGTGCGATCAGTCACAGGATTCACAATGTCCAGAACATAAAAACCAACTGCTCGTTTCCCAGAAGAATACATTTCTTTCTGATTCTGAGGCCCATGAGAAGTTTCTCCTGGTGATCGCTGGAAAGGGTCACTGGGCACAATTGTGACCGGGCCATACCCACGGTGTCCTGGCAAGAAGTGCCCGTTCCATAGGGCTTGTCACCACTTAGAAGTTAGAAAGCCAGGAGGATGGTGACATTTCTAGGGAAAGCCAGTGGCAGGGTATCTTTTCCTGGAATCAGAAAACGCAGAGGCCCAAAAGCCACGACTTGAACGTGGCCAGGAAGCAGCAGCAAGGCCACAGATAGGATTGGGTGGGAGCCAAGGAGCAGAAGGGAGTTGGGGATGTGTGGGATGGGCTGAGCATTCAAGAGGTCCCTGCACTGTCCAGTTTGGGCTGAGCATTCGAGGCCCGTGAGTCCACCCCACAGCCTCAGCAGGGAGAAATCTTTGTGTCCTGAAGGTGTTTCCTGGAAACTAACAGATCTGTAATTCTGGGAAGTTAGAGAAGTCTTAATAGAGAGGTTCAATCCAGAGAAACAAGGCCATGGAATTCCATAGAACAAATAGACCAGCAAGACCCCAAAGAGGTTTCCAGTATCTCTGATGGCAAAACATCCCTCTTCGCCAGAAGAGCCTCTCCAGGCAGATCTGTTTCCAAGAAGGAACTGGAGATTGGGAAGCAGAGAAGTGTTCTCTTCAGAAGAACTGATCTGCTTGGGGGGATAGCCGAGCAGGGACTATCATCATCACATGGCTACCCTCTCAGCAGATGGATGGAGCCTTGCTGAGCCCAGTAGGTAGGCTGGCTGTTTGGGGAAAGAAGAAAAATCAGGTAGGAGGAGAGGAAAGAGCAATGAGGGGGTGGGGAGGGGGGAGCAGAGGGAAAGGGTAAAGCTTGAAAAGTTCAAAGGCTTTGAACAAATACAAGACTTTATGACATCCCCATCTTTACTGTGCCGCTGCAGCCGAAAACAGAAGCAGCCAAGACCAATAACATTGTATCAGTGTCAGGTATATGATATAGTGATCGGATACATGTATATATTGCAAAATGGTCACCATAACAAATTAACATCTGTCCTTGCAATAATTACAACTTTTTTTTCATGCAGGAAGAACTTTGAAGACCTACCCTCTTAGCGACTCTCAAATATACACTATGGTATTGTTAACCCTAGTTACGGTGCCACACGGGACATCCCAGGACGTATTTGTCTTCTACCCGGAAGTTGGTACCTTTTGACCTCCTATGCTCATTTCCCGCACCCACCTCACCCCACCCGCCTCTGGCCACCACCAATCTGTTCTCTGTATCTGTGATTCCATTTTTTTTTAAAAAAAGATTCCACGTATAAATGAGATTATACAGTATTTGTCTTTTCTTGCCTGACTCCACTTTGCATAATACCCTCAGGGTCTGCTCATGCTGTCACACATGGCAGGACTGTTTATGGCCTAATTATTTTCCACTGTGTATATATATATGTTACCTTTTCCTTATCCATCTGCCAATAGACACTTAGGTTACTTCCACATCTTGGCCTTTGTAAATTATGCTGCAGTGAACATGAGGAGGGCATACATACCTTTTCAAGTTAATATTTTCCTTTCCGTTAGAGAAATACCCAGAAGTGGAATTGCTGGATCGAGAGTTCTATTTTCAATTCTTTGAGGTACCTGATACTGTTTTCCACAGTGGCTGCATGAATTTGGGCAACTTAAAAACATTTTTTTTAATGTTTATTTATTTTTGAGAGAACAAGAGAGAGACAGAGCATAAGAGTGGGAGTCCCAGAAAGAGAGGGACACACAGAATCTGAAACAGGCTCCAGGCTCCTGGCGCTCAGCACAGAGCCTGACACCAGGCTCGAACTCACGAACCGCAAGATCATGACCTGAAGTCGGGGATTTAACCAACTGAGCCACCCAGGCCCCCCCTGGGCAACTTGTTAAAACACTGCAGATTTGGGGCACCTGGATGGCTCAGTTGATTGAGCGTCTGACTCTTGATTTCAGCCCAGGTCATGATCTCATGGTTCCTGGGATCGAGCCCCACGTTGGGCTCCAGGCTGGCAGCATGAAGCCTACTTGGAATTCTCTCTCTCTCTCTCTCTCAAGATAAATAAATAAACATTTTTTAAAAGGATTGCAGATTTCTGGGTCTCATCCTGGCAGAGTCTGGGTTACCCCCCATGGGTAGGGACCGGGAATCTGTATTTAAATCTTCACAGCTGATTCTGAAGCCCAGTCAGGATTGCGAACTGCTGTTCTGTGTCTCTTTCATTCCTTCTCACTTGGCCTCAAGGCCTCAAGTGCTCTCTTCCTCTTCCACTCTTGGGTTACAATAATACCTTTTGACACACCAGCTGCGCGTGCTTATGAAAGAGCTTTTAATTCACTTTTAAAGAGTCCTGTGACCGGCTTTGCTGGTGGCGGAGAGCTCTCCCAAACACAAGTCAGCTTTGCCCTAACATGACCACAAACCGAACCCAGTCCCTCCCTGACCAGCCCCTGGCAT
Organism: Hyaena hyaena; assembly: GCF_003009895.1. Lineage (NCBI taxonomy): Eukaryota > Metazoa > Chordata > Mammalia > Carnivora > Hyaenidae > Hyaena > Hyaena hyaena. The sequence goes on from NW_024080860.1 coordinate 656,090, forward strand.
GCCTTCCATTCTCCAGAACGTCTCCTTCCCGAGGGAGCTGGAGAAAAAGTGTGGGTGACTCAGGGCACATGTCCTTGTGCTGGTGGCCTGTTCAGAAGTAGGACAGGAGGCTATCACCTGACCATACATGAAGTGGCCATCCCTGTCCGTGGCTCACATTCTAGAGCAAGGCCAGACACAGGCAGAGCAGGACATCTGGTAGACCGCTCCCATGCTCCCGACCGTGCCTTCTTTCTCCAGACACATTTAAAGGCCACCAGAGAAATGGGACAGCAGGGACCAGGGGCACAGAGCCTGCCAGAATGGCCACAGAAGTGTCAGCCGGGGAGGTGAAGGGGGTTAGGAGGTACAAACTTGCGGTTATAAAGTAAGTAAGTTCTGAGGATGTAACATAAAGCCTAGGGAATATAGTCAATAATACATTTTTTTAATGTTTATTTTTGAGAGGGAGGAGGTGCAGAGAGAGAGGTGGACAGAGAATCTTTTTTTAAAATAAGTTTTACTTATTTTTTAAAGGTATTGTTTTTTACTTATATATTTTTAATGTTTATCTATTTTTGAGAGAGAGAGTGTGTGTGAGAGGCAGAGGGGCAGAGAGAGAAGGAGACAAAGAATCCGAAGCAGACTCCAGGCTCTAAGCTGTCAGCACAGAGCCCGATGTGGGGCTCAAACTCATGGATGCAAGATCATGACCTGAGTCAAAGTCAGACGCTTAACTGACTGAGCCACCCAGGCACCCCAGGGGACAGAGAATCTGAAGCAGGCTCCTCACTGTCAATGATGAGCCCTATGAGGGGCTCAAACCCATGAATCATGAGATCACGACCAGAGGCCAAGTTGGATACTTAAACGACTGAGACACCCAGACACCCCTACAGTCAGTAATAGTGTAATAACTTGGTATGGTGACAGATAGTAACTACATTTATTGTGGGGACCGTATCATAGTATATAAACATATCATATCACTCTGATGTGCACTTGAAAGTAACAGGATATTGAATGTTACTTCTGCTTCAATTAAAAAAAAGAAAAAGTCAGATGCCCTGGCCCCAGGGCAAGACCTGCTTCAGCTTCTCTGCCTTCCAGGTGGCTCAACATTTATTGAGCCTCTACTATGTGCCACGCATTGAGCTAAGTGCTTCCCGTGTGTTACTGCCTTATTTGGGCCTCACAATCAACTCACGAAATAGATAGTTCTATTATGCCCATTTTACAGATGTGGAAAGTGAGGCCAGATTCCACACCTACCTTGTGGAAATTAACAAAGACCACCCAGATGAAGACAAACACATTATTCATTCAGAGCTTGCTACAGCAAGAGAGTCAGCCACTCTCACTGGTGTCTGGTACAGACTCACAGGCAGGTCAGGGAATGGGGGGGAGGGGGACTCAGAGTGGACAAACGGGAAGGCACAGGTGTGCTTTGGTCGCAGGTGGTTGGCGTGGAGAAGCGAACACCTTCTGCGACTGACTTGGGACTACATAGCTGGCTCTCTCTCTGGCAGGCCCTGAGCTGGAACAGGGCATGCCGGGGGTTGAATAGGACACTGGCAGTCTCTGACTGAGTCATGATCGTTCTGGGCTGGTTGCTGCAGAGGCCGTGGGTCAGACTTCTCTTGTGGTCTGGCCACTGTCCCTCGCCTCCCTGTCTCCCATCCCTGAAGGCTCCAGCTTTCATCCACCCCTACACATATGCTCTTCTTGCCAGAAGGGAACTTTAGTCACCCTCCGGATGCCAACCTCATGCTGAGGATGTCTGCAGGACCCCCTCCCCCCCACACACATAAGGTCCCCTCATTTGCACTGTTAGCATCACTCTTTCTTCTGCTTTGTAGTCGAGTTACAAGAACCTCAACAGCAGCTGCACACAGAACGTCTCCTGCCTTCGCATGCCTTCTGTGTGCCCTGCAGGCTCTCCACGCCTCAAGGCTTGTCTGGAACCGCCCCCACATGCAGAAAGAGCACCCCAGCGCACAACTGGCAACGACTGGCAGCTGGAGGGGCTGAGATTGGGGGCAGGGCTCACCCACTTCCCAGCTCTGATTGGTCTCCCCCTGGCGCTCCCTTAGGAGCCACCTTCCTTCCTTGTTCTGTTGCCTTGTGCTGCCTGCGCACTCTCTCGAGGTTACTTCCCGTACCTCGCATACATAATCATTGCACTCAGATCCTTGCTTCAGGGTCTGCTTCTGGGGAAAACCCAAGGGTAAAAGGGCTTATTATCCCCATTTTACAGATGAGGAAAACTGAGGCACAGCGACCGTGACATGTTTCATGCAGCTTATGAAGTAGGATTGCTACTAAACTCACACTGCTCTTGATTTGTGTGTGTGTGTGTGTGTGTGTGTGTGTGTTATTTTTCTCCCTAATCCTCTGAAGCCAGAGACCATCTTTTTCATTTCATAGCCTTGTCATGCCTACAACAGTTCCTTGTGCAATAATGTGTTCTGTTGAAATTTTTAAAAAATTTAATTGATTCCTGCTGTGCATGAATGCTTTTATTTTTTTATTTATTAAAAAAATTGTTTTAAGTTTATTTATTTTTGAGAGAGACAGAGTGTGAGTGGGGGAGGGGCAGAGAGAGAGGGAGACACAGAATCTGAAACAGGCTCCAGGCTCCGAGCCATCAGCGCAGAGCCCAATGCAGGGCTCAAACCCACGGACCGTGAGATCATGACCTGGGCTGAAGTCGGACACCCAACCGACTGAGCCACCCAGGCGCCCCTGAGTGATTTTATAAAGTGCATGACAGGACCCCCAAGAACAGGCTAAGACCACTCCTGGGATGCCCCGGGATCAGGCTGCCTTTATTCCCTCCGATGGGCAACTCTGAATCACCTCTGGGGCACACACCCCATTCTTCAGACCCCAACCCTGTCCCCACAGGAAGAGACCAGGCAAGGCACAATCACCTTCAAAGGAGATATCACGTTTTATTTGGATTGTTATTTGAGAAGCACAAGTGTGTCTGCACTCTTGACACACAGATCACACGGTATCTCATACATGGGGGGAGAAATCTGGAACCCTTCTCCTACCAGAGCCCCAACTCCATCCTCCCATTCCTAAAATATAGGGAAAGAACCAGCTTTAAAGGCAGAGCAGATCTTGATCCCAGAGAAGCATGGAGCAACCCATTCCGTAAAGCAGAACACCTCCCCCAAACCCTTTCTTCCCAAAGGAACGAAACTACCCGGGCTGGTGCCTTATCCTGTTCCTGCAGGTCACAGAAACCAGAGTCCCTGAAAACATCACTAATTACATCCCACGAGACGTGTGTGAAGAAGGCCAGGATCTGGCACTGCGAGCAGGAAAGGAGCCGTGTATATGGCTGGGTTTTTATTCACCCGGGATTCTGGAAGTGGGACAGGCTCAGGGCATCTGTAGAGTGATGAAGAGGCTCAGCTGTTGACAGGTCGCCCGTACCCAGACAGACACACAGACAGCCCGCCCACAGGTTCCTCTGCAAGACCAGATGACCCAAGAAGCCAGCTCTAGGCTAAGCTTTTAGACGGAAGCCGCGTTTGTCTGCAGGGGGGCTGGGGGCCGAGGCACCTGGGCTCTGACAGTGCCTGGAAGCGGGGAAGGGCCAGCCCTATTCCCCGGGGGAGGATGGATGGCTGCCACCACCTTCCTTCCAGCACCTTCTCCTCCAGCTCAGGGAGGGAAGGCAAGGGGCCCAGGATGCATGAGCTCTCCTGCTCTCACTGCTGGTGCACAGGCCCTGAGCTGAGGACCCAGCGGTGGTTAGATGGCCGTGCTGTTTGCAGGGCGCCTCTGCACGAGGGCTTTGATGCTCATCGCCCTGAGCCTCGAGGACACCTTCTTCTGCTTGGCGTCCAGGTTCTTCATGTACTTCTGGACCCAGTGCTCCTCGGGGTCGCCACAGAACTTCTGGCCCTTCTTGGTGGTGAAGCTGTGGGGAAGGGTGACAGGGTACACTTGAGACCTGGCCATGACCTTGGAACTCTCCACTGGATGAGGAGGTGGGTGTGGAGGCCCACAGAGGGCAGGCTGCTGCCCGGGGCCCCCCAGCAGTTGCTGACACAGTGTCTTCCCTCTGCGTGCCAGCAACTCTTCGCACTGAGTATTTGCGACCTCCCTGTCGGATGGGGGAGGCCCAGCCCTGCCTTTAGTCAGTGCTGGGATCTGAAGAGAGAGAGACACAATGTGTACCCACAGGGAGGAGAGGAAAGGAGAAAATACACAGAAAACCTCCTGGGAGGGGCGCCTGGGTGGCTCAGAGGGTTGGGCATCTGACTTCAGCTCAGGTCACGGTTCGTGAGTTCGAGCCTCGAGTCGGGCTCTGTGCTGTCAGCTCAGAGCCGCCTTTGGATCCTCTGTCCCGTCTCTCTGCCCCTCCCCCACTTGCACGCACATGCGCTCTCTCTCTGTCTCTCTCAAAATAAATAAACTTAAAAAAAAAAAAGGAAAAAAACCCCTCCAAGGGACAAAGGTAGATGCCTCCAGTTCACACATCATGCAAGGAAATGTGCCCAATTAAGATGCTGGAGCAAGGAGAGGCCATGGGATGTCCCCTTCCAAGCCAGCTCTGAGCCGGGGGGTAGGGCGGTACCAGGCTGGGGAACGGGCTCTGGTGCCAGTGGGCAAAATTACCGATAATACCCACGTCACAGTTCTACAGCAGGCCACGGTTATCAAGTATGTTCACGCTTGCTGCCTAGTGTGGGAGGCAGCTAGGAAGTTATTTGGAGTCCTAGCGACCTTGAGCAGGTCACCTTTCTGGGCCTCAGCTGCTCTCTGTGAAATGCGAATGGTCATATCTACTTCACAGAATGGTCCAGAGGGTTAGTTACAGTAATGGGACAAATAGCACCTAGTATGTATTTGGTGCTCAGGAAATGATTGTCGTCTCTGAGTCCTCTTCCTAATCTCGTGGGGGAGAAAGCTGAGGCTCAGGGAGGTCAGGTGGCTTCCGCAGGATCAGAGAGCCGGGTCCTCCCGACTTTACTCCCCAGCGACCCCAAATGAATGTTCAACTCCCCCTGCCCGCCTCCCGCGGGGGGTCAAGGGAGAGGGAGTGGTACTCACATCACACCTGCCTTGGGGCAGACGCTCCCACTAGACAGCTGGTAGCTAACCACTCGGCTCTCGGGAACTTTCTTGGAAATGAAGGACATGCAGCAGGAAGAGGGGATGGTCACGGAGCCTAAAAGACGGGCGAGAGAAGACCCACATTTTTTCCCAGCCTGCCTGAGACTCTGGGCTTCGGATCCAGCCCAGCCCCGGGGCCACAACTCCTCAGCATTCCTCTCCAAACCCTGTCCAGTCGGTCCTCCACCCCCCGCTGTGCTGTCCCAGCTATGCCACCATCCTGCCTGACAGCCCCGGGCTGAGGCTGGAGCTCTTACCTGTAGGGGCAATGTTGTGGGCACACAGGGCCAGGAGCAGGAAGCTAGCACCCATGGTCACAAGGCCTGCCATGGGCGGGAGAGGGAGTTCAGGACCTAAAGCTGGGGTGCAGGATCCTTTAAGATCATCCTGACCTCCCTCTGCCTTTTATAAGGGCAGCCGAGAGGAAACACCCACTAATAGAGCCTCCCCTCACCCCTTCCAGGCTTCCCTGAAAGTTCTTGAGGCCCATGAATTCTGCCAAGGGGAAGTTGTTGGGTAGCTGAGTCAGGGATTGTTTGGTGTATTCTAAGAAAAGGGCTGGGGGAGGAGAGCCCCACCTAAAGGGATTGCAGAAGCTTCGGGTGCATAGTTAGAAAGCTCATGAGAATCCTTGCTTGGTATTGCTTGCTGTTCACTCCTGTGGGATCCTGAATAAGGCACCTTTCTGAGCCTTAGTTTCTTCAGCTGAAAATGGGTAAAGCCATGCATCCTGCCACCTCCCATTTGTTCGTTCATTCATTCGCCAGCTCGTATTTGGCAGGTGCTATGTGCCAGGGTTCCGGTGGGGAGACAGATACATTTGCAGGTGTGTGCAATACATTATTACAGGTGCTGACCCAGTAGGCATGGGGCAGGGCAGATGCTCTCATTGTCCACATGTCCTTGGAGCCCTTTATCGTGTTCACACACACTGGCTTTTGGTGGCCTTGGATTTCTAGTGCCCAAGCTGCCAGAGCCACCTCACTGTAGACTCAAAGAAAGGGGAAGGACCCAGAACCTCATATCCTCTGGGCAGTACTTGACCAATGTCTGCTGGAGGATTACAGACTTCAGATACGGCATGACCTACCCCGCTTCCTGAGTTCCTGGCGCGGTCAAGCCAGCTTCCCTCTGTGTGGGAGGGCTCTGCTGACCCCCTTCCCTTCTAGGTCTGCATCCCCCTGCACTCCAGAAGTGGGTTGTGGGCAGAGTTGGTTTCCCCTGGAGGCATTGCCTGATGAACTACTTGCCCATGAATCTTCCTTTTAGGATCTGTTCTGAGGACCCCAATCTGAGACAAGGGATACAGGCAGGGGTGGGTGGGGAACATAGAAGGAACTGGCCATGGCCAGTTCTGCGGGAAGGGAAGTGGGGGATGCACTTGGAGTTGATGGCTGTGCTGAGGTATGGAGAATGGAAGAAAATGGTAACCATGGGTGGGGAAACTTTTACATCATGATGAGCAGTTCTGTTCTTAGAGATGGAGGTGACCTTGTCGGACAGAGGGAAACATGGCACTTGCCTCAGTCTGTCCTCCATTCCAGGACCCCAGGGTGGGACCCCATATTTAGACGCTTGTCCGTGCCACCTCCAGGCCCAATCCCGCTCCCCCAATTCTTTCCATTCCACTTCTCAAGGAAACATTCGGCTTTCTCTGGCCATCCAGGGCACCCAGCCACACCCTGGTCACCCAGATGATGGCCAGTTGTGAGTCTGTGTATGCCACGTGACCATGAACACCAAGATTAATGTCCAGTTTCCACACCTTCCAATTCCCAAGCAGAGCACCTATCCCACGGCCAGTGTTTGCAGAATGAATATGTGCTGGACCAATTCTGAGTCGCTCTCCTCTGGACCAGGGACTCCCACGTGGTCTCTGCCCCACGTGACTGGGGTCAGCGTGCACATGGGTGAGTCGGTAGGCAGGTCCTCTGATGGGAGCAAGACCAGCAGCACCCGGTCTCGTCACTGCCCTTCTTTATGGAGTGAAAAGTGCTGAGTGTCCCACTCAGCTCCTCACTAGCTTTGCACCTTCCTGTCATCAGCTGGCAGTGACAATCCTTATGTAACAGGATATGGGGAGCATTAAATGAGATGCTGTTATACATGCGGGGGCTTTTCGTGACTCCATCTTATGACATGCATTCTAATATTTGTTTCTCAACAATGCAGAGAGGACTTTATGACTAAGGGAGAGAGGGGTTGGAGAAGGAAAAGACCAGGCAGAAGCAGCAAGCAGGAGAAGACTGAGGACAGGGCTACACAGGGCAGGAAGCCTTTGCTGGCTGCGTGTTGCAGCCCAAGTGACCCGTAGGGTAGAGGGTCATTGGGTGGGAGGGTTTGGGGTAGGATGCTTCGCCCTGATCAGGAACATCCTTTAGAGGCTTCCCCAAGGCCCTTAAAAAAAAAAAAAAAAAGGAAGAAAACACCCTCTCTTGATGCTCTGAGTGGGGAAGTAGGTAAGGCAGATCCCCAATCCCATTTTACAAGGGCAAAATGGAAATCTACAAAGGGTAACTGACCAGACAACATCACAGAGCCACCTTTCCTGGCTCCCACAATGGGAACTTACACCCTTCCAGCTTGAAGGGGTGGGATCCAACAGACAGAGTGATCTTTAAAGTCAGAGACAAAGAAGGAGGTTCTAGGAAAGCAGAATAGAAAGGGGGGACGCAGGGGTGCCTGGGTGGCCAGCTCAGTTGGTTGAGGGTCTGACTTCGGCTCAGGTCATGATCTCACCATTCGTGGGTTCGAGTCCCACGTCGGGCTCTGTTTGACAGACAGCTCGGAACCTGGAGCCTGTTTCAGATTCTGTGTCTCCCTCTCTCTCTGACCCTCCCCTGCTCATGCTGTCTCTCTCTCAGAAATAAATAAAACATTAAAAAAATTTTTAAAAAGAAAGGGAGGACACAAATAGAAAGGGGGGGGTGATAAGGGGAAGGACAGGGGAGGAGGAGGGGAAGAGGAGGCCAAGACAGCAGGTACAGACCCAGTAGACTTGAGGAAAGGAGATGGACAAGAAAGAAAAGGAAGGGGGGCCCTGTGAAAGGTCCTGACCCCAGCTGAGCTCCAGCTCAGACCCTGCCCCTCCCTCACCCACTGTGGTCTCTCCATCTGAGAGGTGGGATGTGGTCAGAGCTGTGTTTCCCAAAGTGTGGCAGCCACATTACCATGTGATACAAAATGAGAATATTTCATTAAAAATTTTTTAATGTCTATTTATTTTTGAGACAGAGAGAGTGAGGGAGGGGCAGAGAGAGAGGGACACAGACTCTGAAACAGGCTCCAGGCTCTGAGCTGTCAGCACAGAGCCTGACGCAGGCCTTGAACACACAAACTATGAGATCATGACCTGAGCCGAAGTCAGATGCTCAACAGACTGAGCCACCCAGGTGCCCTGTGTATATTTCATTTTCAATGTAAATATCTCTTATGATGGTTACCCTCTGTGATAAGGCGTTTTATGTTTCTGGTAGTGATATACATTTTCCCAAAGTAAAACATATATATATGAGTTGACAATCAATCAATCAATCAATCAAGTGGGTAACAGGACAAATAGTGTACACATGTGACAAAAATTGTGACAATGATCCAGGGATAGCTGAAGCCAAGGTGTCCCCTAAGGGCCTCTCCCCTCCCTTGTGCACCTAGGGGGCAGGCCCTGAGAGGAGGGAGGAGAAGGTTGGAGGTCAGGTGGGCCTGGGAGGGGAGGACCCAGTGAGGAACACGGAGCTGTGCCTGGCAAGGGGCAGGGAGCAGTGGTCCCCCCACCCTTGCTGAACGGCAGCCAGGGCAGCTGTCCTAGTTGTGTCTCCCGCGTGAGCCACCCCAAGGGTGATGATGTAGCACCGAACCCAAAGCTGTGTGATGGGGGCCAATGGATAGGGGCTGAGGGGGCGAGGGGACTCCAAGACACATCCCAGTGAGAAACAACTGGAAGCAATGGGCTGCTAGCTTAGACAAGAAATGACTTCCAATGCTTGAAGACATGTCCCAGAAAGGGAGAACTGGCCTTGGTGGCCCAAAATAGTGCAAAAGTAGATGGAAGGCCAAGGGTTGTGAGGGTAGGGTGGGGTGGGGTGGGGTGGGCAGGAGGGTGGCAGATGAGCAGAGCACGGTGTTCCTGGGAAGTTGCTAGGCACTTCGGATCCTCCTCTCCATGAATCCACACTTTATCCCCAAGGTGACTGAGGCTTAGAGATCATGAAAGGGTAGAGCTGACATTTGGATTGTGTTCTGTCGGAACCCAGGGACTGCCTCTCACCCGGGAGCTCGGCCTTGATCCTGTGGGTAGTGGGGCCACCCATGGTTTTGACATGCAGAATTAAAGAGGCTTGGTCTGTGGTCTAGTGACATGACTGGATCCACCAGGAGGTGTGGTAGAAGAGACTGAGGCAGGGAGACTGGCTGGAGGTGGCTGGAGCTGTCCAGGGAAGGGACGATGAGGGACTGGGCCAGGGGTCAGGAGAGGTTGATTTGGTTCCACTTCACGTATTAGATCTACCTGAAGTGCCCAGAGGAGAAGGAGATACAGAATCTGGGGTACCCCCTGGTGCCCCTACAGGTTTTCTAAGACCCACATCTTGGAAGTCAGCCCAGAACCCACCTTTTTATGTCTCTTCCTAAACCCAGTAGCCACAGCCCAGGTGGACCGCCTTCTGGATTTGAGGATAACCTGCCAGGATTGCAATTTTTTTGTTCATCTCTTTAACTGCATTATCAACATTACTCTATGCCTTAGTGATCATGGCTATAAATGGGAAATAACAACAATATTCACCTCATGGGTTATTATGAGGATTGAACATGATAATTCATGTTGAGTGCTTAGCTCCTTGTCGAGCATAGATCAAGTGCCCCCCCCCCCCCCGCAAAAGGTGGTCATTCTTGTCATTGTTGTTGTTTTTAAGTTTATTTATTTATTTTGGGAGAGAGAGGGAGAGAGATGGGAGGGACAGAGAGAGGGAGAGATGAGAGGGAGAGAGAGAGAATCCCAAGCAGGCTCTGCACTGCCTGCATAGAGGCCAAGACAGGGCTCAAATGCACGGAGCCGTGAGATTATGATCTGAGCCAAAACCAAGAGCTGGATGCTTAACTGATTGAGCCACTTGTTTTTATTACAAAAAGTTGTTTACAAGCTGATGAGATGACTAAACAAACTCTTCCATGAGCTTTAATATATTATTGCCTTCGGTCCAGTCTTTGCAATAATGACCCTGTACTGTATATATTATAATATCTTTGGACAGAGAGGTGAAGTAATTTGTCCGTGGTCACATAATCACTGAGTCCACCTTGGGTTTGCAATCAAAAGCTGAACAACCAGATAGGGTGTTAAAAATACGGGAGTAGGGAGGGAGTGAAAAGCTAAGGAAGACAGGGAAAACAGACAAGTTGATCCTCAAATTCGTACAGAAATGCTAGGAGCCCAGAATGGCCAAAATAATTTTGAAAAAGAAGAGTAAAGTTATATGACTAACACTTCCCACTTTAATGACTTACTACAAACTAAAGTAACCAAGACAGTTTGGGTACAGGTACAAGGGTAGACATATAGATTAGTGGAGTTTGGAGTCCAGAAATAAACCCTCACATATACAGTCAGTTGATTTTCTTTGGGAGAGGGGTTGGGAAGGGGCAGAGAGAGGGGGACAGAGGATCCAAAGTGGGCTCCGTACTGACAGCAGAGAGCCCCATGTAGGGCTCAGACTCATGAGCCGTGAGATCAAGACCTGAGCAGAAGTTGGTCACTTAACCAACTGAGCCACCTAGGTGCCCCCAGTCAATTGATTTTTGACAAAGGTACCAAGGCCATTCAATGGGAAAGGATAGTCTTTTCAACAAATGGTGCTGGGGACAACTGGATATCCACATGGAAAAGAATGAAATTGGACCCCCTACCTCACACTATATATGAAAATTAACTCAATATAAATGTAAGAGTTAAGACTACTGAACTCTCAGAAGGAAACATAGGTGTAAATCTCCATGAACTTGGATTAAGTAACAGTTTCTTTGAGACAACAGATAAAAATCATTGGATTTCACTAAAATTAAAAACTTTGCAAATCAAAGGATGCTTTCAAAGAGGCAAAAAGCCAACTCACACAATGGGGGAAAAGATTTGGAAATTACTGGGTAATTCCAGTATCCAGATAGAGTTTTTGGAAAAGTCTTACAACTCCACAATAAAAAGACAAAAAGATCCAATTTTAAAATAAACAAAGAATCTGACAAGACATTTTTCCAAAGAAGAGACATATATGGCCAATAAACACATGAAGAGATACTCAAATCATTAGTCATCAGGGACATACAAACTAAACCCACAATACCCACAATGAGATGATGACAATTCACATCGATGACAATGAAAAAAGAAAAAAAAAGTGTTGGTGGGGGAAGAAATGGATACTTTCATACCTTGTTCCTGGGAATGTAAGATTGTGTAACCACTGTGGAAAGGTTTGGCAGTTCCTCAAAAAGTCAAATACAGAGTTACAATATGATGCAATAGTTCAACTCCAACGTACATACTCTAGAGAAAACATGCTCATGGTTTGCTCACACAAAAACTTGCCAATGAATGTCCGCAGCAATATTATTCACAGTAGCCAAAAAATGGAAATTATCTAATGTTCATCAGATGATGACTTTATAAACAAAGATGATACATCTATCCGGTGGAATTTTATTTAGCCGTAAAAAGGAATGAAGTACCGATACATTTATTGTAAGTGACAGAAGTCAGACACTGTCATATAGTGTATGATTCCATTTATAAGAAATGTTAGAATGGGCAAATCCATAGAGACTTAAAGTAGATTAGTGGGTGACAGGGGCTGGGAGGAAGAGGGAGTTGAGAGGGATGAGATTTCTTTTTGGGGTGACAGAAATGTTCTAGAATTGGGGCATCTGGGTGGCTCAGTTGGTAAAGCATCTGACTCTTGATTTTGGCTCAAATCATGATCTTGCAGGTTTGTGAGTTTGAGCCCCATGTTGGGTTCTGCCCTGGTAGAGCAGACCCTGCTTGGGATTCTCTTTCCTCTCTCTACCTCTCCCCTGCCTTTACTCTCTCTCTCTCAAAAATAAATAAATAAACATAAAAAAAGAAGAAATGTTCTAGAATGAAATAGTGGTGAAAGTTGTACCAATTGTGAATATGCCATGTCGCTCAACTGTACATTTTAAAGGCATTAAAATGATAAATTTTCTGTTATGTAGATTTTATCTCAATGAAAACCTAAAGGAAAAAAAAAAGAGTGAGCAGAGAGTGAGGGAACTTTCAAAATATTTGCTCAAATGGTGGGGCCTTCGTGACTTTATTGAGGCCACACCCATTCTCGAAGACCTCACCTGCCTCCCTCCCATGGCCTGACTTTGATCCAAAAGTCTGACTTATCAAACTGAATTAGGAGGGCAGGGGCAGGTGGGGCAGTGGGTTTTTCCCCAGTCCTTCCTCTACCCTGCACACACTTCCTGGCAAGGAGGCAGAAAAGGAGTCCTCCTTCGATGGGTTCCATGGCCATCTTCACAGAGTAGAGGCTTCAGATCCCCCTGACTCTCTTGTTTTATTCTCTGGTAACCCTCCTCAGGCCCCAGCACCTCCTGACTCCCTCCGTCTCTTGTTACAGAAACCTACTATTTTATAGAAAGGCAATAAAAAGGCATTCACGGGGCGCCTGGGTGGCTTAGTCGGTTAAGCGTCCAACTTTCGCTTAGGTCATGATCTCGCGGTTCGTGGGTTCGAGCCCCGCGTCGGGCTCTGTGCTGACTGCCAGCTCAGAGCCTGGAGCCTGTTTCAGTATATGAATCTCCCTCTCTCTCTGACCCTCCCCTGCTCATGCTGTCTCTCTCTCTCTCTCCTAGAAATAAATAAAACATTTAAAAAATTAAAAAAAAAAAAAAAGGCATTTGCTCCAGGGGTGCCTGGATGGCTCAGTCAGTTAAGCATCTGACTGGCTGAGATCATGATCCTGAAGTTCATGATTTCAAGCCCTGTGTCAAGTGCTGACAACTCAGAGCCTGGAGCCTGCTTCAGATTCTGTGTCTCTGTCTCTGTCTGTCCCTCCCCTGCTCACACTCTGTCTCTATCTCTTTCTCTCTCAAAAATAAATAAACATTGGGGTGCCTGGGTGGCTGTCGGTTGAGCATCTGACTTCGGCTCAGGTCATGATCTTGTGGTTCGTGGATTTGAGGCCCGCATCCAGCTCTGTGCTGACAGCTCAGAGCCTGAAGCCTGCTTCGGATTCTGTATCTCCCTCTCTCTCTGATCTTCCCCTGCTCATGTTGTCTCTCTCTTTCTCTCTCAGAGAAATTTTTTAAAATAAATAAACATTAAAAAATTTAAAGGCATTTGCTGCACAAATAAGTGACAACAGTTTAACAATTAGAAGCTTTTGGGATTCTCAGCCTCTGTGTATGAGAACAACAGCAGCCAGGTTTCTCACTCCTGGAGAAAACCACTGATAATATGCAGGTGGGAGGAGAGAGCAAACCCAACGTTATTGGAATGAAACCAGAGGTACCAGTGATCATACATATGTAATCATTTAGAAACAATGACATACCAGTAGTGACAAACATACTTAGTAAAAACATTACTTCTTGGAAAAACAACCAATTCCAGTCCTGGCGCAGAGAAAGTAGAGCCTTAAACATCTTTCTGGTGGAAGTAGTAAAGTGCTCAAAGAATTATGGGGATAAATGCAAAGGAAACGGGAAGCAGCTTGTAGGAGCTCACAGCGGCCAAATCTGGGACAATTTGACCAGTAATAGTGATAGTGATGGATTGAAAAAAAATCCATAAGTATGTTTTGGGTTGAATTGGGTCCTCACCCCGCCCTGCCCCACCCCCACCAAAAAGAATGTATATTGGAGTCATAACTACATTCTAGAATGTGATCTTATTTGTTTTTTAAATGTTTTATGTTTGAGGGACAGAGATAGAGCACGAGCAGGAGAGGGGCAGAAACAGAGGGAGACACAGAATCCGAAGGGAGGTCCAGGCTCCGAGCCATCAGCACAGAACCCGATGTGGGACTTGAAGACACAAACCGTGAGATCACGACCTGAGCTGAAGTTGGACGCTTAACAGACAGCCACCCAGGCGCCCTGACTGTGCTATTATTTGGAGACAGGGTCTTTGCTGAGATAATCAAGTTAAAATGGGATCATCAGGGTGGACCCTAATCCACGATGATGGGTATCCCACTAAAAAGGGGAAATTTGGACACAGTTATAGACACGCACAGAGGGAAGGCTTTATGAAGACACATGGTAAGAAGGTGACTATTCACAAACCAGGGAGAGAGGCCTGGAGCAAAGCCTCCCTCACAGCCCTGAGCTGGAACCATCCCTGTAGACACCTTGACCTTGGACTTCCAGGCTCCAGACTTTGAGACCATGTATTCCTGTTGTTTAAGATCCCTGCCCTGCCCTGAGTCGGTGGTACTTCATTACACCAACCCTCACAGGTTAACACGGGGGGAGGAGAGGAAGCTCTACCCTGCAGTAGGATGTCAACTAATAAACAGAGAAAATGCTGGAAGTAGAAAACCATCCATGGACGCTAAAGCTCGAAGGTGACAGTGTGATGGGAAACAGGGTATTTCCATTGTCTCACTGTGTCTCCCCACAAATTCTAGCTAATTATGAACAGAAAATCAGTAACGCAATAGTGAAGAAGACTGGAGGACATTGAAAGAAACAAAAAGCGAATTTGAGTCTTCCTAATTAAGATTTGAAACTGGACTGATGGTCAAGGAGAGGAATGGCTATGGTATATTGGAATGTTCTAGTCCCAGATCTACTAAAACCCAGCTGGATGAACTTGGGAAAATCACTCACTTCTCCCAAGTTTGGATTCCCTCATCTCTGAAATGGGGTGGAGTGGGGTATAAACTCACGTGGTCGTGAGAATCCAAAAAAAATATGGATGTGAGAACTTTCGGTAAATCTCAAAGCACAGCGCACCTACCAATCTTCACCACCTCCTGGGAAACAGATAAGCTGATAAACTGAGCCCATTAATTGGACAACAGAGGAGCAAATAAATATTAGGGGTCACCAGGGTCTTTCTGGGCCCCTAAAACTGGACTTCAAGGCAATCTGGCTCTGCTGGCCCTTGAATGGACTTTAATGAAGAAGGAACATGACAGGGAATATATGTCCAACAGTATTGGGGCTGTCCTTTTCTTAAGACCTGGGCCTGGGTGACACCTATTTTAGGATGTGCTTTAAAGGGCGGAAAATATTTCTCCTTCCTCATGGTACAGATCATGAAGAGTCATCTTCTGAAGAATGCCTCCTTTATTAAAATGCAAGTATGTTTCTTGGCAGGGATAACAAATCCTTCACACGTACCCACTAATAAATCTTAAACCAGTCATCCAACCATCCATCTACTCACTGAACGCTGCTGTGTGCCAGGCACCCTCAGGTTCTTCAGGTGTATTGCCCTGGGAGTACTCACCCTGGGCTGTGAGAGACCAAAGCAATTACAATTAGAGGTGGAGGAGGTACACCTGGCCACACTGAAGAGCAGTAGAGGACAGAGAGCACATTCTGGAAGACATACCTCCTGACCTGAGTAAGGCTGATTGAGGTGGGAGGGCCTGGGAAGGCAGCGGTAGAAACCAGAGAGCGGGGATTCCAGACCCTGGAGGCCACAGGTACAAGGTCAAAGAGGAGAGGTGACTTGGTCAAGTCTGGAGTTTTATAGAAACCACTCTGGCTGCAGGTAGGCCATGGAGGGCTGCAGGGGGGTGGGGGGTGGGGCAGGGAGAGTAGGAGGCAGTGAAGGGTGGGAAGAAGGGGATGGTTTTGAGAACAACTACTCAGAAAGCGGATTTGACAAGATTTGGTGCCTTGGTGGTTGAGAAAGGAGAAGGAGTGGCCAGGACATCATTCAGGTTTAAAACTCAGGTGTGTGGTGGGGCCATTGAAGGAGGAGTAGAATCCACCAGGGAAAGTAGGTCTGGGGGAAAGCTGTTTGGGGCTGTGGGGTTCAGAGTTGTGGAGGTTCTAGTAGGATCTTCAAGGATGCAGCAGGCCCAGGGACTGCACAGTCAGATGCCCCCACCCAGCCCAAGCCCCAGGCATGGACAGTCTAGTGCCATGAAAATGGCACACCGCTAGAGGCAGGTGTTCCTGGGTTTGTTCCCTGCTCCTACTTGCCCTCTTGGTGGCTGCAGGCAAGGCGTTGAACTTCTCAGAAGCCTGGCCCATTTGCTGCAAAATGGGGATATGAGAACCCATCTCCGAGGATGGCGAGGGATCTTGAGCCTCAGCGAGGGACTCTATCCCAGGCCTGCATTCGATGACTTGGCAAGTTGCCACCAGACTAAACCCACATCCCTTCGGCTATTTCCTTAAAGACCCACTTGGCTCCTTCGAACTCTTACCTGATCCTCTTACGGTCCCCATTTTGCAGGAAAGATGCTGAGCCTCAGAGAGGCCGCATGACTTGCTCAAGACCCCAAAGCCATAATGCAGCCCGGCTGGTCCTACGTCTTCCTAATAAAGGACCTGTACCCTTGCCACGGCGCCAGGCGGGCTCGGGCTGCTGCAAGGTGCCATTTCCAACGGGCAGAGTTCTCTTCCTCTGTGGGTGTCAAATGCATCCCTTCCTGTTGACCCTCTCTGCCACCCAGTTTGCTCAGGCTCCATCAGCTCCCTCCTGGATTTCTGCCCCAACCTCCTAACTCGAGGTGGCTGAAGATGGACAGAGTGTCTGGGGTTTGAAGCAGTGAGAAATGACAGGAGGGTGCCAGGTGTTCAGATGGGCACAGAGGTGGGGAGCACAAAGGATTCAGGAAAGCAGGCTGGGGGTGTGTCAAGGCTACCTGTGTTCCCCTCCCCTCTTCACCACCATGCACGTGCGCACCCGCGCACACACAAACGCGCGCGCACGCACACACACAGTCCCACTGGAAACAGGGTGTTCCTGGGGGTCCCTTACCTGGAGATGACAAAGTGACAGCCTCAGCACCAAGTGCAGAAGCATTTCCCCTCACTTAGTAGCTCTGGGGTGGCAGGGAAAGTGGTGGGAGAAGAGGAAAGCCCTCCCCCCACTGATCTCTGGGCACAGAGGGGAGCCTCCTGCACATCTTACCTTTCTTTCTTTCTTTCTTTCTTTCTTTCTTTCTTTCTTTCTTTCTTTCTTTCTTTCTTTCTTTCTTTAAAAGAAAGAGAGAGAGAGAGAGCAAGTGGGGAGAGAGGTAGAGGAAGAGAGGGGAGAGAATCGTGAGCAGGCTCCATGCCCAGCTCAGATTCTGACACAGGGCTCGATCTCATGAACCTTGAGGTCATGACCTGAGCTGAAGTCAAGAGTTAGACACTTAACAAACTTAGCCACCCACGTGCCTTTACCATTTTACCTTTAATTGTCTTGGAAATTCAGGAGCCCAAGGTTCCACAAGCACTTTTGAGAAGTTGGTTTCATGGCAATAGACAGACATCAACAGGTGAAGATGCAGGGGTAGGGGAATGTCCCCACCAGGAGAGCAGTGAGTCAGAATGGACTTCTCCCACCCCCGCCCCCACACACACCCTAAGCCTGGTCCTGGAAGAGGTGTGTCACCAAGGGGAGGTGGGTTGCAGCTATGGAGCAACTTGACCTTTGGTCTCCTCATGGTAAGGCTTGAAAGAGTTCAACTTAGCCACAACCAGAGGGGACAAATAGCAGCTAACCCTGAGAGCACTGCTAACCAGCTGGCCCAGTCTGCATGGTGCACCAGAACAGCAAAGGGCCTCAGGGACCCCCTTGTACGTCTCAGTGTCATTGCTGCCTCCTAGATGTTGGAGGTTCAAGGGGAACAGAAGCAGAGTAAAGCGGTAAAGCACAAAGGAAAAAGACATCTTATGGTGGGCAAAGCCACCCAGAAACAGATCTGACCACCTTGGACGATAGTGAGATTCCCACCAAGGGGGGGCATGCAAGTATCTTTTGGCTGAGCTTCAAGTAGGAAATTCAGGCTTCAGATAAAGAAGCCCCATCCATCCCTGGGGTTCTGGGATCAAGGGAAAGACTCATTTTATTTATTTATTTTTAATGTTTTATTTATTTCTGAGAGAGAGACGGTGTGAGCAGGGGAGGGTCAGAGAGAGAAGGGGATACAGAACCTGAAGCAGGCTCCAGGCTCTGAGCTGGCTGTCAGCACAGAGCCCGACACGGGGCTCGAACCCACAATCTGTGAGATCATGACCTGAGTCGAAGTCGGATGCTTAACTGACTGAGCCATCCAGGCATCCCGGGAAAGACTCATTTACCATAAGCACTCAGCATCCACTGAAAGAAATACATAAAGACATAATCACAATATATCATGAGAACACATAGGGAGCAGAGTGGCTAAGAGTAAGAGTGTGGGCTGTAAAGCCAATTAGGCTTAGGCTCAGGTCCTGCTTCCCGGGGTACTGTGGGAAGAGAGAGTGAATCACTGTACATAATGTTCCAGGCATGGTGCCAATGTTAAGGGGAAGTCATTGCTAGTGTGAGGCACCTGACTGCAAAGGGCTCTGGGAAGATGCAGCTCTGTGCTGGGGGTCAGGGAAGCTTCAGAGAAGGACAAGCATGAGCTCCAGGGAGACAAGGGGTCGAGGGTATTCCAGGCTGAGAGGAAGAGCATGGGCAGAGAGAAACCAGATGAGCAGCGGGATATGCTGAGATTGAATGAGTGAGATGTGAAATTGGGAGGTCGGGGGCAGGGGCTGGGCTAGCACGTGGAATCTCACCTGTCCTACCCCAGAGGCAAGTGGTATATCATTCCTTACTGTCCAGAAAAGGCACTATTGTCCTCCCTCCCCTACCTGATAATGTCTCTGCTGTTCTTGATTCTACCTATTTAATAACTCCTGGCCTCCATTTCTCCTCAGACCCGTTCTGCTTGCCCTCCCAGCTTGCCTTCCTCCAAGCTTTTCTGCACACAGTTGCAAGAAAACCCATCCTAAGATGCAAACCAGCTCTGGTCACTCCCCTGCCGAAGAAAGACACTTAAAAATATTGACTTCAGGGGCGCCTGGGTGGCTTAGTCGGTTAAGCGTCCGACTTTCGCTTAGGTCATGATCTCGCGGTTAGTGGGTTCGAGCCCCAAGTCGGGCTCTGTGCTGACTGCCAGCTCGGAGCCTGGAGCCTCTTTCAGTCTGTGACTCCCTCTCTCTCTGACCCTCCCCTGTTCACACTGTCTCTCTCTCTCTCGCCTAGAAATAAATAAAACATTTAAAAAAAATTGACTTCATCCAAAAATATCCATGAAATTATAGGTATAGTATTCTGGCTGCATTTTCCCCAATACACATTGAAATAACCCCACAAGTATTAAAGAAAACCAGGTGTGGGGCACGTGGGTGGCTCAGTCGGGTAAGTGTCTAACTCTTGATTTCAGCTCAGGCCATGATCTCAAGGTTCGTGGGATCGAGCCCCACATTGGACTCTGTGTTGGCAGCATGGAGCCTGCTTGGGGTTCTCTCTTTTCATTTCCCTTTGCCCCTCCCCCTGACTCTTTCTGTATCTCTCTCCCTCTCAAGTGCGTGCACATGTGTATGTGTGTGTTTCAGTCTGTAGCAGAAATTATCATGCTCTGCTCATATCCCCTTGTTCTTGCTAATTCAGGGAATGCTGGCTTGACTTGCACCTGCCACCACCTGGCTGGCCTGCCCCCTGGGGCAGGGCTCAGGAACTCCACAGGGAAGTGGCCAATACCAACAACAGTGATTCTCAGCAAACACCTTGGCAGATCTTGGCTGACAGACAGGTAAGATGGGGCCAGTGATGGTTAAGTGTTTAACAACTGGCTCTGTGGGGGGAACTCTGATTTGTAGCATTTGCTGATTCCTATGGTGCAAACATCCCTGACATGGCTGAGTTTAAGCTTTCAACCTGATGTCACTGAAACCAAAGTTGGGAAGAGATGCTTCCCCAGGTAGGCATGAACCTGCTTTGTATACCACTGGTTAGGGCCCAGGAGAATCCCTCTAAGAGGGTCCTTAAGTTCTGGGGGATGCAAGGAGGGAAGAGTGGTGTGGAAAGGGAGGTTGGAAGATACTTATTAACCCGAAGCTCACTGAAAGCCAAGTGGGTGCAGGAGGTGGAAAGTCCTCTGAGTACGTGCCCAAGGATCCTTCGGGTGGGCCACAGCTGAGGCCAGTCCCTAAGAAGACGAGTCCCAGGGCAGAAGGAGACAGAAAGCCCTAACCACCCAGTTTTCCTGTCTTGCCTGAAGCTAGGTCCCTTGTTAAAATAACGCCTCTGCAGAAATCAGGGAAGGATCAGATTCTGCTGATCTACAATATCTGGTAGCTAAAGAGCTCACTAAATGAAGAACCGAAAGAGGATTCTTCTTGAAGGATGGACACAGCTGGATTTCTTCCCTGAGACAGAAAAACTTGAGGCTGAAGCTCCAGAGCCCCAAGTCCTTCTCTGGGCTGCCCAAGGCTATTGAAGTTGTGGGTCTGGAGTCAGACATACGCTTCTCATGTACTTGACCCCCAAAACTCATGAAGTTGGTTTGAATAGTTGGGGAATATTTTGCTTTCAGGGCTCCAGGAGACTGTGGGTGGCAGGGAACTTCTGTGACCTGCAGAGCTGGAGCCAGTGCCCTGACTCTGCTCTCTAGGGGGGATGTGGAACTGAACTACAGGCTCTTCCTCCACGCACTCATGAGAGAGTCACAAAAGCACTGTGCAAGCTGCAAAGCCTTGAGCGGAAGTGAGCAATGGGATAGTGATGCCCCATCCACCCGAGATCCCTGGGGAAAGGCTCCTGCTCATTAGCTCAATGCCAACCCTCACGCTGTGTCTGTGAACCATCTCTGCCCTCAGGAGGCTTCTAATCATAGCAGGGAGCCAAGGCACACGAGAAAGCCAATTCTGCTCATCCTTTCCCTGGTTTCTGCCACTGTGAACAATACTCCTAAAGAACGACTCCTGACAAGGAATGACCTCTTTATGTACACAGTCTCCCAGAATATAATGACTCCAATGGGGGTAGCCGCTGATACAATGGTAGTTCTGATGACTTCACAATCCTTGAGAAACAAGGGAAGACACTGAACTGAGAGTTGATAGACCTAGATTTGAATTCAAGTTCTGCTAACTTACTAGCTCAGGGGGCAAAGTACTGACTCTCCCTGAGCCTCAGTTTTCCTACCTGTAAGATGGACAGAGTGATCCCGATCCCGTGTGCCAGCCTGAAAGTGATGTCAAGAACTTAGCTGAGTTAGCGGGTATGAAATGGGAGCTCCCTGTTCAGGTATGAAGGCTGGTGAGTACTAATTTGCCTGGATCATAGACCCGGATCCTTCGAAAGGCATGAAGAACATCAGAAATGATAAATCTGTGGGTAAAAACAAAAAGCAATCTTTTTTCTTTTAATTCATGTAAAATACACATGACTGTTGATAGCAAAAGTAAAAACATTTTACTGTGGTGTTTATTACATATGTGGATGTAAGACATATGATAACTACATGAAGAATGAGAAGAAATGGATCTATGTGGTTGCAAAGTTCTTAAAATTTTTGTCAAATGGTACAATATTAGCTCTAAGCAGACTGTGAAAAGTTAATGGTGCATATTGCATTCTTTAACCACCAAAAAGGTAATGCAAAGAGATATTGCAAAAGAGCCAATAGGGAAATGAAAAAGAAATCCTAAAATAAATATACAACTAACCCCAAAGAAGACAGGAAAGTAGGAATAGAGGACCATAAAACAAAAACAAAAACAAAGGGTAAAATAAGCACGCGCCAAATAAAATGGTAGACTTCAACCCTAAATCATTACATCGGTGATTACATTAAGTGTAAATGGACCTGTGTTGTGCCTTCAAGTCCAGCTCTACATTCCAAGATTTACTAGAACTCAAGACTGGGTGTGCAGTTGTGTGGTTGTAATGATGTATGAAGGATGTGCAGCCGGGATTATAAGGAAAAAAGGCTCAGGTGAAGTCTGGAGGAATCCATACACAGGCTTCCTTCTGCTTGGCCCCTCCCTTGAGAGATCACACAGAGCACACGTTTCTATCAGCCATGAAAATCCAGCAACACAGAAGCCCACTAGAGACTCAGTACCCAAAATTTTTATTGAGGGCAGAAACCAGCCTGGCCTCTGTCAAAATTCCAGATTCCCTAAAGGAAAGCATATGTTTGGGGTACAGTGAATCATCCTTATTAGCTAACTATTGACTAGGAATACTCCAAGAGCCCAGTTCCCAGAAGCCAACCAAAAGTCAAATTTGCAGGATGCCTGGGTGGCTCAGTCACTTAAACATCTGACTCTTGGTTTTGGCTCAGGTCATGATCTCATGATCAGACTCTGCTTTGACAGTGTGGGACCTGCTTGGGATTCTCCCTCTCTCCCACTCCCTCTCTGTCTTTCCCCTGCTCATCCTCTCTCTCTCTCAAAATAAATAAATAAACTTAGAAAAAGGTCTTTCTAAGACTATGTTTTAGTTATGGTATGTTAACTCTTTTCTGGACAGGACTAAACACTCAGTTAAAAGAGATTGTCAGACTGGACAAAAGAGCAAGACCCCACTACCTGCTGTCTACAAAAATTGCATTTTAAATATAAAGACACAGATAGGATGCAAATAAATTGATGGGGAAAGATATACTATGTAAATAGAATGATAGATATTTCACAGTCATTCACCAGGAAGACAGTACAACTGTGTGTGTACACATAATTATGAGTTAAAGATAAATGAAGGAAAATTTGCCATCATTAAAGAGAGAAACAGATCCATAATCATCGTTGGGGATTCTAACACAGCCTTCTCAGTAACTGATAGAGCAAGTAGATCAAAATCAGCAAGGACATAGAAGACTTGAATCCCCATGACTTAACTGACCATATCCAATAAATGCAGAATACAGATTTTCCCCAAACACACACATAATATGGCCACTGAGATACATTGCATGCTTGGTCAGTGGCTCAATACATTGTAAGAACTGAAATGCTAAAGAATGTGTTTTCCAACTACAATGGAATTAAGTTAAAACACATAACAATAATGTACCTAGGAAAACATATTTAAAATCTAAACAACACAGGAGCACCTGGATGGCTCAGTTAAGCGTCTGACATCAGCTCCAGTCATGATCTCACAGTTCATGGGTTTGAGCCCTGTGTCAGGCTCTGTGCTGACAGCTCAGAGGCTGAAGCCTGCTTCGGATTCTGTGTCTCCCTCTTTCTCTGTTCCTCCCTCACTTGCAATCTGTCTGTCTCTCAAAAATAAAGATTTTAAAAAATTAAAAAAATTAAACAACACATATGTAATCCACGGATCAAAGAAAGAGTCACAGAAGAAATTATAAAAACCTTTTAATTGGATAATAATAAAAATGCAACATATTAAATGATGTGGAATGCAGTTAAAGCAGTGCTAGTTTGAGATTTATAGAGTTTAATGCTTATATTATTAAGAAAGAGAAAAAAAGAGAAAGGTCTAAATCAGTGACTCAAGTTTTCATCTTTAGAAGCTAGATAAAGAATATCAAGATCAGGGGCACCTGGCTGGCTCACTTTGTAGAATATGTGACTCTTGATCTCAGGGTTGTGAATTCAAGCCCCACATTGGGTGTGGAAACTACTTAAAACAAAACAAAATAAAACAAACAGAAAAAAAACAACAACAACATCAAGGTCAACCCAAAGTAAGCAAAAAGAAGAAAATAATAAAAATAAGAGCAAAAATCAATCAAACAAGTAACAACACAGAGCAAATTAACAAAGCCTAAAGTTGACTGCTTGAAAGATTAACAAAATTGATAAGATTCTAGCTAGATGGATTAAGAAAGAAAGAGGATTGTCACTACAGATTCTATAGACATTAACATGATAAGGGAAATAAACAATGGATCAGAGAAGGAATCACAAGGAAAATTAGAAAACATTCTGAGATTAATGAAAATGAAGACCCAATGTACAATGGGATGTGGCAGTGCTTCCAGGGGCACGTGTATCTGTACATGCCTATCTGTAACAAAAAAGAGAATGGGAAAAAAAAAATTGATGAAACCCAAAGTTAGTTCTTTGAAAAGATCAAAAAACTGAGCAATGTTTAGCAAGACTGGCCCAGAAAAAAAAGGATCAGTAAAACTGGGAATGAAAGAGGAGACATTACTACCATCCTTATAGAAATACAAAGGATCATGAGGGAATACTATAAATAACTATATATACCAACAAAACAGGTAACTGAGATAGAATAGACAGATTCCTAGAAGGGCACAAACTATCAAAATTGACTCAAGAGTAACTCAAAACTCTTAATAGACTTATAACAAGTAAAGATATTGAATTCATAATAATGATTTAAAAAAACCCACACTCAAAGAAAAGCCCAGGCTCAGATGGCTTCTCTAGTGAATGCTGCCAAACATTTAAAGAAAAACTAACATCTAACTCTTCACAGACAGACTCTTCCAAAAAATAGAAGAGGAGACAATTTTGTCCAAGTCATTCTATGAGATCAGCATTCCTCTGATACCCAAGCCAGAAAAAATCATCACAAGAAAACTACATACCAATATCTCTTATAAATATAGCCACAAAAAATTCTCAACAAAATATTAGCAAACTGAATCTAGCAGCTTGTAACAATTATTACACACCATGACCAAGTGGGATTTATCCCAAGAATGCAAGGTTGGTTTAACATACAAAAGCCAATCAATATACTATACTATATCAATAGAATAAAGGGAAAAAAACATATAATCACCCCAGTAGGTGATGATATAAAAAGCATTTGACAAAATTCAACACTAGGCATATAGTCCTCACCCTGATACAGGGCATCTACAAAGAACCCACAAGTAAGAACATACTTAATAATGAAAGACTGAATGCGTTCTGCCCCCTATGATCAGGAATGAGACAATGATGTCTTGTATTACTTCTACTCAACATTTTACTGGAGGTTCTAGCCAGGACAATTAGGCAAGAAAAAGAAATAAAAGGCATCCAGATTGGAAAGGAAGAAATAAAACTATCTCTATTTGCTGATTACATGATATTATTTATAGAAAATCCTAATCACACACACACACACACACACACACACACACACACTAGGGCTAATAAATGAATTCAGCAAGGTTGCAGGATAAAGAACAACATAAAAATATGGTTTTAGGGGGGCACCTGGTGGCTCAATTGGTTAAGCATCTGACTGCGTTTCAGCTCAGGTAATGATCTCACAATTTGTGGGTTTGGATCCTGTATCAGGCTGCACTCTGATAGTGCAGAGCCTGCTTGGGGTTCTCTCTCTGCCTCTGCCTCTGCCTCTGCCTCTGCTTCTCTCTCTCTCTCTCTCTCTCACTCTAAATAAAATAAATAAACTTAAAAAAATAGTTGTAAGGGCACCTGGGTGTCTCAGTTGGTTAAGTGTCCAACTCTGATCTCAGCTTAAGTCTTTTTTTTTAATGTTTTTATTTATTTTTGAGAGAGGGAGAGAGTGCGTGAGCAGGGGAGGGGCAGAGGGGGAGGAGTAGACAGAGGATCTGAAATGGGCTCTGTGCTGAGAGCAGAGATCCTGATGTGGGGCTCAAATTCATGAGTCATGAGATCAAGACCTGAGCCGAAGTCAGACACTTAACCAACTGAGCCACTCACACACCCCTCACCTCAGGTCTTGAGGTCTTGATCTCAGGGTCACAAGTTCAAGCTCCACATTGGGTTCCATACTGAGTGTGGAGCCTATTAAAAAAAATAAAATCAAAAACAAAAACCAAAAACAATTGTATTTCTACATACTAGGAATACACAGTCTGAAAATAAAATTAAAACAATTCCATTTACAGTAACACCAAAAAAGAATAAAATGGAGAATAAAATAATAATAAATAAAATAGCCAAGAATAAATTTAATCAAGTAGGTGAAAGAATTGCACACTGAAAACTTTCTTCTATTGCTGGAAGAAAGAAGACCTAAAAAAAAAGAGGGGAGGGAACATTCCATGTTCGAGTTAAAAAACTTAATGTTGATAAGACGGCAGTCTTCTCCAAGTTGTTCAACAGATTCAATGCAATCCCTAGCAGAATACCAGCTGGCTTTCTTTTTTAAGCTTCATAATTTATGGGATTATGATTGTTACACAGTAGTAAGTTTTTTTTAAATCTTGTTATAAATCAAAATATTAAGAATTTATTAGACTGGGAGACTGTCATTTAGGTATGTTTGCTTTAAAATTTTTTAGGTTTTTAAAAATATTTTATTGTCAAGTTGGTTTCCATATAACACCCAGTGCTCATCCCCACAAGTGCCTTCCTCCACGTCCATCACCCCCCTTCCCCTCTCCCCCATCAGCCCTCAGTTTGTTCTTGGCATTCAAGAGTCTTTTTTCTGCAGAAATTGTCAAGCTGACTCCAAAATTTATATGAACATTCAAAGGGCCAAAATAATCATGAAAAAGAAGAACAAAGTTCAAGGACAAACACTTCCCAATTTCACAACTTACTACAAACTAATCAAGGCAGGTGGTCCTGGCATGGAGAGACATATCAATCAGTGGGATAGAATTGAGAGTCCAGAAGTAAACCCTCACATTTACAGTCAACTGATTTTTGACAAGGGTGCCAAGGCCATTCAATGGGAAAGAATAGTCTTTTCAACAGATACTTACATGCAAAAGAAAGAAATCAAACCCCTACCTCCCACCATATATAAAAATTTACTCAAAATGGATCTGAGACCTAAAGGTAAAAGCTAAAACCATAAAATAAGAGAAGGAAACCTAGGGGTAAATCTTCATAACCTTGGATTTAGCAATGGATTTTTAGACGTGTCACCAAAACCATCAACAACCAAAGTGAAAATAGATAGACTGAACTCAATACTTAACATTTTGTGCTGCAAAGAATGTCGTCAAGAAAGGGAAAAGACAAGACACAGAAAAGGATAAAATAGTTGCAATTTCTATATCTGATAAGGGACTTGTATCTCAAATATGTAAAGAGCTTTTACAACTCAGGCAGGCTCAAACCCACAAACTGTGAAATCATGACCTGAGCCAAAGTTGAACACTTTACCGACTGAGCCACCCAGGTGCCCCTGGACTATTATTTAGCAACAAAAAGAAAGTATTGACATATGCTGCATGATGAAAAGACAACCTAATTCTAATAGGCAAAAAATCTGAATTTCTCCAAATCTCCCAAGAAGGTGCTCAAATGACCATTAAGCATGTGAAAAGATGCTCAACATCAATGGAAATGCATTTCAAAATCTCAGCAATAGTACTTTATACCCACTATAATGGCTACAATTAAAAGGATATTAAAAAGACTCTTTATAATACGTTTCGTGAAGATGTAGAAAAATTGGAACTCCCATGCAGTGCCAGTAAAATGTAAAAGGATATGGCTGTTTTTGGAAAATAGTCTGGCATATTCTCAAAAGGATAAACATACGCCCCTACAATTCTGTTCCAGGGCATTTAACCAAGAGAAATTAAGACACATGTCCAGGCAAAAGTTTGTATGTAAATGTTTATAGAAACATTGTTCATAATAGCCAAAAGGTTGAAAAAACCCAAATATCCATCAACTGTGTCAATGGATAAATAAAAGGAAGTATATCTATACAATAGATTATTATTACTTAATGTTTATTTATTTTTGAGAGAGAAAGAGAGACAGAGTGCAAGCAGGGGAGGGGCAGAGAGAGAGGGAGACAAAATCTGAAACAGGCTCCAGGCTCTGAGCTGTCAGCACAGAGCCCGATGCAGGGCTTGAACCCACGAACCGTGAGATCATGACCTGAGCCAAAGTCGGACGCTTAACTGACTGAGCCACCCAGGCATCCCCGGACTATTATTTATGAGTAAAAAGAAAGGAAGTACTGACATATGCTACATGATGAATCTTTAGCAAATATGCTGAGTAAAAGTCACAAAGGATCACATATTGTATTATTTTATTTAAGTGAAATGTCATAAATGAACAAACCTAGAGACAAAAGTATATTAGTGGTTACATAGGTTTGGGGACAGGTGAAGAGGAAAAGAGGGGAAAAGAGGAATGACTGCTAATGAATACAGTTTTTTGGGGAAAGCGGGCAATAAAAGTGTTCTAAAGTTGTTTATAGTGAGGCGCCTGGGTGGCTGAGCCTGGAGCCTGCTTCAGATCCTGTGTTTCCCTATCTCTCTCTGCCCCTCCCCCACTCATGTTCTGTCTCTCTCTCTCTCTCAAAAATAAAATAAACATTAAAAAATGTATTTATACTACTTGACTTCAAAGTCTACTATAAAACTACAGTAAACAAGACAGAGTGATATAAGGATCATCATACTGGGGTACCCAGGGGCTCAGTTGGTTAAGCGTCTGACTCAATTTTGGCTCAAGTCATGATCTCACAGCTTGTGAGATTGAGCCCCAGCTGGGGCTCTGTGCACAGAGCCTGCTTGGGATTCTTTCTCTCCCAATCTCTCTTCCCCTCCCCTCCTCATGCTCTCTCTCTCTTAAAACAAATAAGTAAACGAACAAAAAAAGTAAGGATAATTGTATATATCAAAGGAACACAGTAGAATCTCCAGAAATGTTTATGCATTGAAGTGGTCAACTGATTTTGACAAATGTGCCAAAGCAGTTCAATAGGAAAAGGAAAATGTTTTCAACAAGTACGTAGAACAATGGGATATCCATAAGGAAAAAAATGAACCCCTAAACTAATTCACATCATACACAAAAGTTAATTCAAGGGGACCACAGACCTAAACAAAATAGCTAAAACCACAAAGTGTACAGAAGACACCATAGTAAAAATATCTTTACAACCTGAGGGTAGACAAAGCATTCTTAGACCAAATACATAAAACAATAACGTCGAAAGAAAAATATATATATATTAGATTCTATCAAAACTAAAAACATCTGCTCATCAGAGGGCACCGTGCAAGCTACAGAGTAAGAAAAAATAATCACAAATTTTATCATTGCCAAAGGCCTTACATCCAGAACATATTGAGAACTCTTACAAACCAGTATTTAAAGAGACAAACAGAACACTTAAATGATTTAAGGGTGCCTGGCTGGCTCGGTCAGAAGAGCATGCAGCTCTTGAGGTCAAGGTTATGAATTTGAGCCCCACGTTGGGTGTAGAGATTACTTAAATAAATAAAAATACTTTTAAAAAAAGATTCAAAGATTTGAACAGACATTGCACAAAGGAAAATATACCTATAATGAATATGCACCTGAAAAAGAACTCCATATCATTCTCATTAAGGAAATACAAGTTAAAACAATCTTGCAAGTCTGCTACATGCCTGAGCAGAATGACAATAGCAAATTTCAGGGGAAAGAGTGACTGGAACTCTCCTGCGTTGCTAGTAGGAATGTAAAATGATACAAAAGCATTGGTAAAGAGTCCAGTTTCATTTAAAATAATCATCTATTGGGGTGCCTGGGTGGCTTAGTCAGTTAAGCATACCACTTTAGTCAGGTCATGATCTCACGGTTCATGGGTTCAAGTCCCACAATGGGCTCTGAGCTGACAGCTCGGAGACTGGAGCCTGCTTCAGGTTCTGTGTCTCCCTCTCTCTCTCTGCCCCTCCCCTGCTCATGCTCTTTCTCTCTCAAAATAAATAAATAAACATTTAAAAAGTAAAAAAACAAAACTACAATATAGAATAATCATCTATTTATCCTGTGACCTAACAATTCCACTTTTTAGGTATTTATCCAAGAGAAATGAAAACATATGTTGATAATACGACACATACACGAACATTTGTATCAGCTTCATTTGATGCAATAAAAAGAGTGTAAACAACCCAAGTGTTCATCATCAGGAGAATAGATAAACAAATTGTGCTCTGTGTGCACAATGGAATACTACTCGGACATAGAAAAGGAACAAGCTACTGATACAAACACAACTGCGTGCCTGAATCCCAAAACATTATGCTGAATGAAAAAAGCCTTATATAAAGTATTTCATTTGTATGATGTTCTGTATTAGGCTTATGTATGTTGGGAAAAAAAGCAGAATACTGCTTGCCTTTGGAAGGTGGAGATAGGAAACCATAAACGATAGGATGCATGCTATGATGTTATAGGTGAAGAGTATTGACAGCTGAGACTTATTTTACAATGCATCAGAAATACAGTGGGTTGGTGGAGGACCAGATGGATGGATTGGTAGATATGTGATAGAACAAATACAGTAAAAAAATTTTTGATGTGGAATCTAGGGACACCTGGGTGGCTCAATTGATTAAGCATTTGACTCTTGATCTCAGCTCACGTCTTGATCTCAGGTTTGTGAGTTCAAGCTTCACGTTGGGCCCTGCACTGGGCAAGGAGCCTGCTTAAAAAAAAAAAAAAAAGTGGGATCTAAGTGCTGAGTATTTGGGTGCTCACATACATCTTTTCAACTTAATATTTGAAATATTTTATAATATAATAGTGGTGAAAATGAAATGTTAGGAAGGCATAAAGACAAGAAAAGTATTTTTTTAATTTTTAAAAATGTTTTTATTTATTTCTGAGAGAGAGAGAGAGAGACAGCATGAGCAGGGGAGGGTCAGAGAGAGAGGGAGACACAGAATCCGAAGCAGGCTCCAGGCTCTGAGCTGTCAGCACAGAGCCTGACACGGGGCTCAAACCCACGAACCATGAGATCATGACCTGAGCCAAAGTTGGACACTCAACCAACTGAGCCACCCAGGCACCCCAAGAAAAGTATTTTAAATGAAATAAAAACAAAAGCTGGGAGATTTCATTGCACAAGCAATTCCAAAGAAGTTCTTTAAGCTGAAGTACTATGAATAAGACTAATAACAGATGTGGAGGACCTCTTTACTGAAACTTAAAAAACTGTTCAGAGAAAGTAAATATGATCAAAATAAATAGAGACATAATTCAGTTTTATAGTCTTTGCCCAGCACGAGCATTAGGAGAGGACAAAGCCCAACGTGCCACATGTTTACCAAGATCTGCTTGCATCACACCTGCTAATGTCCAATTGGCCAAAGACAGTCACATGACTAAAGCCAGAATCAATGTGGAAGTGTAAATGCAACGGTGTGAATAACAAGAGAAGTGGTTTATTACCAAAGTAGCACTCCACCCTGGTCCACTCACTGGCTGCCTTATGCTACTTGTCTCTCCCCCATGCAAAACACAATTATTGTCAGACTTTGTAACCTATGAGAACGTGGTAAAGGTCAAACCATCCTAGCAAAAAGTCTGAATTCTGGACCAATCAATTTCTGTTGTTAAGTAGGGTTTATCTTTTAGAGCTATGTTAGGTGCACAGCAAAGTTGAGATGAAACAGAGATTTCCGATGTACCCTCTGCCCTCACACATGCATAACATTCACCATTATCAACACCCCCCAACAGAGGGGTACGTTTGTTACAATTGGTAAATATACACGGACACATCATTATCACCCAGAGTCCTTGGTTTACATTAGGGTTCCCTCTTCTTTTTTCTTTTTTTAATGTTTATCTTTGAGAGAGGGAGACACAGAGTACGAGCAGGAGAGGGGCAGAGAGAAAGGGAGACACAGAGTCCAAAGGAGGCTCCAGGCTCTGAGCTGTCAGCACAGAGCCCCATGCGGGGCTTAAACCCACGAACCGCGAGATCATGACCTGAGCCTAGGTCGAACGCCTAACCGACAGAGCCACCCAGGCGCCCCTGTCCATTTTGAAGGATGTCATAATGGCATTATGAACATATTACCCCTCCAAAAACCTTTATTTAGAGACAAACTAAAGCAAACTGGATAAAATGATATGTGGCCTGAGATTTACTTTAAAATAAAACCAAAGGGCACTGGGCAGATTCAGTCCATTAAGCATCAAACTCTTGATCTCAGCATAAGATCAAGACTTGCATGGGGCTCTGTGCTGACAGTGAGGAGCCTGCTTGGGATTCTCTCTCTCTCTCTACCTCTCTCTCTGCACCTCCCCATCTCGGGCACACGTGCGTGTACACAGTCTCTCTCAAAATAAATAAACTTAAAAAATAAAGGGCAACTGAGTGGCTCAGTCAATTGAGTGTCCAACTCTTGATTTCCATGGTCATGAGATCAAGCCCCAAGTTGGGCTCTGTGCTGAGTGTGAAGCTTGCTTGGGATTCTCTCTCTCCCTCTCTCTCCCCCTCCCCTGCTTGTACTCTCTCTGTCTCTCTGTCTCTCTCTCTCTCTCAAAATAAAAATAAATAAATAATTTTAAAGTGAATAAAATAAAATAATACCAAAAAGTGGGGTGGAAGCATAGTGATATGAACCACAGGATGTTGATTACTGTTGAGACTGAACAGTGAACGCATCCTTTCTATCAGCTTGACATTTTATAAAACGTTAAAAAAGAAAGAAGAAAAAACCCAGATTGTGCTATGGTGTTAAGCTGGGGCTAAATAATACTCACAACTTTCCTTGGGCCCATTGTGTCTTCTAGCGCACAGGCTCTTCCAGGCTGATCTGTGAACAATGGAAGCATGGAGGATAAGTAATTGAGCTTTGGTCTCAAACTTCATTGCAGACCCGCCTCCCCCCATGGCTCAGCTTGCATTTCCCCAAGCTCATTAGCCCTCCAGAACCTCAAGCCCAAAAAACACTTCACTTGGCTGCTCAGGGTTTTTTTTTTTTAATGTTTTTTTTAATGATTTTTATTTATTTCTAGGAGAGAGAGAGAGACAGCGTGAGCAGGGGAGGGTCAGAGAAAGAGGGAGTCACAGACTGAAACAGGCTCCAGGCTCTGAGCTGGCAGTCAGCACAGAGCCCGACGCGGGGCTCGAACCCACGAACCGCGAGATCATGACCTAGGTGAAAGTCGGACGCTTAACCGACTAAGCCACCCAGGTGCCCCTCAGGGCTTTTTTTTTTTAAATGCCAGACCTGGGGGCACCTGGGTGGTTCAGTCGGCTATTAAAGAGTCTGATTCTTGGTTTCAGCTCAGGTCATGATCTCACAGTTCCTGGGTTCGAGCCCTGTGTCAGCCTCCCTGCTAACAGTGTAGAGCCTTCTTGGGATTCCCCTTCTCCCTCTCTCTCTCTCTGCCTCTCCCCTGCTCACTCTCTGCCTAAATAAATAAGTAAATAAATGTCAAACCTGAATCTGGCCCACTACCCCTCCACAAGTGGAGTCAAGGCGTCTTTGCCATGATGTCTAGGGAGCAGCAGATGTCCTCCTCAGTGTTCCTGGGCCTGGCTGCCATGGGGGAGGCAGAGGATGAAAATGTGATGTTCTGGAAAGTGATGAGCTGATTCAGCAGGAGATTCTGATCCATGTTTACATATGTAATTATCTGATGCCTGAAATGTGCTTCAACATATAAGAGTCTATTTAAAAAAAAAAAAAAAGGAAATAACAAGTATCGGTGAAGATGTGGGGAAATGGAAATCCTGATGGCAGGTTCTTTTTTTTTTTTAATGTTTCTTTTTTTTGAGAGAGAGAGAGAGAGCGCGCGCGTGCCTGTGGGGGAGGGGCAAAGAGAGAGGGAGACACAGAATCCGAAGCAGGCTCCAGGCTCTGAGCTGTCAGCACAGAGCCTGATGTGGGGCCCGAACTCACTAACTGTGAGATCATGACCTGAGCCAAAGTCGCTCACTGAGCCGCCCAGGCACCTCCGATCCCTGGTGCTAATACATCGTTGGTAGGAACGTTAGAGGACGCAGCCGCTGTGAAAAATAACACGGTGGTTCCTCCAAATGTTCAAAACAGAATTACCCATATGAGTCAGTAGGTTCAACTTATCTTTTTATTTTCTGTATTTTGATGCTTTGACATCTGGGGCGCTGTTGGCACCAAGGAGGCCGCCCCTCCCATGGTTAGCTAATTCCTAGAGATAATGAACACCTCGAGGAGGCTGTGAGTGGATCTTTTACATGCAAACTGCCGATCCAGGGCCCACACCCTAACCACCTCATCTATGGGGCTCTCACACCTGCGGCCACTATCTCCCTGCCCTAGTCACCCCATGGCGGGGACACCGCATGACCTAGAGCCTGCTGAGATTGTTCAAACTAATCAATCCTTGCCCTGTTTATGCGACCTTGCCTATTCCTTCTCACAGAAACTGCAGCAAAGGCTCTTGACCACATCCCTCCCCTTCTGTCTGCCTCCTGCATGACTCTGGTGCTTCCTCTGGTGGCCCTGTGGGCTATGCTGTGCCTCGTGTTTCTAGGGGTCTATTCCTAGGCACTTCCTCCTTCACCACAGTGATCTCCACACATGCGTGTCTCACCATACTGGATTAAATCAAATTCCAGAGGCGCCTGTGTGCCTCAGTTGGTTAAGCGTCCAGCTCTTGATTTCAGCTCAGCTCAGGTCATGACCTCACGGTCTTGAGATGGAGCCCCACATCAGGCCCTGCACTGGGCGTGGAACCTGCTTACGATCCTCTCTCTCTCCCTCCTTCTGCCCCTCCCCTGCTTGAGCAATGCACACACACTCTCTCTTTCTCTAAAAAAAATAATTAAATCAATATATAAATAATAAAACAAATTCCAGATACCCTTAAAACACCCAGAAATTCCACTTCTAGGTATATACCTCAAAGAATGGAAAGTAGACACTCCAACTAATACTTGTGCATCAACATTCCCGACAGCATTATTTACACAGCCCAAAGGTGGAAACAATCCCAAATGTCCATCAAGGGAGGAATAACCAAATTGTGGTATGTCTATGAAATAGAGTATCATTTAGCCCTAAAAAGGGATAACATACTGGTCCATGCTACAACACGGATCAACCTTGAAAACATAATGCTAAACAAAAGAAGCCAGACACAAAAGGTCATGTGTCGTATTCTTCCTATTATATGAAGTGTCTCGAATAGGTAAATCCATAGGGACAGAAAGCAGATTAGCAGGTGCCAGAGGCTCAAGGGAGAGAGTGACTGCTTACTGGATTTATGGTTTCTTTGGGAGGCAATGAAATATTTTGGAATGACACATGGGTGGTAGATGTACCTCATTGTGAATGTACTAAATGCCAGTGAATGGTACATTTCAAAATGGTGAATTTTACATTATGTGACTTTTAGCTCAATTTTGAAAGAAGGAAAGATAAAAGAATCTGGGATAGAATAAATGACTGGGCATAAAGGAAGCAAGATTGGCCAGGCATTGGTAATTAAAAAAAAAATTTAACATTTATTAGACATAGAGAGACAGAGCATGAGCAGGGGAGGGTCAGAGAGAGAGGGAGACACAGAATCCGAAGCAGGCTCCAGGCTCTGAGCTGTCAGCACAGAACCTGACACGGGGCTCAAACCCACGAACCATGAGATCATGACCTGAGCCGAAGTCGGACACTCAACCAACTGAGCCACCCAGGCGCCTCTGTTGATAATTGTTGAAGCTGGTGATGGGCACTTGGTTTCACTATACTATTCTCTTGACTTGTGTATCTATTTACAATATTCCATAAGAGGGACACCTGGGAGGCTCAGTCAGTTGAGCGTCTGGCTCTTGGTTTCAGCCTCAGGTTACGATCTCTTGGGGTTGTGAGTTCAAGGCCCTTGTCAGGCTCTGTGCTGTCTGCCCCTCCCCATCTCATGCATGTACATGCTCTCTCTCTCAAAAAAATAAATAACATTTAAGACAAATAAAATATTCCATAATAGAATGTTTTCTTTCTGTGTGTGTGTGTGTGTGTGTGTGTGTGTGTGTGTTTAAGAGGAGGGTTCCAGTGATAATAAAGACACTAGTGTCAAAGATTCAGGGGAAAATTTAAATAAAGTAACAACAGGGGCACCTGAGTGTCTCAGTCGGTTGAGCATCAGACTTCAGCTCAGGTCATGATTTACAGTTCATGGGTTCATGAACTGTAAATGGGTTCATGCTCCACATAGGACTCTGTGCTGACAGCTCCGAGCCTGGAGCCTGCCTCGGATTCTGTGTCTCCCTCTTTCTAAACCTTCCCCTGCTCACGCTCTGTCTCTCTCTGTCTCAAAACTAAATAAATTTTAAAAAGCGTAAAAAATTTTTTTGAAGCCGTCTTCACTCATGGAGCAGGGCCACATCCCCACTTCTCAGCAGAGCCTGGCAACAGTCAGCACCTCAAGAGACTGACCACTGTATGATCTGAGTCCTTACCCCCCACCTTCACCAACTCAGTTTCCATGTTGAATAACTCTCATCTTCGGTCCACAAAAATGATAAGTTCAGACCTTTCTAAACAAAGTCAAATTATTTTCACTAAGCCCTCAGATGAGATTGACTTTGAGCCTGCTTTGCTTCTACTGAGACCCAGGTCCCCTCACATTAGCCATCTGCGATTTCTACATGTCCCTCAATGTGCTGCTTCTCATGGACACAAAGAAAATCTCCAGTAGGGTTTTTCCCCTCTGGCCTTCTGACCACACCTATCTTTTATGATATAACCGTGTCCTTATGCGCGGGGCACATACCTGCTCTCACAGGGTCTCCACTGCCCCCACCTCTCTGTCGCTCAGAGAAGCCATCGACCTTACTTCGATATCCTAGATCCCTTCATTGCCCACAGAGCAGCAGGGACCGGGATCTAACATCTGTTAAGAGTAGACTGAATATAAAGGGATAGTGGTCTATTGCCAGGATGGCAAATTTGTCTCTGTGAAGGGCCAGATAATAAATATTTTAGGTGTCGTGGGCCACAAACAGCTTCCGTCGTGTAGTCTTTTTTGTTTGACAACCCTTTAAACATACAAAAACCACTCTTTTTTTTTAAGTTTATTTATTTTTGAAAGGGGGGGAGAGCATGAGTGGGGGGTAGCAGGGAGAGAGGGAGAGAGAGAGAATCGCAAGCAGGCTCTGCACTGTCAGCACGGAGCCCCATGCCGGGCTCAAACCCGAGAACTGCAAGATCATGACCTGAGTGGAAGTTGGATGGTTGACTGAGCCACCCAGGCGCCCCCCCCCAAAACCTCTTTTAACTGTGTGGACTGGATGCAACGGGCAGGGGTGGGTTTGGCTTGCTGGCCACCCTCTGCTGACCGTCCTCTGATCCACCCCCAAGATCAATAACGACAACAGTATTCTTGCACAATTTCCAGGCTCAGCCCTTGCAGCAGGGGACAGCTTCTAGAGAAACTGCTGGGGTCAGTCAGGGTTTTCAGAGAAACATACCCCCAGAAGGTATAAAGATACAGATACACAAACAGAGAGATTTATTTGAAGAAATTGGTTCACATGATGGTGGCCAGGAGGCCAGGGGGTCAGAAATTCACGCTGATGTCACAGTGTTGAGTCCAAATTTCACAGGGCAGGGGTGCCTGGGTGGCTCAGTCGGTTAAGCATCCGACTTCGGCTCAGATCGTGATCTCATGATTTGTGGGTTCTAGCCGCACGTTAGGCTCTGTGCTGACAGCTCAAAGCCTGGAGCCTGCTGTCTCTCTCTCTCTCTCTCTCTCTCTCTCAGAAATAAATAAAACATTAAAAAAAAATCAAATTCCACAGGGCAGCAGACTGGAAACTCAGGGAGGAGAGCTCTGGTTTCATGTTCCAGTCTCGAAGGAAATTCTTCCTTCATCAGAAACCCTCCGGTGCCTGGGTGACTCAGTCGGTTAAATGTCATGATTTCTCGGCTCATGAGTTTAAGCCCCTCATGGGGCTCTGTGTTGACAACATAGAGCCTGCTTAGGACTCTCTCTCTCTCTCTCTCTCTCTCTCTCTGTCCCCCCCCACTTGCTCTTTCTCTCTCTATATCAAAATTTAAAAATGAACATTAAAAAAAGAAACCCTCAGTCTTTGCTCGTACAGCCTTCAACCAATGGAATGGAGTTTATCTACATTATAAAGAGCTATCTGCTTTACTTTAAAAACATTTAAATGTTCACGGCAACATCCTCACGGGTGTCCAGAAAACACCAGGCACCTGAGCCTGGCCACAGTGCCACAGAATGAACTATCCCATGGCCAGTGTCTTGGAATTCAGGTTTTGTCAGCCTTGGGCCGGGAAAGAGAGAAACCACTCACTCTCTCTCCAGCTGGATGCCTGCCTCCCTACACTTGATTTATGTCCAAGGACTAGCCTCCTTGCTGGCTGGCAGACGATGAAATTTCTAGTCTTTTCTGGGGAAATTACAACTCCCACCCCCAGTGATAAAGGTACTTCCTTAGAGTACTAAGGAATTGAATTCTGGGGGTGTCTGGGTGACTCATTCAGCTAAGCGTCCAACTTCGGCTCAGGTCATGATCTCGTGGTTCACGAGTTCGAGCCCCGTGTCTGGCTCTGTGCTGACAGCTCAGAGCCTGGAGCCTGCTTTTGATTCTGTGTCTCCCTCTCTCTCTGCCCCTTCTCCACTCCCACTCTATATCTCTCTCTCACTCAAAACTAAAATAAACAAAACAAAACAAAAAAAGAATTGAATTCTGGCTTTAGCTCTGCTGCTAACCTGCTGTAGGGCCTGATTTTTCATCATCTCTGGGTCTCCTGCTGAGCTCTGAGCCCTAAACACAGAAGAACCCTGTAGAACAAAGTAGATGTTAAACAGATCTTTGTTAGGTCGCCTTCGCTTTAGGAAGCCTTATCAGAAAATAGCTTTATCTCCCCAGGCTGGCCCTTCCTGCCACTCTCGCCCCCTCCTCCCAAGCTTTATGTCACAATGTCCATGTTTTGGCCCAAAGAACAGTATTCAGGGGTTGGAAGCTTGGACCCAGAGCTGAAAGTCAGTCACCCTGCCAAGTAATGAGAACTTAGCACAGATGAGTGGCTACCACACGCCGGATATGGTAGGAGTTGTATCTAACCCTCAAAGCAGCCCATCAGCAAGAAAGATGCCATGGTCCACATGTCAGCATTCATGGGAGTGTCCCAGGGGCCAGCACAGGGACAGGAAGTTACCTCTCAGGGGGCCGAGAGGGAGGCAATTGACATTTCAGAACAATTTACGGTTGCAAACAGAACAGTACTGCTTATTCAACATTTCCCCAGGGAGAGGGGGGAAATTCACTAATTTCCGGAGGGACCGTGCTTAGGTACTGATCTGTCCTGGGGGCAGTCACTTAATGATGCCCCAGGACAAGAGGACAGTCATCCCACAGCTGAAGTTGACTCTTCTGAGATCCAGGAGCTGCGGGCAGCTTTGAAAGACTGGTTCTTCCAGATTCGACTTATTCCAAACCAGCAAACTCTCGACAGCCCCTCAAACGTTTTAGAAGGGCTGGTCTTTGCGTCTCCCCCAGGACTTCAGTGATGCCTCGCGTCACCTGTCCCCAAGCTGGCATCCCACCCGCCTTGTCAGCTCTTCCCCCAAATCCACACGATCCAGTATTTCTCAGTGGTGGCCGCTCCCTGGAATCACGCAGGAAGCTTCAATAAATATCGCCACCTGAGAAAGTTACCCCGAGGAGAAACGGGATATCTGCATAGTCCCAAAGTATATCCTCCGAGATTTTATTAAGAACACAGGGAGGGGCGTCCCGGGGGCTCGGTCAGTTGAGTGACTGACTCTCCATTTCAGCCCAGGTCATGATCTCACGAGATGTGAGATCGAGCCCTGAGTGCACTGTCAGTGCAGAGCCTGCTTGGGATTCTCTCTCTCCCTCTCTCTCTGTCTCTCCCCCACTTATTCACTCTCTCTCTCCTCTCGGAATAAATAAACATTAAGAAAAAGAACAGGGGAAAAATAGTAACTTTACAGTGGAGAATCCCAGAAGACACCACTATAACCAAAAGATCAAGGTGAATGTCCCCAGAAATAAGATTTTATCAAGTGGGGGGGGGGAGAAATGTAGCTTTTCCTCCTGTGAGTCTCCTATACTTTCACACAGAGTACTTCACCTTTTTTCTTAAGTAAGTTCCAGGTCCAATGTGGGGCTTGAACTCATGACCCCAAGGTCGAGAGTCACATGCTTTACCAACTGAGTCAGCCAGGCACCCCAACACACTCCACTTTTGACACTTCTGGTCATCAAATGTGTGAGGTTTAGCCCCACCAGGAAATTCTGTGTGACACCAGCTGGGCGTCCTACAATGTAACTCAGTTCTATCTGGAATTAGCGCTGGATCCCATGAGACTTGTCCTCACTTCCGACGCCAATCGCCAAGTAGTAGGTACCCAGGTTACCCACAACTTCTGTCCAATTGGACTCCTAATTGGAGGTTCCCATGACCGACTCCTGCTTTGGATTCAATTAATTTGCCAGAATGGCTCAAATAACTCAGGGAACCACCCACTTAGATTTACCAGTTTATTAAAGGATATGATAAAGGACATAGGTGAGCAGCCAGATGAAGAGATGCACAGGCAAGGACTGGAGAGTCATGAGTCTAAGAACTTCCATCCCCATGGGGTTGGGGTATGTCACCCTCCTGCTGCATGGACGTGTTCACTGACCTGGAAGCTCTCAGAACCCCATACTAGTGGGATTTTATGGAGGCTCCATCACATAGGCACAATTATTAACTCCATTTTCAGTCCCTCTCCTTGTTCTAGAGAATGAGTGGAAGGTGGGGCTGAAAATGCCAACCTTCTAATCATGGTTTGGTCTCTTTCTGGCGACCAGCCCCCATCCAGGAGCCCACCTACAGTCACCTCATCAGAACAAAAGACACTCCTGGGGTGCCTGGGTGGCTCAGTTGGTTAAGCATTCAATGCTTGATTTCGGCTCAGGTCATGATCTCACAGTTCATGGGTTCAAGCCCCAAGATGGGCTCTGTGCTGACAGCGAGGAGCCTTTTGGGATTCTCTCTCTCTGTCTCTCTCTCTGTCTCTCTCTCTCTCTCTCCCTCTCTGCCCCTTCCTCACTCACATTCTCTCCCCCTCTCTAAATAATAAGTTTTTAAAAGAGAAGAAAAAAAAGAAAAGGCAAGAGTAGAGGAACAGATGAAATTTAAATACGATCTGTCATCCAGTTAATAGTATTGCACCAGTGTTAATTTCTTTTTACTTTATTTAATGTTTATTAATAATGTTAATTATTATTATTTTTTTACTAGATATTATATGCTTTTAATAGCTCAACAAATGATAATACTTGATAATCAAGAGTAAATTAATAGGCTAACATTTAAAAATGTATACTTTAATAAGTATATAAACAATTAGGTAAGCTTGTAGAAAAGTTGACCAACATATATATATTAGGAGATATAAGTGTCCATCTAAATGTTCTATTTCTTTTTTTTTAAGAGTATTTATTCAAGTTGTTTAATGTATAATTTCTCATGTGCCAGTTTGGAAGTCCTTTATTGTAAAGACTATTCTTTTGTCTGATGACAAACAGCAGCCACATTGTCAGTGATTACTCTGGACCTCCACGCTGAAAAGGAAAAAATAAAGCAAAAAGATTAGGTATTAAATTTATAAAAGAAATGTTTTCATGGACACTAAATAAATTTACACCATTTTAAGCAAATGATCTCCAGGTGTTTAAAAACAATTTCAGGTTTTCATTGCTCTTAGGCACTTGTATCAATGTTGTAAAATTTTCTGATGGGGAAGGGACTCAAGCTTGACCTTGACTGCTGATGCTCAAATTCCTTGGTCTCATAAGCCCTTCACATTGAAAAATTGCCAAGGACTCTTGGTCCTTGGTAATTTCATGTGCTTATAGCTATTGCTACTTACCATATTATACTTCTATACATGTATTCCTTAAAGTACTTTAACTGAGGGCTTGCACATGGTTTATTTCTCATAATCCTGGCCTACCTGACTATCTTGGTCTTAGCTATGGACCCACCATGACAAGGCAATGGAAAAAGCAAGCAAATCAGCATATGAAATTCCAAAAGCCAACCAATGTTCAGGTGTTTTGAGCAGTACTATGATTAAGAGTAATGACATACTTGGATATATTCAATTTCTTCTTGAGACACAAGCTTCCTTCTGTATTTCTGAGGTAATGTTTTTATAATTTCTGCAGTGTCTGGTGGACCCTGATGCATCAGCAAATCTGGTGATTTACTTCCCTTAGAATGCTGTGAAATTGAAGAAGAGTGAGATGGTAGTCATGCTGATCTCAAAACTTCTGATACATTGGGTTTAGGATTGTCTCTTCTGTCAGGGAACCTTATTAATGGAGTATGTGGCTTGACTACCTGAACGACCCTGCTGGCAGACGCCATCTTGCTGCATCGTGACCCCGAGATGGGTGTTAATTATTATTTTTGAGAGAGAAAGCATGAGCAGGGGGTGGGTGGTCAGAGAGAGGGAGACACAGAATCTGAAGCAGGATCCAGGCTCTGAGCTGTCAGCAAAGAGCCTGATGTGGGGCTCGAACCCACGAACTGTGAGCTCATGACCTGAGCCAAAGTCGGATACTTACCCAACTGAGCCACCCAGGCGCCCCATATTCCTGTGCTAATTTCTTAGTTTTGCTCATTGAGATGTGGTTATGTCAGATGTTAACATAAGGGGAGGTTGGTTGAAGGGTATATGGGAATTTTCTGTATTTTTTTTTGCAATCCTTCTGTCGTCTATATTTATTTATTTATAAATTTTTTTCAGCTTAAAAACTACCAATGCCTAAGTCACTCTCACAAAGATTCTGACTGATCAAGGGTATGGCCTGGGACATCAAGAGCCTTGAAAGTTCCCGGGTGATTATAACATACAGCCAGGGCTAAGAACCATTGTTCTAGTTTGTCTCTGTCTCCCAGAACCAAGCATTGCAGGCTATGTGTGGTCAGGAATACAACAGGACTCTCACCTCCTTTTGTCTGGACATCAGATTTTTATTAATGCAGCCTGGAGCCCATGAGCTTCCTCCAAACACACAGATCATTAACCCAACCAGAGCCTTTTCTTCTCTGAAACCTCCTATGATGTTCTGCTGTTCCATGCCTCTCCTTTCCTGGATTGGGCATGGTGTAATACCTGAGGTACAGATATTTCATCTCCTTAGATTTGGGCCTTTGTTCCAGGATGCTGAATGCCTCCTACCACATTGCCTCTATGCTTACTCCCAGATTTGGGCACACACACTTGAAAATCAGGGCTTCTCCATCCTTATTTAAGATACCAGTAGGGGCGCCTGGGTGGCTCGTCGGTT
This sequence comes from Hyaena hyaena, assembly GCF_003009895.1. Taxonomy (NCBI): domain Eukaryota; kingdom Metazoa; phylum Chordata; class Mammalia; order Carnivora; family Hyaenidae; genus Hyaena; species Hyaena hyaena. Next base: position 699,156 of record NW_024080860.1, read on the forward strand.
AAGCATCCGACTTCCACTCTGGTCATGATCTCACGGTCTGTGGGTTCGAGCCCTGCGTCAGGCTCTGGGTTGACAGCTCAGAGCCTGGAGCCTCTTTCAGATTCTGTGTCTTTCTCTCTCTCTGCCCCTCCCCACTTGCACTCTCTCTCAAAAATAAATAAACATTTAAAAATGTTTAACAAGGTACCAGTGATAGTATTGGGCAGGACAGAGCTCAACAGCTCATCTCTAGATGTCATAGTTACCATCTGTCTGGTTGTCTCTGTTAGGGGACTGAGCTTGTGGTCCCAAGGGGCAAGGATGGCCTCTCAGGGAGGTTATCCAGTGTCCAGAACTGGGACGAGCCAGAGGGAAAGTAGGATCCAGGTCCTCATGGAAGGTCAAGCCAGGGAAGCTGTGGATTGTTGCCAAGCTCATGGGGCAGGGCTGGCAGAGAATGGAGAAGACAAGAGGCTGGGAGACACGCAGACCCCGAAATAAAGAGGAGAGCAAGAGCGATAATGGGAATACGGTGAGGGCCACGCTGAACTGCTTCCGATTCCCCCAAATGTGCCAGCTGCCATGACTCTGCCCAAGCATTCTCTCTGCCTGGATTGTCTTTTCTCTTGAGGCGACCTTGTGAATTCCTTTCCTTCCTTGAAGATACTGCTGATGTGTCATCTCCTCTGGGAAGTGTTCACCCTCTTTCCCAGGTAGAACTGCAGAGAACAGGAAGGAAGGGGAGAGCATTTCCTGTCTCTCAGGACAGAGGACCAGTCCAAATACGGACAAGCCGGGAATTGTTCCAATTCCGGGAACTGGAGGGACGAGCCAGCCCTGGCCTGGAGGAGGCAGACAGACATGAGGCAGGTTGTAACCCAAGAAGACCACATGTTGTCAGAATGCACTACATGGGCTTCTGACTGTGAGCCTTTGGAGGGGCAGAACCTTGTTCTGTTCACCTTCACAGCCAAAGCCAAGGCCAGCACCAAGGCCAGCCCTGATGGTTGGCCATTTTGGGGTGGACTTTTGAGTGATCCACTGACCAGCCTGAAAAGAACAACACTCAGTGCTCTGTCTCTCTCTGTCTCTCAGTCTCTCTCTCAAAAATAAACATTAAAAAGGGATGGGGGGGCGCCTGGGTGGCTCAGTCTGTTAGGCGTCTGACTTCAGCTCAGGTCACAATCTCGTGGTTTGTGAGTCTGAGCCCCACACGGGGCTCTGTGCTGAAAGCTCAGAGCCTGGAACCTGCTTCAGATTCTGTGTCTCCCTCTCTCTCTGCCTCTCCCCTGCTCATGCTCCCTTTCTCTCTCTCTCTCTCTCAAAAATAAATATTAAAAAAAAAAAAAAAAGAACAGCACTCTGCCAGGTGAGCAGCTCTGCATAACAGCGGGATCTGAATCCACATGTATCTCAGCAGTTAAAACAATGGAGCAGAATAGCTAAGGTGACTTTTAACAAGGAAGCTTGGAAATACTCAAATCTAAGCCCACTAACCCAATGGACTATTCAGAAATCATGGCTGAATCACAGCCCCTGTGAGACGACTCAGGACTTCAGCTGATGATAGCAAGAGGAATCAATGATACAACGAGGTGCTTCCCACAGCAGTGATGGCCGAGCCTTCAAGGCCAGTTGGACTTTAGCCATGGTCTACTCCGGCCACATCTGTAGTCCTGTCCAGCCTAGGTGCCTCCTGATGGAAAGGATCTGTTTCCCAAGTTTAATCCACTTGCAGCCTCACTACTTCTTTTAGGCATGTATATGTACATGTGTGTGTTTGTATATGAACTAATGCTCTATATAAAGTTTCACATTTTGCTGGTTTCATCTGTCATCATAACATAAACACTTTCTCACATTGAAAATTATTCAGTAACCCTATTTTAACGGCATTCTTGAGTTATAATTCACATGCCATACAATTCATCCGTTTTGTTCATCCATTTTTTAATGTTTATTTATTTATTTTGAGAGAGAGAGAGCACATATGTGAGCAGGGAAGGGGCAGAGAGAGAGACAGGCAGGTCACTGTCGGCGCAGAGCCCGATGGAGAGTTCGGTCTCCCAAAATGTGAGATCGTGACCTGAGCCAAAACCAAATGTCAGGTGCTTAACCAACTGAGCCACAGTCGCCCCCAATTCATCCATGTAAAGTGTACAATTCAGTAGCTTTCAGTGTATTCACAAAACTTTGGAATTACCATCATAATCAACTTTAGAACATTTTTATCACCCCAAAAAGAAACCCCACACCCATTAGCGGTCACTCCCCATTCTTCCCTGCCCCCAACCTCTGACAAGCACTAAGCTACTGTCTGTCTCGTCGGATTTACCAGTTTTGGGCATTTCTTATAAATGGAATCATACAATAGGTGGCCATTAGTGTCTGGCTTCTTTCACTTAGTATAATCTTTTCAAGGTTCACCCACGTTGTAGCATATATCAATACATCGTTCCTTTTTGCGGCTGAAAAATATTCTACTGTATGAATCTACCACATTGGTTTACCCATTCATCAGTTCATGATTTGGGTTGTTTCTACCTTTTGGCTCTGAGAAGGAATGCTGTGACAGACATCTGGTACAAGTGTTTGTGTGAGTATGTGTTTTCACTTCTCTTGGGTGGATAAACACAATTCTTTTTTACAATTTTATTTGTTTAATGTTTTATTTCTTTATTTTGAGAGAGAGAGAGCATGCACAAGGCAGGGGCAAAGAGAGAAAGAGAATCCCAAGCAGGCTCCACACTCAGCATAGAGTCCAACATGGGGCTCGATCCTACGACCAGGAGATCATGACCTGAGCCAAAGTCAAGAGTCAGATGCCCAACTGACTGAGCCACCCAGGCGCCCCCAAACACAAATTTAAACTGCAGCATAATATTGTGTGCCGCTCTATCATCCTGGGCTATAAACACACACCCATTTTACTAATGCTGGAGACAATTTGGGATTCTTTCTTCTATTATTCTTACAAATAATGCTGTGATGACTAATTCAGTGTGTGAAAGCTTGCCTACATTTGGGGTCATCTTCTGTGTACAATGGATGTGGATGTGTTCAGAGCAGAGTGTCCACGGTAGAGACTGAATTCCGAATCCACGCAACACAATAACTTATGTGTGTGTGTGTGTGTGACGCTTTCCATCTTACGAAACACTTACCTCTTTCACTCTTTTAAAGATACAGGAGGGCATGGGGCGCCTGGGTGGCTTAGTCGGTTAAGCGTCCGACTTTCGCTTAGGTCATGATCTCGCGGTTCGTGGGTTCAAGCCCCGCGTCGGGCTCTGTGCTGACTGCCAGCTCAGAGCCTGGAGCCTGTTTCAGTCTGTGACTCCCTCTCTCTCTGACCCTCCCCTGCTCACGCTGTCTCTCTCTCTCTCTCCTAGAAATAAATAAAACATTTAAAAAAAAAAATAAAAAAAAAAAAAGATACAGAAGGGCCTCCTGGGTGGCTCAGTCAGTTGAGCATCTGACTCTTCACGTCAGCTCATGTCGTGATCTCATGATTTGTGAGATCGAGCCTCACATTGTCAGCGCACAGCCTGCTTGGGATTCTCTCTCTCCCTCTCTCTCTCAAAATAAATAAATAAACTTAAGAAAAAAGATACACGAAAACCACGGGGATATTTAACCCAAAGAAGAGGAAACTTAGAGAGTCGTAATTGTCATCTGTAAATACCTGAATGGCCATCCTTGGAAAGGGAAGAGAGCAATTTGATACGGTTCCAAAAAACGGCTTCTGCCCTCTGTTGGCCAAGCACTGACATCTGCTGGGGTTGCACATTTTCTCCCAACCCTTCTGTATAGAGAGGACAGCCTTTTCTTATTTTGTGCTTCTACTTGTGACTCAGAGTGAGACTCTGGGCTTCCTGTGAAATAAAGACAGGTTCTAGCCAAGAAGAAGGATTCTCAAATTGTTAGCAAGAAAGATATCAATCTAAGCTTATGCTGTCAGCAGAGTTGAGGTTTACCACAGAGCCGACCTCCAACAGGAAGAGAATATCTTGGTCTGGGGTGCTGTCAAAGGACTGAGGTAAGAGCATTTGTGTTTATATGTGTGTGTTGAGAAATTCAACAGCTGGGAAGGGGGCAGAGGAAGTTGGGTCCAAATGTGTAGAAGAAGTTGCGGTTGGGGGCAGTCATTACTGAGGGTTTTTTGTTTCTCTGGAAGTCGTGGAGTACATTGACCCAGATAGCAATTGCCAACATCTCAGAAAGTGACCGTGGAGGTAGATATGTGCTCACCGCTGTTGAAGACCTGTCAATCACTGAGAAATACAGAACTCTTGCCAGCACTGGGCCGTTAAGAGTGGAAGGATATTTGCCCTCAAGTTGCTAACATGGCTGACGCAATGCTAAAGAAGATGACTTTTCATTTAATTATCATATATTTTAATAAGCATTTCCAAAACCCCCCGGGATGTACCTTGCAAAAGGTCTCTACCTGCAATCAGGGGAGATCTCTTGACTTCCAGACACCCGTCCCCTCCCCAATAATTACCAACATACAATAGTAGAACAGGAAAAGGTTAACCATAGTAAACAGCCTCAGGTAGGGGAAAGATGGAAGGCTGCCTACCCAGGATTGGGGGAAATAAATTGGCTCAATTTCAGTCCCTGGAAGTGATTCCCAGTGGCTTGTGGGTCCACTCTCTGGGAGGCGCTGTCTACACCCTTACACCCAGGGGCCATATCGGAAACAGACAATGGACTACATGTTCCCCATGGAGGCTGAGCTGCTCTCTCATCTTGCTTCCTGCCTGCAAGATGTTGGGAGATCCAAAAGTTATTTCAAGCATTGAAATAGTAGTCACTGTTTCTTCTAGTTCAGATTAATGGTTATTTCGGCGCAACGGCTTCCAAAAATCCTTAGTTGGCTTGATGATTTTTTTTCAAGGGCAACCAACCACCACCACTTCATGCTACCAAAACTCTCTTTTCCCATTTCTTTATCAAAGCCAAAACCTTATTAGCTAAATTATCTTCCTATCAAGTTGTCTCAGATGAGAATTTTAACAAAGGTTTTACCGTTGTACAACATGACTGCCACTTTCCCAACCATGAAGGACAGTGCCTTCATGGTCCTCCACCTGGACCATGCCAGTGCCAAATGCCAATGCCACTGATTTTTAGGTTTTCATACTTATTTCCAGGTACCTAATTTTGTATAGGTCAGTTTCACTATTATGTTACAACAGCCACCCCTCAATCTCAGTAGCCTATAGAAAAAGGTAAAGGTTGATTTCTTGCTCACTTTACATTTATTCTAACATCAGTCCCAGCTGGGCCCACGTGTCCCAGGCTGGTAGAGCAGCTCATATCTGGGACAGCAAACAAGGCTCATGACAGAGAAGAAGGACAAAGAACGATGATGCAAGAGCACTGGCTCTTAGGACTTCTTCTGGGAAGTGGCACATATGACTTCTACTCACATGTTTCGTTAGCCATAGTAAATAAATAACCAAGGGGCACCCGGGTGGCTCAGTTGGTTAAGCGTCCAACTTCAGCTCAGGTCATGATCTCACGGTTCATGAGTTCGAGTCCTGCGTCAGGCTCTATGCTGACAGCTCAGAGCCTGGAGCCTGCTTCAGATTCTGTGTGTCCCCCTCTCTCTGCCCTTCCCCTGCTCACACTCTGTCTCTCAAAAAGAAATAAGCTTTTAAAAAATCAAAAACAAGTAAACATCTTAAAAATTAAAAAAATAAACATTTAAAAAATTAAACAAACAAATAATCAAGGCTGGCTTTGTTGGAGGTGGAGTGAATCATCTTCTCACAGGAAAGAACTGAATATTTGAAACAATAACACAGTCTCCCACAGGGCCAATAAATAGAACCCTCTTTCTCCCCTGAGTTCTGAACTGGGGAGTGGGACAGCTGAGCCAACATACAGTCAATCAAAATGATTCCTTTATTACCAATATAGGCTAGACTGAGGACGGCGATTGGCACGAGAGCCAACGTGGGATTGATGATATAAAAGGCCAGAATTTGAAACCTCACTGCCCAGCCTTGCTTTGCTGGAAGGGGCAGGCCTGCGGGGGGTGAGGGGGGCGCGGGGGGCCCCTGCTCATGGAGGAGCAAACACTCCAAGGGACGAAACAGGCTCTCAAGGAAAGAAAGGCAAAGGGGGCAGGGGAGACCCTTGGTTTCGCCTTCCAAACTTTCCAGGCAAATAAGTTATTCCAACTTCCGTGAACCAGAATAAGTGAAGTGACAGAGGAATGTCAGGAGGGCCATGCTGGAAAGCTCCCACCACTCGGAAAGAAGCATTAGCGGTGGGGAGAAAGCCCTTGGGGAGTAGGTATCTTTCAGATGAGGAAACAGAGCTCAGTGAAGACCAGTGCCTCGCTCAAGTCCCAAGTGGGGAACTGAATGCCTCCCAAGTCCAGGGAAGGGGGGATAGAGTTCACTTAAGAGACATCAAGGAGGGCTTCGGGAAGAGGAATTTGTGATTTGGGTGAAAAGGTTAAGACTTGAGGAATATTCTGTGTGCCTTTATGTGCTCACATTAGTATCTGCTGATTTCATAGAAGTCTTCTCTTTGTGTTATGGTTGTGGACCGTTCCCACCTCCTCTCCTCCCCCGGGGAGGCCATTCAGGAAACCACAGAACCAGTAAAAATGGGTTGATTTACAGGCCCACTTCAGAGTGGTGCCTGAAGCCAGACCCCGCAGGGCAGGGCTGGGAGGGAAGCCTTGGTCTTCCGATTCCCAGGCAGAGTTCTTTCCCCTGCCCCACGCTGCCCGTCTGCCCGGACCAGGCGGCTGCAATGTCTCAGTGCACCTGTCCCATTCCTCAGACCTCCCGCGGAAGGAGATGGCAGCCCATGCCGACGGGATTGCAGGATCCCGGGCCAATGTCAGGCGGATCCACGCAGCCACCCCCCCCCACCCCACCCCGACCCCCGCCGAGGAGGGGTCTTTTGCCTTTCACCGGGATGCGATTCCTTCCAGGTAGCAAAGCCGACAGACAGAAGAGGCAAGGCGTCACCAATTCCAGATGTTCGGCCAGCAGCGTAGCCAGGGAGCAGATCTGCAGCACAAACCCTTCCCCCAATCTTCCCCGCCCCCCAACCCCAGACCCAAATCCGTAGGGAAGCGGGAGCGAAGGGAACAGCGCCCGAGGGCTGATCCCCTAAGGACTCAGGTGAGGCGCAGTGGGGGCGGAGTCTGTTGCCAGGGCAACCCGGGGTGGCGTGCCCTGGGTCCTTTTTTTCCTTTTTTTCAGATTCGCTCTCTGCTCGGCTTTCCTCACTCTAGCTGTCAGAATGCACACACCATGCCGTCGTTGGGCTTCCCCTTCTCTCTTTATTTTGCTTTTTTTCCTCCAAGGTCCAAATCTTTCTCGAGAGATCAGGTTGACCTCTATCATTTCCCCGCGTACTCACGTTCTCATACTCCACGCCTCCAGCCAGTCTTGATGCCTTAGCCATCCCTGTGTGACAGACAGGCAGTCTCTCGGATTGCTCCTTTACCAAGCGTGGAGAACTGTATACGTCCCTTCCTGCCAATGAGCAGCCACAGGCGGATTTTGAACCCAACCTCTTTTTTGGAGAGATGGATCTGGGACTGGGGCAATTATAATAGCTATAATTTATTGCTCACTTGTCTTGCCAGGCGTCTTACATATATTGCTTCTAATGTTTGGAGGGAAGCTTTACTGTGCACATTTTACAGCTGAGAACATTAAAGCTAAAAGGATTAAGCCACATCTCCAGCCAGGGATTCAATCCCACATCCACTTGGCTCCAATGTCTGTGTCCTTCCTGTTCCCTTCCAAGATAAAGCCAAAGGCAGAGAGTCCATTTGGGAAGCCTCTAGAGATAACGTTGGCCCAAATGAAGACAACACAGTGGAGACTGCTGGGACAGGGATGCCAGGAGGAGGCAGATAGAAGCCTGGGGAATGCGAAGTCTGGCTGGGCTGGTGATCCTAAGCAGGGACACAGAGATAGGAAGTAATTATAGTAAGTTGTTTTTGTCTAATACTTTATACAACTTCCACAAATATTAACTTGTTTGTTCCTCTTCACAGATTTGGGAAGTAAATCTCCTTGAATTCAGGTATATTCTGATTCAAAAGCTGAGGCATCCTCCCCACCCCCACTGCCCCATCATGAACTCTAGGGAAAAACTCCTGTAAAGGACTGATTGTTAGCTGTGGTGTAATTTAGGGTAAAAACAGTGGTGGCTGTAACAGGATCTTTTCCATCTTCCAGACACACCCTCCACCCTTCTCACATTATTCTCTGTGGAGTAAGCTGAACTTTATGCACTGAATCAGGAGTCTTCCTGGTCAGGGCGCCTGGGTGGCTGAGTCGGTTAGGGGTCCGACTTCAGCTCAGGTCAGGATCTCACCCATCGTGGGTTCGAGCCCCACGTTGGACTCTGTGCTGACAGCTCAGAGCCTGGAGCCTGCTTCGGATTGTGTGTGTGTGTGTCTCTCTCTCTGCCCCTCCCCTGCTCACACTCTGTCTCTCTTTCTCAAAAAATAAAAAAAAATTAAGAAAAAAATGAAAAAAAAAACAAAAAAGAGTGCGCCTGATCCTCTTACTACAGTGAGACTCCTCTACCGGAACAGCTGCTGTCAGATGGCCTCTCTCTTTTTTTAATGTTTATTCATTTTTTTGAGAGAGAGAGCATGAGTGCGGGTGGGGCAGAGAGTGAGAGGGACACCAAGGCAGACTGGGCTGTCTGTCAGCACAGAGCCGGATGCGGGGCCCAAACCCACGAACTATGAGATCATGACCTGAGCCAAAATCAAGAGTCAGACGCTTAACCAACCGACTGAGCCAGGCAGGCACCCCTCCGCCTTGCCCTTTCAAGCCTAAGAGGTGCGGTGATTCCCAGCCCTGGGGATCGTCCCTTCCTCACCATCACCTTTATGAAGCCCCCTTTGAGGGCCCCATTTGGAGCACAAGTCGCATCTATTTGCTCCAGGGCCTTGGTGAGAAGATAAACCTGCAAATCTCAGTGGCTTGACGCAATGAAAGGTTATTTCTTGCATGTGTAAACACACCAGTGTAGAAACTCCAGGCAAGGAGATACAGGAAGTTGAGGCAGAATGTACAGAACAGAGGCGGCGGGTGGTCCTGAAGAGCCTGAAATTAAGTCCTCCATCAAGAGCAACCTCGGGCTGCACATAGCCCAGTTCCAGGAAAAGCTTCAGCTGAAGCCACCCTCGGACCATCCTCGGATCAGCCAATCAAAAGAAATGTGTAACATGCCTGTGGTCTGAGTCAGGGCTGGGAACTGCAGGTAGTTACTCTGTACCAACTAGCCAATCACTCACCGCTTGCCTAAACCCCAGGTAGGCCCTTTGAGCTCACCTTATAATTGGTCATTTTCAAAGGATTCTCAAAGGTCATGATTGGATCCCGCCAAAAGTAACAGACGCCTTACGGATACTGAATGGTCAAAACTGTAACCATGAGTGTTGTTCAATTATGATTGGTGCTTATGTGATGATGCAAAACGTACAACGTGTGCACTGCAACACCCCCATCCCTTACCCCATAAAAACCCTGCTTGCCATTGTTCGAGGCTTCTCCTTGCTGCTGCTGCGACGGTAAACGGGTGAGCCCCTGCTTGAGCTTGTAATAAAGACCCTTATGTACTTGCATCGGTGACAGCTCCTTAGGGGTCTCAGGGGACTCACGATTCAGGCACAACAGTCCGTTGGGTCAGACAGACTAAGAGGGCTTGTTTCTCTGAAGGGCACAGGGCACGCTGATCCAGGTTGACAGTGCGCAATACCCTGGGAAGTGACTCTGCATCAACGTGTGCTCACTGGAACTGAAATCTCATCAGTCATGAAGAAAAGGGAACCTCTAGTCAGCACTGGACCATGGCAATAAAAGAACAATTGCACTAAAGATGATAATGCTGGCCCAAAGGAAAGAATGATGATTTAATCATCCCTTACTTTAATACTCGACCACTAGCCATAAGGCACCACACGAGATTCTTTGGAGGCACACATCTGATTCAGATATAGGCTCTACCCTCTGGAAACTTGCAATGTCTTCATCCTTAAAGAGGATCTGAAGGGGGCTCTGTGCTGACAGCAGAGAACCCAATGCGGGGCTTGAATTCATGAACCATGAGATCATGACCTGAGCTGAAGCTGGACCTCAGCCAACTGAGCCACACAGGCACCCCTAGAACATTTTTATCACCCCCCAAAAGATGCCATACCCATTAGCACTCCCCCCCATTCCCCTTTTCCCCCACAGCTCAGCGACCACTAAGGTATTTTCTATCTCTATGGATTTGCTTACACTGGACATTTCATATAAATAGAACCATTCGATCTGTGCTCCTTTCGGACTTGTTTCTTCACTGCACATGTTTTCAAGGTTCATCTGCATGGTAGCATGTGATAAATAAATATTTATTTATTTATTTCTAGGAGAGAGAGAGAGAGAGAGACAGCGTGAGCAGGGGAGGGTCAGAGAGAGAGGGAGTCACAGACTGAAACAGCCTCCAGGCTCTGAACTGGCAGTCAGCACAGAGCCTGACGCGGGGCTCGAACCCATGAACCGCGAGATCATGACCTAAGCGAAAGTCGGACACTTAACCAACTAAGCCACCCAGGCGCACCATACCACATTTTATCTATCCACTCATCTGTTGATGGATATGTGGGTTGTTTCCCCTTGAGGGCCAATTATGAATACATTTCTTGTGTACATTTTTGTTTGAACAGCTGCTTCTCTTCCCTTGGGTATATTCATAGAGTTTGAATTGCTGGGCCATCTGATAATTCTATGAATAACTTTTTGAAAAACTGCCATTGTTTTACAGTAATGTCACCATTTTACATTCTCCACAACGGTGTATGAAGGTTCTAGATCCTCCACACCCTCACTAACTGTCATTTTTCCTTCCTTCCTCCGTCCCTCCCTCCCTCTCTCTCTTTCAATTTAGAAATCCTACTGAGTATGAAGAAGTACCTCAATACAGTTTTGATTTGCATTTCCTAAATGATTAATAAAGTTGAGCCTCTGTTTATTCTGGAGAAATGTTCCGTCAAATCCCTTGCCTAATTTTTCAGTTGGGGTTCCCTTTTATTGTTATGACAGTTCTTTATATATTCTGGATACTAGACCCTTACCGGAGTTGTGATTTACAAACATTTCTACCATTGTGTCATTTCATTTTCTGGATGGCATTCTTTGACACATGACTGTTCTTAATTTTGGTGATGTTCACCGAGACCATATTTTTCTTTGGTCGTTTGTACTTTTGGTGTCAAAACTAAGAAACCAATAACTAATCCAAAGTGATAGGGGCACCTGGGTGGCTTAGTCGGTTAAGCGTCCGACTTTCGCTTAGGTCATGATCTCACGGTTCGTGGGTTCGAGCCCCGCGTCGGGCTCTGTGCTTACTGCCAGCTCAGAGCCTGGAGCCTGTTTCAGAGTCTGTGTCTCCCTCTCTCTCTGACTCTCCCCTGCTCACGCTGTCTCTCTCTCTCTCCTAGAAATAAATAAAAATTAAAAAAAAAAAACAAAGTGATAAAGACTTACATGTGTATATTCTTCAAAGAGCTTTCTCCCATTCTGTGGGCTGTCTTTCCATCCTCTTCATAGGGTTCTTTGATTCACAAGCTTTTCATTTTGACGAAGTTCAATGTATCTCTTCTTAATTTTATTGCCCGTGCTTTCGGTGTCACATCCAAGAAATTGCCAAATTCAATGTCATAAAAATTCCGTCCCCCCCCCGCCGTGTTTTCTTCCAAGAGTTTTATGGTTTTGATACATTTTGAGTTAATTTTTGTTTTTTGTTTTTTTGTTTTGTTTTGTTTTTTTGTACAAGATGAGGACCCGGCTTCACTCTCCCGTGTGTAGATATCCAGCTTTCCAAGCACCATTTGCTGAAAATACTATCCTTCTATCAGGGAAAGTCGCCCATGGGTCTTGGTTGGTGCCCCTGTTGAAAATCCATTGGCCATGCATGTGAGGTTTATTTCTGGGCTCTCTATTCTATTCCATTGGTCCATATGCCTGTCCTTAGGCCAGCACCACACCATTTCAATTATTGTAACTTTGTACAGACTCATTCTTCATCCATCCTGGCCCCTGGCCCCCAATGCCTTTCTTGCCCTTTCAGGATCTCCTGGTCCTTCCTCTCCTCCAGAATGATTTCTACCAGCCTCTCAAGGTTGTTCTCTTCTTCCTTGTCCCCAGATCGTCAAGGGGCACCTAGAAGGATTCTCTCCTTGATTCCTCCTTTCTCTCCCTCTGCAAACCCCCTCTATCAACCATCCATCTCATGAGCTCCACCTCCACACTATACTCCAAACCCTCCTCTCTCCGCCTCCACTGCTACCATGTGTGTCTGACCATTGTCATCCCTGCACTACTTACTGACGGGACCCCTATTTTTACTCTTGTCCCTTTCACACAGTAACCAAAGTCATCTCTCTTTTTTTTTTTTTTCATTTTTATTTTCTTAAGTTTATTTATTTTGGGAGAGAGAGACTGCAAAAGCAGGGGAGGGGCAGAGAGAGAGAGAGAGACAGAGAATTCCAAGCAGGCTCCACACTGTCAGCGCAGAGCCTGATGTGGGGCTCGAACTCACGAACCATGAGATCATGACCTGGGTCAAAATCAAGAGTTGGACGCTGAACCCACTGAACCACCCAGGTGTCCCTCCCCCCCTCATGTTTAATATTTTATTTGTATTCAGGTATTTCACAAAATGGCCAAGACGCTCCTGAGTCATCATGAAAAGACAAATTAAAATAAAAATGAATGTACACCCCGTGTTGACAAAGATGAGAGACAATTGGAATTCTTAGTTACTGCTGGTAGGAGTATCAAATAAGAGACCCATGTTGGGGCGCCTGGGTGGCTTAGTCGGTTAGGCGTCCGACTTTTGCTTAGGTCATGATCTCGCGGTTCGTGGGTTCGAGCCCCACGTCGGGCTCTGTGCTGACTGCCAGCTCAGGGCCTGGAGCCTGTTTCAGAGTCTGTNGGGCTCTGTGCTGACTGCCAGCTCAGGGCCTGGAGCCTGTTTCAGAGTCTGTGTCTCCCTCTCTCTCTGACCCTTCCCTGCTCACGCTGTCTCTCTCTCTCTCCTAGAAATAAATAAAACATTAAAAAAAAAATTTAAAAAAAAATAAGAGACCCATGCTGGAAAACTGGTGACTTCCAGTAAAATTCAATTTGTGCTGTTACAGGTTGGGCTCTCCAGGAAGCACATTCTGAGACAGAGGTTAATATTCATCAGCGAAGCGCTCTTAGGATGAGCACCCAGGGAAAGGAAGGAAGCATCATTGTAGAGGAAACTAGGGTGTCATGCTGTCTCAGAAGGGGCCTCAGCCAACCCTGGGGAGTTCGAAACCACCATGATCATTTAGCATTGAAAAAATGAATTTTTATCTCCCGCCATCTTTATGGTAGCACACTATCTCCAGTTATTAACCTTGCTTTTCCCACACTGCAAAATATTTTAGATATCATTCCGTATTGATACATAGCTTCCTCATTTTTTGTTGTTGTTGTTGTATTTTATTTTTAGGACTGTATAGAGTCTTCCTTCAAAGGAACAGACCGTAATTTATTAATCATTCCTGCGGCAGCGTACGTTAGGACATCTCCAGGCTTTTTGTCATTGCAGCCAACGCTACAACGAATAGCTGTTTACATAAGACATTTTCCACTTCTGCAAGTACATCTGCAGCTTAAAATACTAGAGGTGGAATTGCTGGTTCAAAGATACGCCTGTTAAAAAAAACAAAAAAAGATACGCCTGTTAGTCATTTTGGAAAATATTGTGAAATTTCCTTCCACAGAAATTGTACCAATTTTCAATCCTCTCAGCCATGCTAACAATGCTCATTTCCCCAGCCTTTCTAAAGGCTAAAGTATGAATGGGTCATGACTCTAACCCCAGCTTAGCCCCTCTAAACTTACAGCAGTCAAGAGAAAATATCTCACTCCTCGTCACAGCCTGAAAGGGCTTCCACAATTTGGTTCCTGCACACCTCATTTTCCATGATGCACTGAAGCTAAGCGCTGGGGGAGATCCTGAGAATCACTGTAGAAACCCAGACGCCACCCAGAAGGAGGTGGGAGGGAACTGGCTTTCTGTCCTGGGGGGTGGGGGGGTTGGGGAATGCGTGTTCAGGCACTGGGCTTCCTGCTGGGCTCCCCCATCTTGTGCACGTTGAACAACAGAACTGGGTAGACATGGTGCGGCAGATGAGTGGCACGGAAGGCTGCAGTTTCTCTACCTTGGGATGTTGCCATACAGGATTTGGGACCTAAGCAGGACTACACTGTCACCCCATTAAACTATCCGTCTGGATGAGAGCCGCTTCCCGAGACAGCCAGCAGGGGGCAGCATTCTGCTGTGGGACCGGGCCTTTTCTCCATCAGAGAAGAACCCTGCACGGAGCTGTCCACCAGGGGGCAGTAAGGACGTGGCTTGGAGGCCCCAGGGCGGCTAAACGAAGCTCAAGATGGGAAGTGGCCGCCCACGTGGCTCTGCTCTTGGGCCATCCTCCAGCAACCGATGAGGCAAGAGAGGCAAGTGCGGGCCAGCAAGGGGCTGCGCTACTCAGCGCGCTCGGGCTGAGAGGCTGGGCCCCGAAGTCCCGCGCCCTTGGTGCAGCTCCGCCCCCCTGCCCCCTGCCCCCTGCCCTAGGGAGCCCTGCAAGTCATTCTGTGCCTCCTGCAGACGTGCCCTGGGATACGGGCGGCAAATCCAGGACACCTCAACCCGCCAAGATGGGTGGTTAAGCACTGGTCCCAGAGCTGTCTCAGTTGTGCAGAGTGAGGCAACCGGTGCTCGTTTCTCAGGTCCTCATAGAAACCTCTTCCCGGCACCAGACACCAGCTGTGCAGAGGACGGGCCAGCAAGTGTGTATGAGCACCCACTATGTCCCAGGATCTACTCCAGATGCCAACCGCAGAGCAGGTCTCTGTCTTCAGGGAGCTCACAGTCTAGTAACAGTGACCATCAGAGGAGGAAAGATGAGAATAGGCAAGACAGTTTGGGACAGCAGCAAGCGCACCAAACAGAGACGTTCCCGGGAGAATCAGGGAAGGCCCTTCCGAAGGAGCATCTGAGCTGGAGACCTGACGGCCCGCAAGGAAACCGCCATACTAGGAGCCGGGAGAAGAACATTTCAGCAGTGGAAAGAGCAGGTGCAAAGGCCCTGAGGTGAGAAAGATCTTGTCCTCTTTGAAAACCAGAAGGGAAACCAGTGTAGTGAGGGAGGGAATGCATTCATTTCTTGTTGCTGCTTAACAGGAGATTACTGCATTACTAAATTACTACCAGCTCGGGGTCTTCAAACAGCACAAATTACCACATCACACCCATTAGAATGGCTACTATCAAAACAAAACAAAACCCCCAAAAACCAGAAGATAGCCAGCGTTGATGAGGATGCAGAGAAAGTGGAATCTTGCCCTTCGTTAGTAGGCATGTAAAATAGCGCTTTCGCTGCGGAAAGCAATCTGGCGGTTCCTCGAAAAATTAAGAAGAGACCTACTATGTGATCCAGCAATTTTGCTTCCGGGTAGCTATGCGAAAGAATTAAAAGCTAAGTCTCAGGGAGATGTGTACACCCCTGTTCTTAGCAGCATTACTCACAAGAGCCACAAGGTGGAAGCAAACCAAAGTGTCCACCCACAGATGAATGGAGGAAAGGTAGTATATACAGATAATGGAATATTATGGACCCTTAAAAAAGGAAGGCCATTCTGATACCTGCTACAACACAGATGAGCCTTGAGCTCAGTGCAATAAGCAAATCACGAAACACACATACTGTATGATTCCACTTATATGAGGTCCCTAGCGTAGTCAAAATAATGGAGACAGCAAACAACGGTTACCACGAGCTGCACAGAGCGAGGGAACGGGGACTTAGCGCTCCATGAATACAGAGTTTCAGCTCTGGAGAGAGACGGACGGTGGTGAGGGCTGCATGACAGTGTGAATATATTTGACACCCCCTCCCCGAACTGTACACTTAAAAATGGCTGAGATGGTAAGTGTTAAGTGTATCTTGCCACAATTTTAGTATTGGTGCGAAACCCCACAGATTTATAGTCTTGACAGCTCTGGGGTTCAGAGTTTGAAATGGTCTTCACAGAACTAAAAGCAGGGTGATGGCGGACCTGTGTTCCTTCTGGAGCCTCGGTGTCCTTTCTTTTTCCAGCTTCTAGCCATGACCTCATTCCTTGGCCGGTGCCCCCTGCCTCGATCTTCAAAGCACATAGCTTCGACCTCTGCCTTGGTCTCCTTACCCTCTCTTCCTCTTGCCCTCCTACTTCCTTAAAAGGACCCCCCTGATTCCGTTGGTCAGGATAACCTTAACTCTTAATTTCATCACATCTGCAAAGTCGCTTTTGCTACATGAGATAACACATCCGTACGTTCCAGGGATTGGGACGTGGACACTTTGGGAGCCATTATTCTGTCTCCCCCAAGGTATATGAACTGGTGGAAAGATAAGCTGAGGAAGATTCACAGGGAATAGGACACAGACGCACCCGGGCTCTTATGATTGACTTAACACACACACACACACACAGACACACGCACATGCACACGCACACAAACTCACCCTTGCTGCTGGGTAAAGAATGTGTTAGAGGTGCAGCCAATAGCACTTGCTCATGGATTTGATCTAGAGACTCCACAGTGGGGTGTGTGTGTGTGTGTGTGTGTGTGTGTGTGTGTGTCTGTTTTCTGTCTCTCAGCCTCAAAGCCTGGTCCCTGGAGAACCAGACCCTCTCCAAGCCGGAAGAGGGTGTCTGGTAGAACCATAAACAGAGGTGTCCCTGGGTAGCACATTTGAGACCCGAAGTCTCTCTGCAGACCAAGGGCAAAGCAGGTAGAACAAAAATGATTCGTAGCCCCGCAGGGCCCCATCCTCGAGCTGAAGAAGGCTCCGCTTTGCTCATGCTAGTTCTCTGTCCCCTGACTGAAGAGAAGGTCTTGGGGATTTCTGGAGGCATAATGGGGAGAAAATGAGGAAGAGGCAGAGACAGAGAGCAGGAGACTGTCGGAGGCTCCCTGGACTGCAGGATATGTGAAATCACTACAACTCTTGTTCTGCCAGGAGATCAAATGCACTTTTCCTGGACCCCCTGGCAAGTAGTAAATGTATCATCCCTGCACATGTGTCCGGCTTTGTTTGTGGAGACTTAGAAATAAAGTATCCAAAGGGACTTTAAAAGCCATCTACTTCCACCTCAAATGGATGCTTGAATATCTTCGATATTCTCAAGTCACCACATGGCTTCTGCTTGTACACTACTAGAGACGGGGAGCTCACTACTGATAAGGCAGCTCATTCCAAGGATGGACAACCCAAACTGTCAGAAAGGGCTTCCTTATGTCATGTGGTCTCGTTGTCATTGCCACCTTTCGGTCTCAATCCTTCCCTCTGGAGTGACACAGAATAAACCTACCCCCGCACCTTCAGGGAAAGCCTCCAGATAGTTACAGCCAGTGGGCAGGACCCCTGAAGCTTTTCGAGAAATCTCTCTCTGGTTCCTTTAATTGTTCTTGTGAGTTATGACTTGAAGTTCCCCCACCCCTCCTGCTTCCTTCCTAGTCCTGGTCTTTTTTGTTAGACGAGCTCTAATTTCCTACATTCTCTTTCAGGATGGGTGTCTAGAAGTAGACCCAGAATTCTTGGGGCTGCCTGACTGGCACAGAGGAGCTGGGACCACCCCCGCTTCCTCTTCCCACGGTTCCAGCAGCCCAAGTTCCCGCACTCCTGATTCATATTTTGCTTCCTGTGGAATAAACCTTAATTAATTTGTATGCCCACTGCTGCACCATGAGAAGCGTGAGTTAACTATACCCAGTGTTCATTGAAATGTGTCCCATTGATGGGGCGCCTGGGTGGTCAGTCGGTTAAGCATCTGACTTCAGCTCAGGTCATGATCCCGCAGTTTGTAAGTTCGAGCCCCGCGTTGGGCTCTGTGCTGACAGCTCAGAGACTGGAACCTGCTTGGGATTCTGAGTCTCCTTCCCTCTCTCTCTCTCTCTCTCTGCTTCTCCCCAGTTCATGCTCTAGCTCTCACTCTCTTTCAAAAATAGTTTAAAAACCTTAAATTTGTCTCATTACTATGTGTGTTTATGTATGTATGTGTGTGTGTGTATACATGTGTATATGTATACTTTTCTGGGGATTTTATATGTATATTAAATCCCCGGAAAATTATAAGGTTATTTTTTAGCACTGACCACAAAGGACACAAAGAATCTCCGTCCTGAGGCCCATGGGAACACGGACACTGTCAGAATTGCAGAGTGTGCAGAGTAGGGCCAGAGAATGGACACGAATGTCCAGTGCAAAGAGCGAAGCATGGTATCTTTTTCAGTAGTCGTGCGGCTTCGAGTCAAATTTACATCCAGGTAGCAGTAGGTGGGATAGGAGGGGGAATAGCGAAAAGGGCAGAAAATTGGAGCGTCCCAAACGGGATTCAAATCCTAATCCTACCACTTTGTGCTTGTGACCTTGGGCAGATTGCCTCGCCTTCCTGCGCATCTGGAACCAGGAAAACAACATTCCAGTTGTCTACCTAAAATAGCTGTACTCTGTCCGATTTGAAGTGTTGAAATAGACCTGAAGGTTAAGGTGCTTATGTTACATTCTAACGCTTCAGACTTCATCTCCTGCCCCTTCCTCTCCACTCCAGCCACGGAAAGCTGCGCCGGCTGTACTCCCAGCCAATGCCAGGCCTAACGAATTGTCTTTGCCATTCAAACGAATTACTCAGGGCCCTCCTCAGACCTCAGTTTCCTCATCGGTATAATGCGGATAAGCACAGATAAGTCAGTGCGTGTGCGTGCGTGTGTGTATGTGAGTGAAAGAGCTCTGTAAACGGCAAGACACAGTAATCATTAGGTATCTGGAGCCGAGGATATGGAATTCAAACC
Organism: Hyaena hyaena; assembly: GCF_003009895.1. Classification (NCBI taxonomy): domain Eukaryota; kingdom Metazoa; phylum Chordata; class Mammalia; order Carnivora; family Hyaenidae; genus Hyaena; species Hyaena hyaena. The sequence continues at coordinate 718,053 of NW_024080860.1, forward strand.
GGCGTCCCCAAAGCTGTCCCGGCAGCGCACCTGCGCGGGGCCCCAGGATTGCACGCCAGAGGGCGCTGATCCGACTACCTGCGGCCAGCTCGCGCGGGAGGCTGGCGGCACAAGCGGATTGGACAGCTCGGCATGGGGCGGGGCCTTGAGGAGGCGGGGCTTCCGGCTCCCTCCGCCGCTGTTGCCAGGGGAGACAGCCGCAGGGAGGCGGAAGGAGCCCGCGACGAGGCTGGGCGCGGAACGATGGCGGCCATGGCGGTCTCGGAGCCCGGGTCTCGGAGCTGGTCCTTGTGTCCCGAGGTGCCATCCGCCACCTTCTTCACCGCGCTGCTCTCGCTGCTGGTTTCCGGGCCCCGCCTGTTCCTGCTGCAGCCGCCCCTGGCGCCCTCGGGCCTCTCGCTGCGGTCCGAGGCCCTGCGCAACTGGCAAGGTGAGCAGAGGCGGTGCCGGGCCGCGGGGGCCAGCCCTCTTCCCACCACCTCGCCAGGCCATCCCTGCGTCCGAGCCGCAGGCAGCACCTCCAGCCACTCCATCCGCACCATCCTTCTCCCCGCCCGGAGGACCAGTCCCATATCCCGCGTCGTTGTCCCTCTAGAGTCCCATCTTCCTATTACTCCATCTAAAGTACCCGAATTTGTTCCCTCCCCTGGCGCCACCGGCCTGGTTAATGCCCCACACTCCTGCGCCAGCAAACCGGCTTCGTTCACTCAGGCTCTCTCTCCGCGGAGGATTTTTTCCTCTCCCGTCGCACACACACTTCCTCACCTCCACACTGACAAAAAAAATGTCTTTCTCGCCTTCTAAGGACACTTAAGCATCCACTGTGGCCACCCCCTCCCGATAAGCGTCCCGGCCTCTTTGGGGTTTAGAATTTCTTCTGTTGACTTGTGTGTATCTTAATCCAGACACCCTATTCCCAGCTCATGGGAGGGAGGAGGCATCGTGTGCCTTGGGAAAGGTGTTTGTTTTCTCTAGAGAATTGAATATAACATCGGCTCATGAGAGACTTTTGTAGTCTCTGTGTCTTCCCCATTCTTTTCTGGGGAGGAAAATGGGAAATTTGTATAGCTTTTGTTGTTTTGCAAAGAACACACTCATGAGCTTTAATCTCCGTCCTGTGACGTGGGCTTTATTATTCCCCATTATTTAGGTGAAACAGGCGTTAATGGGGAATCGAAGAGCTATTAAGTCATGCAATAGAGACAGAAACACGGGTTGGTTTTTTTTTAGTGTGTGATGTTTGGGAACTGGAGCCTTGGTGGTGTATTATAATACCCAGCTCATACAGAGTTACTTCTAGAATCTTCACGTTTGTGCTTGGAATGATTCGACAAAATAAAGTACTCATCAGATCACGAAACCTTACAGAGATGGCCTGAAGTATATGGTTGCTTCCCTGTTCAAATCAAAAACTATTCGCCACCAGCACCCTAGCTACAGAGAGCGCGTCTTCAGGGATATTTAGGGTGCCAGTGTAAACCGAGCTCCCCTTTTGTCCCTTTAGCTCACAGCTTCTCAGAGTGTGGGGATCACGGGCATGTGAGTATTTGACAGATAAGAGATCTTTGAAGCCCTCGGATGCAATCCTGTAATCCTGTTACTTTACGACGAAGAAACTGAAGCTTGCAGGACCCATGACTTGACTGAGCTCAGCCAGCCTGGACGTGACCGAGCCAAGATTCCACTACAAGCCTTTAGGCCTCCAAGGTTCAATATTATTGCTACCTCGCCAATCCCCTCCTTCACTTTAGTGCTTTGGCCTGTGGGGACATAAAAATACATGAGAAGTGACTGCTTTTAGAAAAAAAATAGGAGTAAGATTCTTTGCTGTCTTATCGCCATAAAGCATTGCTCTACCTCTAAGGTTGGATACGCACTTTCCAGAGAGATGTCTGAGTTCTATATTTTATTAGTGATAGTTTTATCATCGTTCCAGGTGCAAAATAATTCACGGTCCCTTTTTTCTTCCTCTGAACAGCCACTATGGAAGGAGAGGTCAGGATTACAGCGAGGAGACTGGCACAGAGTGTTAAGTGATACCCACTCAATCCACCCTGAAGCTGTTACAATTAATTAACCCTCAAACTGCCCGGTGAGATAGGTCAGTATTAAAAACCTCAAAAAAATAAATGAATTAAAAAGGATTATGAAGCACGTTACAAATTCCAAGACTGTCCCATGCTAAAAAGTATTATTTTTTTTCCCCACGTGGAAGCTAGTCACGGACTTGCTCCAGGTCCGGGAAAGAGAACAAGGACTGGATGTCACACTTCTGCTTTGAGTCTTGGGTCCTTCAGTGTTGTCTCCCACTGCCTTTCGTGGCTCCTGGCTGATTTGCACTGGCGCTGACAGCCAGCCACTCCCCCTTCCCGAGGTGGGTTATAACTGGGCTTTCCCTCCTTTAGAGCCACTCGAGGTCCAGCCGCTAACCCTGTCCCCTCTGCAGTTTACAGGCTGGTCACGTACATCTTTGTCTATGAGAATCCAGTCTCTCTGCTGTGTGGTGCCATCATCATCTGGCGCTTTGCCGGCAGTTTAGAGAGAACCGTGGGCACCGTCCGCCACTGCTTTTTCACCGTGATCTTCGCCATCTTCTCCGCTATCATCTTCCTGTCGTTTGAAGCTGTGTCCTCGCTCTCGAAGCTGGGGGAGGTGGAGGATGCCAGAGGCTTCACCCCAGTGGCTTTCGCCATGCTGGGGGTCAACTCTGTCCGCTCTCGGATGAGGAGGGCCCTGGTCTTCGGCATGGTTGTGCCCTCGATGCTGGTGCCGTGGCTCCTGCTGTGTGCCTCGTGGCTCATCCCCCAGACCTCCTTTCTCAGTAATGTCTGTGGACTTGGGATTGGGCTCACATGTATCCTTCGTGGAAGGGATGTAGGGAGGTGACATTGTGAATAGTAAGCCACAGTGGGGGATGGGGGTCAGAGGTGGTCATAGGTAGGTAGAGCTGTGGGCTCAGACATAGGTAATCTACATTTGAACTTCAGCTTTGAAATCATGTGGACTTGGGTGGGTCACTTCCCTTCTCTAGGCCAGAGTTTGCCCATCTCAAAGTGTTGACATAGCTAGCTTTCTTTTCACGCCAGCGTAGCACCGCCAGTTAGTGAAATATTCTGACTTGAGGTTTTTTTCCCTCGTAAACAGAGGCATAAGCCCTACATTTGGCTACTTAGGACACGAGTTTTTATTGGAAGAATCTGAAATACCCATGAGCTGGAGATGGTCCATGAAAGGAATAGGAAGTAGGTTTGTTTGGTTTGGCTTTGCTTTGGTTTAGTCTTTTTGTCAGAAAAAAAACAAAAGAATTTTATAATATTTATTTTTGAGAGAACGAGGGAGGGGCAGAGAGAAAGACACACACACACACAGAATCCAAAGCAGGCTCCAAGCTCCAAGCTGTCAGCACAGAGCCCAACATGGGCCTTAAACTCGCAAACCACAAGATCATGACCTGAGCCGAAGTCAGATGCTTAACTGACTGAGCCACCCAGGTGCCCCCCAAAAAAATTTTTTTAAAGACAGGATCCAGTGGATGGTTAAAAACTTAGGATAAGCCTTACATCTCTTGTATAAATATTCTGGCAGTTGAGGGGGTAAGGGGGGCATTTTATAATACAATGTGGGTTACCTTTTTTTATTATTAAAAAAAATTTTTTTAAGTGATCTCTACGCCCAACATGAGGCTTGAACTCATAGTCCTGAGATCAAGAGCCTTGTGCTCTACCAACTGAATCCGCCAGGTACCTCAACGTGGCTTACTTTCTTCAACGGTTAGTGTTGGAGGAAGGATAAGGTACATTCTTAAAATGTCCTTTTTTTTCAGTTTACTAATTTTGAGAGCAAGAGAGTGCTTGAGCAGGGGAGGGTTAGGGAGAGAGGGGGAGAGAATCCCAAGCAGGCTCCACACTGTCAGAGCAGAACCCGACATGGGGCTCGATCTCCTGTACTATGAGATCATGTGACCTGAGCCAAAATCAAGGATGGTTTATTTAACCCCCTAAGCCACCCAGGCACCCTCTAAAATCTCTTTCAGTCTGTGATTCTATAAGCTATTAGGGTAGGTAATTACACATTGATCACATAGTTCTTATTTATCTTATTTTAAAAATTTAATGCATTTATTTTGAACCTTTCTTTTAATTAAAAAAAATTTTTTTTTAATGTTTATTGATTTGAGAGAGAGAGAGAGAGAGAGAGAGCAAGCAGGGGAGGGGCAGAAAAGGACAGAGGCACAGGATCTGAAACAGGCTCCAGGCTCCGAGCTGTCAGCACAGAGCCCGACGAGGGGCTGGAACCCACAAACTGATCATGACCTGAGCTGAATGACTGAGCCACCCAGGGGCCCCAAACCTTTTTTTCTAATATGAAAATTTAAAGCTATAAACTCTCCTGTAAGGAGCGCCTGGGTGGCTTAGTCAGTTGGTCATCTGACTTCTGCTCAGGTCATGATCTCAGTCCATGAGTTCAGGCCCCGTGCTGAGCTCTGCACTGATAGCTCAGAGCCGGGAGCCTGCTTCAGATTCTGTCTCCCTCTCTCTCTGCCCCTCACCCGTTCACACTCTGTCTCTCTCAAAAATAAAATTAAAAAAAATTTTTTTCACTCTCCTGTAAGCACTATTTTAGCTGCATCCCACAAATTTTGATGTTATATTTTCATTTTCGCTGAGTTAAAAGTATTTTCTAATTTTCCCTGGGATATTTTCTTAGATCGAAGGGTTATTTACAAGTGAGTTGCTTAATTTCTAAATTTTTGGTGATACCAGACTTCTTTTTATTGATGATTTCTAATTTCCTCTCATAAGGTCAGAGAACATTCTTGTGAAGATTGTAGTCTTTTTACATTATTTTCTGGCTCAACATTTGATAGATCTTGGTGAATGTTCTATGTGTACTTAAACAGAACGTGCACTCTGCAGTTGGTGGGTGTAGTGTTCAGTGTATGGCAGTTAGGTCAAGGTGTTGATCTTATTCTAACCTTCTATGCAGTTATTTTTCTTCTATCCGTTACTGAAAGGGGACTGTTGAAATCTCCAACTAAAGTTGTAGATTTTTCTATTTTTTCCTTTCAATTCTTGTCAGTTTTTGTTTCAAGTATATTGAAGGTCTCATTGGATGCATATGTATCTAGGATTGTTATGTCATCTTGATGAATTCACCTTTTATCATTGTGAAATGGACGATTTTAGTCTCTGATAATATTCTTTGTTCTAAAGTCTTTCTTAGCTGGTATTATTATGCAGTTCCACCTCTCTTTCTTAAAATTAGGATTTACAGGGTATATATATTTCCATCTTTATAGGTATTTTTTAATGTTTATGTATTTTCAAGAGAGAGAGAGCAAGAGCACGAATGGGGGAAGGGCAAAGAGAGAGGGAGACAGGATCCAAAGCAAACTCCACACTGTCAGTGCAGAACCCAACGTGGGGCTCGAACTCATGAACTGTGAGATCATGACCGAAACCGAACCGAACTGAAACCAAAAGTTGGAACCTTAACTGACACCCAGGTACTCCTCCATCTTTATAATTTTAATGTGTTTGTGTCTTCAAAAATTTTTTTAATGTTTATTTATCTATTTTAGGAGATAAAGATAGTGAGTGGGGCGGGGGGGCGGGTGGTAGAGAAAGAGGGAGACAGAATCCCAAGCAGGCTCCACACTGTCAGCACATAGCTCAATGTGGGGCTCAAACCCACAAACCGTGAGATCATGACCTGAGCCAAAACCAAGAGCTGAGTGCTTACCCAATGGAGCCACCCAGGTGCCCCTGTGTCTGTAAATTTAAAACCTATTTCTTGGGGCACCTGGGTGGCTCCGTTGGTTAAGCGCCCAACTCTTACAAAAACCTTTTATTTTTAAGTTTATTTATTTATTTTGAGAGAGAGACAGCATGAGTGAGGGAGGAGCAGAGAGAAAAGAAGACAGAGAATCCCAAGCAGGCTCTGTATTATCAGCACAGAGCCCGTGCGGTTCTTAAACACAACAAACTGTGCGATCATGACCTGAGCTGAAATCAAGAGTTGGGCACTTAACTGACTGAGCCACCTGGACACCCCACATACCCAACTCTTGATTTCAGTTCAGGTCATGATCTCATGTTGCTCATGGTTCGTGGCATCCAGCCCTGTGTTAGGCTCTGTGCTGTTAGCTCGGAGCCTGCTTGAGATTCTCTCTCTCTCTCTCTCTCTCTCTCTCTCTCTCTCTCTCTCTCCCTCCCCCCCCTCTCCCTCTCTCTCCCTCTCCCTCCCTCCCTCCCCCTTCTCTCTCTAACGCCCTCTGCCTCTCCCCTGCTCATGCTCTCTTTCAAAATAAGTAAATATTTAAAAAAATAAAAATAAAACATGTTTCTTGTAGATAGTATATAGTTGGTTCTCCAATCTGACTATCTCTGCCTTTTAAATGGCACATTTAGCTCATGTACATTTAGTATAATTATTGATATGGTCGGGGTTAAGTCTACCTGCTTGCTTTTTGTTTTCTCTTTGTCCTAAATGTTCTTTTGTGCCTTTTTTCCTCTTTTCCTAGCTTCAACTGAATATTGTTCTGCTATTTCATTTTTAAAGATAGGCTTTTATGGGTTTGCTGTCTTATGTCTTAGTTTTTAGTGGATGCTGTAGGGTTTACAATACACATTTTTAATTTATCACAGACTACTTACGGGTAATATAACACTTTATATATAACTGAAGAATCTTACAGATTATATTTCTGTTTTCCCTCCCTTCATTCTTCATGTTATCGTTGTCCTACATTTTATTTCTACTGTTGTCGTGTTATAAACTTCACAATACATTGCTATTACTTTTTAAAAAGTTTTTTAAGATGCGCATTTTTAAATGTTTATTTTTGAGAGAGAGAAAGCGCAAGCAGGGGACGGGCAGAGACAGAGGGGGACACAGAATCTGAAGCAGGCTCCAGCTTTGAGCTATTAGTACCACAGAGCCCAGCACGTGGCTCAAACCCATGAACCATGAACCTGAACTCTGTGCTAACAGACTCTGAGCCATAGTCAGACACTTAACCACCTGAACCACCCAGGCACCCCTACATTGCTATTACTTTTGTTTTAAACAGTCAATTATATATTTTTTAATTTAAAAAAAAACCAGCATTAACTCACATACTTACCATTTATAATCCTCTTCATTCTTTTGTGTGGATTCAAGTTTCCATCTGGTATCATTTTTCTTCTGCCCGAAGAACCTCCCTTCACACCCATACCCTCCAGTAAGGTATGCTGGTGACAAATTGACTCCGCTTTCGGTTCTCTGAAAATGCCTTTATTTCACCAAATACAGAATTCTGGCCTTCTCTGATATTCTTTCACTTTTAAAGATGTCATTGCATTACTTTCGGTTTGTATTCTTTTTTTGTGAAGAATCAGTAAATATTTTTAGTGTTTTCCCTACATAATTCATTCTTTTCTCTGCTTCTTTCACAGTTTTTTTACCATTGGTTTTCACTATTTAATTATCACGTGGTGCCTTTGGAGTGATTTTCTTTGTGTCGACCTTGCTTGTAGTCAGTCATTGGATCTTGGCTCTGTGAGTTTACAGTTTTCATACAAGTCTAAAAAAAAAATCCTCATTATGTATTTTTTTATCCTCCGAGTATTTTTTTTTCTCTTCTACTTGCCCATCTCCTTTCAGGGTGCCAATTGCACATATGTTTGACTACTTATATGTTCAGTGGGTCCCTGGGGCTCTGTTTATTTTGTATATTTTTAGCTTTCTTCCCCCTCTCCATTTCAGTTTGGATACTTTCTGTTGCGTTGCTTTCCTGTTGAGTGATGTTTTTTTCTTCAGTGTGTGCTCAGCTGTTAAAGCCGTCTGCTTGGTTTTTTATTTCTCATGTTGTATTTCAGCGCAAGAACTCGAGAGGTTCTATTTTTTTCTTTTTATAGTTTTCATTTCCATATTGAGATCTTTTATCTGTTCCTTCATTGTGTTTGTGTTTTCCTTTAAACTCTTCATATACTTACGTATAGTAGCTATTTATAAAATAGCTGTTCACCATCACAGTTTAAAAAACAATTTTTTTTTATGTCTTTATTTTATTTTGAGAGACAGAGACAGAGAGCGAGCAGGGGAGGGGCAGAGAAAGAGGGAGACACAGAATCCGAAGCAGGCTCCAGGCTCTGAGCTGCTAGCACAGAGCCCGACGCGGGGCTCGAACCCACGGACTGTGAGATTATGCCCTGAGCCGAAGTCAGACGCTTAACCGACTGAGCCACCCAGGCGCCCCTCACCGTTGCTATTTTAAAGCCTTGGTCTGTTAACACTGTCATGTCTATCATTTCGGGATCTCTTTTTGACAGAGAGATTCCTGCAGATCATGGACCCATTTTCTTGCCTCTTCACATGTCTCGTAATTTTTTAGTTTACACTAGACACTGTGAATGTTGTGGTATCCAGGGCCGAGTTGTGGTTTTTTTTTTTGTTTTCTTTAACAAGTGTTGATTCTTTTTTCCCTCATAGGCAGTTAATTTACTTGTCAAAGCATTAGCTTTTGGAAGGCTCCTCGGAATGCCCTGGGTGCCAGGGAGGTCTCTTTGCCCGTGTGGTTAGAACTCAAGCGTTACCATGCCCTGTGTGAGCTCCAGGAGTTGTTAAGCGAACAGCTCCCTGATGGTTGTTCCCTCAGTAGCTCAGCAGCTGTTCTTCACCTGCTTGGGGAGTCCTGGCCTGTCGGTGTGGACATTGGCCTTCAGCTAAAGACTCAGGGAACCCCGTGCGTGTTTCTGGAGCTCCTTCCCTGAGCACCTCCCTTCTCTCCATTACTCTGATCTGGGAATCCCAGGCCCTCTTTCCTCCCTGAACTCTTTATCTCTCTCTCCAATTCAGCAAAAAAAAAAAAAAAAAAAAGCTAGACTCTGCTTGGACTCCCCTTTGGATGCTGTAGTTCGGAAAGTGCCTCCAGGCTGAAAGCCAGCTCCATCTTGAGGCTCACTGCATCTGTTTCCCTTTTTGTAGGTATCACAGCCTGGCAGTGTCTGCTGTTCAGAGCCTGAAGGCAAGCATGTGAGAGGGTGTACCCCAGCTCACAGTTATCTGCGGTGGGGGGATTAGTCTGGTATTAGGACTTCAGAGGCAGAGGCAGAGAGATTCTTGAGATCATTCTGAAGTCATCAGCTGCGATGCCTTTGGACTCCCTCACAGCATCGGTTATCATCGGAAATCAGCATTCAGAGATGTACTGCTCCCGGAAAGAATTTAGTGACACGCAGGGCCATTTTTGGTTGTCACAATGACTAGGTGCTACTGCCACTTAGTGGCTGATGGTCGGAGATGCTGAGTGAAACAGTCTAGCCCCACAAAGAACTGTCTTGCTCACTCTGCCAGTGGCATTCCAGTGAAGGGCACTGCCTTCAGGAACGCTCTGGGTGCTTCCGTACAGGCTTGTCTCCATCGCCACCGTCTTCCAGTTGCCGCTGCTCACGATTTAGGTTCAGCATGCTCATCCCTTCCTAGAGAAAGCTGCCTTGATCTCCCTCGACTAGGTCAGGGTCCCCAGCCTGGTCTTCCAGATAAGCTGTTGCTGATCACCACTTACTCTTCCCCAGTGACTTACTCCTTGTCTGGCACTACTCATTCCTTAGTTCCTGCTGTATGACAGCTGTCCAGTAAATATTTGTCCAAAGGATGGATGGACGGACGGACAGATAAAGCTGAATCTTCATGGTTGCCTAGGCAGTGGTGGGTTGACAAGGCTCAGATGGCCAGAGTGCCCACTTGGTGGGGGTGGTGACAGTGTGAGGGAATAGCTGCCCAAGAGTCCCACGTGAAGCTCACTCGGTCACGTTGAGGCAAGGTGCCTTCTGTTTGGGGATGAAAGTACAAGATGACGTCAGTCCTCCCAGAGGGCACTGGGACAGCCTCTTGCCTCGTCCCGCTGCAGGGACAGAGCTGTGTGCTGGCTTGACGGACTGCAGGAATGACAGGGTTTGAGGGATGGGCCGGCTCAGCACCGGTCTGCCCCTCTCCCCCAACTGCTGGCTCATGTTCCCTCTGAGGTGCAGGGACTAGAAACTCAACTCTCGGTTTTCCTTGAGCTCGAGCTTGTGTTAGGATGGGCGCTAATCCCGCTGTAGAATAAACGTGGGAGCCTGTACTCTGTGAGTAGGGTCCGGCCCTCCTCCCTTGAGCTGCCTCCAATTTTCCTTAATATGTCAACTTAGATGGCCTCACCTACTGCTATTCCATCGACCTCTCAGAGCGGGTAGCACTGAAGCTCGACCAGAAGTTCCCCTTCAGCCTGATGAGGAAGATTTCAGTGTTCAAGTACATCTCAGGCTCTTCAGCCGAAAGAAGGGCCGCCCACAGCCGGAAGTAAGTTACAGTATTCTTGAAGCTTATTCTTGAAGTAACTCCAGGCCCTGTACAGAGAGGGTGGCTGGCTCAGGATCATGGGAGGAAGGGACAGGGTGTGGGCCGGTCTGGGCCCAGAACATGCATGCACATCTAGACTCTGCCCGGCTGGAACGGGAAAGGGGAGGCATTTGAAAGCGCTCATGCATCATCCTGAGTGACTTGTGACAGTCTGTGGGACGGAGTGGCCCCATCCAGTGTTATTACCAGCCCTGGGCACTGACACACGCTGCACAGGTCCGCTTGGGCTCTGACATGGAGCACAGGTTAAGAAGCAGGCAGTCCACACAGCTGGCTAGGTGGCTTGGACGTGAAACAGCCCAGGACCTGAGAGGTAGCATTTTCTCAGCCACCCAGCAAGAGGTGAGGTTTCAGTCTTCTAGTCTAGGCTTACCCACTCCATGGAAGGTGGTAGGCAAGCCACCCATGCTCACGTAGTCTCACTCCTTCCTACCAGAGAGGAGGCCCCGTTTCTCTAGGTAATGGGGGTGAGAGAGCCCAGTCTCGAACTACGGTCGCTTCTTCCAGGTCCAGTGCACCCCCTTTCCACTGTTCCCCACTGCTGGCCTCTGCTTGCATCCATGCTTAGCTTCACCACATAGGAAGTTTTCTTCCTCCAGCGGTCTCCCCAAAGGAAACAACTCACCGTGAGGTTCAGATGCTTTGCCACTGGCCCTTTTCTACTTTCAACCGGCTGTGGAATAGACTGTGCGCTCCAGGCCACCCTAGAAGCAGGGTTCCGGTTGAATTGGAAGCTGTTTGTAGCTGATTTTGGGGGGTGGATGCCCCTGGCCTTCACCAGCTCAGGGCCCTCTGGCCGTTTCCTACAGGCTGGGAACGTTGGCAGGGGAGGGCACTGCTGGGGAGTGCTGGGAAAGTTAGAAAGGCACACGCACCCGTTTGCTTCAGCAGGGGATCCCTGGGGTATAAATGTGGGGGAGCCTGTTGAAATTTAGGTGTATTGTGGCTTTTAGGTTTTTCATTGTTGTTCTCACAAACACGAGAGAGGACTTAAGGGGTCTTTGGGTACAAACTTGCATCCAGTGAGGGAAACCCCCCTCTCAGATAGCTGAGGGTGGTCACTCGGCCTGAACTTACACCCCCCTCCCGGCTGGGGCCCCATTCTGGAGAAAGTTCTCCCATGCTGAATCACAGCCGCCTGTCTGTAACTGGGACACTTAGGTGTCAGTCTCATTCCGTTTCATCATGGCCAACAGATCTGGGTCAGGGAGATGGTGACCCCTCAGTTCCTTCTGTGTCCCTCACATGGCATGGCATACGATCCCTCGTTATCAGGGCCTGGTACTGGCACCCAGAACAGAACGTGATGTCTCAAGACGGCCTGGCGGGGGACACAGGCATTACAACATGCGTGTTTGTCTTGGCAGTTACGTGATCTGGACAGCTCTGCGTCCTTGGAGGTTCTTGGAGAGCCTCTGGTGGCCCAAATCCTCTATAGTTTTATGAATCCCAGAAGTGCTGTTAAGTGCTTTGTTCCTGTACTTAAGCAACTGATTTGTAAAATCGAGTTCTTTTTTTTTTTCTTTTTTTTTTTTCCCAAGAGGGAGAGAAAGCGCAAGCAGGGAAGGGGCAGAGAGAGGGGGACACACAGAATCCGAAGCAGGCTCCAGGCTCTCAGCTGTCAGCGCAGAGCCCAACATGAGGCTCCAACTCACGAACCGTGAGATCCTGACCTGAGCTGAGGTCAGACGCTTAACTGACTGAGCCACCCAGGCACCCCGTAAAATCAGGCTCTAACTGAAATATCTACAGATTCGGTCCAATCATCTAACACAAACCTCAGTGGTATTGACAGTCCTTCTCTATATTTGGAATTCTGCTGAAGTCTAGGGGGTAAAACCCTCGGGCTGTGTCTCCATTCATGCCCAGCCACATGGTCTGTGGTGGGGTCTTTGAACTCTGCACGGGCAGCTCCGTACATCTGGCTCATTGGTTCCTGCCACCAGGACTTGGAACTGTGAGTCTTCATTCCTGAAGCCACAGGTAGAAAACCTCACAGCAGTCACGGCTGGGCCCAAGCCCTGGGTTACCCATTAGAGCCCTCCTGCCTTCCTCCCCCCGAGGTTGGGCCGTTCTCTTTGGGTGCAGTTGCTGCGCCAGCCACGGACACGCTGACGGCTGTGATCCGGTCCCGCCTCCATCTGGGTGGCACAGTCTGTGAACACTTCCACCTCAGGTGGCCTTAGTCACGAGCTCAGGGCCCCTTCATCCTACAGGCTGGCTGCAGGCCTGGGAATGGGCGCCTCCCTCTGGGGGCATGGTATCTGACCGGCTCAGGTGAACCTGCCTCCCACTTGGTGCTCAGAGCTAGTTACAGAAAATGGCCAAACTGTGTTGCCAGATGAAGCGGTCTGGTGACCCCAAGCTTTTCTCCAGTACAATGGCAGCCGGGGGCCTTGGCGTCACTGTGGGGGATGACCATTTTCTCTCTCGTTCCTTTCCAGGCTGAACCCTGTGCCCGGCTCCTACCCCACGCAGAGCGCCCACCCTCACCTGTCCCCGAGCCACCTTGTCGCCCAGCTGCAGCACGCCAGCGGCCAGAAAGTAGCCCCCTGGCTGGCCTGCCCCCCGGGGCACGCGCCCAGCCTGCCCCCGTACCAGCCCGCGTCCGGCCTGTGTTACGTGCAGAACCATTTCGGCACGACCCCTAACTCCTTGGCCGTCTACCCGGCTACCGCGGGTGCCTCCCTGGGAGTCCAGCCCCCCACCCCTCTCAACTGCCCTGGCACTGTGTATTCTGGAACCCTGGCCGTTCCAGCGGCTGCAGGCTCCAAGGAGTGCTCCAGGGTCCTGATCCCCTGATAGAGAATCTCTGGGGAAGTTCTGTCCCATGTCAGCTCTCTGCAGAAGGTCTTCTCCGAGCTGAGCTAAGATTTTCTTGACGAAAAATTATTTATCAAACACCTCTATGTGCCAGGCTCTGTGTCGACTATTTTGATATATACCCAATTTCAACCCCGTTCATCCTCACGACAACTTTGTGAAGTGCGATTTATCATCTCCAGTTTACAGACGTGGAGGGTGAGGCGCTCTGCGGTCACGTAAAGTCACCTAGTTCTTCGTAGTGGCACACCCGGGCTTCTGGGGTCCAGGCCCGCGGCCCTTCCCACCTGCCACCTTGCCTCCCAGAAGAACGCCTGGGAGACGGGGGTCGGCAGTGGCCACCAGCGGCTGGTCCTGGCTCTGCGTTTCCTTCCTTTGTGTGTGGTGCTCTTGGTTCTAGTGCCCTCGTGTCTGTGTCTGCCCTTCAGGAGCTCCCCGCCGGCGTGCGGGACAGTCCCCAGGCCGGTGTAGTATTTCTCTCCGATGGCGGCCCGGCCCCAGGGGCGGTGAGACGGACCAGCATGAGCCACCGCAGGCTGCTGATGGGTCCGTGGTGTTGATTACCTTTGTATAAAGAAACAGCCTCCAACCTGCCCATGGTGTGTGGTCTCTTCGTGGTCTGGCCGGGGCTGGAGAGAGCAGGGCTGGGCGACGGTGGAGGGCGTGTGACGGCAAAGAGGTGGATCTGGGTTGGAGCGGGCAGATGACCTCCACGCGGTGGGGACCTGACGTGGTGGGAGGGGAGGAGGGTGGCAGCAGAGGTGCTGGGGTAGCCGAAGGTGGAAACAGGAAGCCCGGACAACCCCAAGCTTGGTGATGGCAGGAAGCCACCCTGCCCCTGGGGAGCAGCTGCAAGCTGGGAGGGCTGCCTGGCAGGACCTCCTCGAGGGCTGTTGGGGGATGGGTGGTACTGGCATCCGAAGCCAGAGGCACTGAGAAGAGCCCAGCTCCTCTGTCCGTCGTTGGATCTACTGTCAGGGCTTCCCATGGACCAGATTAGGCAGAACCCACTGGCGACTAAGTCCAGGAAATGGAATTTGTAGGGGTCAGTCCCTCTGAGGGAAGACAGGACAAGGACAGGAATGTGCCTAAGCCCGCAGCCACCTGCCCAACCTGAGGGCCATCGCTTCTGATCCACTGCCTGGAGCTCCTTGCAGTGGTCAAGGAAGCGTGCCAACTGGCAGGTGTTTTCATAGACCTTGCAGTGCGTGACCTTCATTTATTCCGGCAGCTGAATGGCCTGCTCTGTGCTGGCTTTTTACTTGGTCCTGGGTATGAGAAGTGGCTAAGGCACGCCCACAAGTCCACCCAACCCAGTGGGGGCCGGGTGGTGACAAGCACACACTGGGTGGCCTGCCCTGGGCAAGGGGGGCGGGGGGTACAGACTGAAGTAGGCTCACCAGCTGACGGTTGTCTGTAAGCATAGAGTGAGTCCAGCAAGGCCTGGCCTGGGGCCTCTGTTCAAGCACCAGGGACACCGGTCCCGCGGTGTCACTCAGTGAGTGCAGGCTTCTGTGTGTCTCTGCAAACATTTCCCCAACACTCCAGTCCCAGGCCTGTGTCCAGTATCAGGTAAGAGGACCACGTGTTCCCTGCGTGACAGGGTCACATCCCTTGTGTCCCGCCTCACGGCGTGGACTGGCTGGTTGTCGCTATGGAGGCTGTGGGGAAGACCAGGCTGATGAGCCCTGTCACAGGTCCCTGAGTAGCACAGCTGGAGGGGACTCAGGTCATTCAGTCCAACCACCTCTCCACTGCTGCTTTTACCAGGGAGGCAGCAGCCCCCAACCCGGGCCCCGTAATGGCCACTGCTCTGAGGAGGGCTCGGCCAAGTCTGTGTGACCCCTGGGCCTTCGTTGGTCTGACTGCAGCGCGTTTTCTAGGGCCTGGTGAGGATCCCAACCCTCGCCCCCTTTTACCTGTTGAATCCTCCGCCAGCGTGTCCCCTCTCCATGAACACTGAGTGTGTGCTAAGGCTCGGGCTGGGACGAGAGACTGAAATAAAGGGGAGTCCACAGGGCGCATGGCGCTGGTGCTCAATAAATATTTGTTGAACGGATGGATGAGCAGGTGATCCCTGCCCTTTGGAAGCTCCGGGGTGGGAGGGATGGCTAAATATGAAATTGAAATTCAGCGATGCTTTTCATGCACTCGTTGGAGGCCCCCAGACCAGCCTGGAGAGCTGGAAACCAGTTGGATGCCAGGCACACCCCCTTCCATAGAGAGAGAGAGGGAAGGAGAGAGGCACGAAGCAGGGCTGTCATCAGGAGGAAAAACGATACAGCACGTTCAGCTCAGAGAAAGCCATTGTTCCGTGCTCATTAGAGACTGCTCATCTATCCCCAGGCAAGGCAGGACCCACTGCCGCCAGAGAAGCTTCCAGAGGTCGAGTTTCCCTCCTTTGTCAGCAGGGGGAGGCCTCTACAAACACCCCATGGGGTGGGCTGTGCTCCCCAGGCTGGGAGTCCAGCAGGGAAAGGTTGGTTCCTAACTTGTGAGGGAATCGGATTCGCAGACAACTCCAGCCCAAGCGCTGTGGTGTGTGCGCCCCCACCCCGCGAGGCTTCCTTCCCTCACACCCCTGCTCCTTCATTCTTCCACTTGGCGAAGACAAAGCAACCACTGAGTTCCAGGCCGGTGTGCTAGGCTCTGGGGACCCGAAGATGGAAGACAGCCTTCGACGCGCTCACAGTTGGTTAAGGGAGACAGGCACGAAGGCAGGGGCCAGGTGGACAGAGGGCGGAGCCTGAGCAAAGACCAGAAGGCGAGGGTCCAAGAGCTGGGAGAGGGGAAGCATGTGAGTATGGAGACTGGGAGGGACGTGGGAAAGAAGATGGGTGCAGCCGCCCAAGCTGGAAGTGGTGAGAAGGCGCCCGAGACCCTGGTTGGTGAGGCCGGATAGGGAGAAACGGAGTCCAGAACACAAAAACGTCTTTCTGGGGTTACCCAGCCTTCCTGCTTGAAGCCTGGTGCTCCAGCCCTGCCCAAAGGCACGTGCTCGTTCCCAGTGAGCAGGGTGGGGGACGGCCCACAGTAGGGTTGGGGGCAGGACAATCCTGGAGGATGAGGTTGCCCCAAGCATGGAATGTGGGGGAAAAGCAGGGGAGGGAGAGGTGGCCTCAGAGTTGGGTGCTGGGCTTCGGACTCCTGAGACCCACAGGGGCGCCACCCCTAACCTCCCTCCCATGATGCTCCCTGAGTCTGGCCAGCTCTGAGAGCAGTGCCACAGCCCAGGCCTGACGCTTGGAACCTCAGGGATCTCCGTGGCATCTCCAGAGCACGGGCCACCTAAGACCTCGCTCTAGGGTCCTCTTTTGAGGCTAGAGCTTCTCCTCCAAGAAATATCTCCAAAGGCTTGCCTGCTCAACCCTGCTCTTGAACCTTGGCCAAGTCACATCCTGAGGCTGCCTCCTTAATGGAACCACTTCTGGGGGCCCCACCAGGAGCCAATGGCTAGGCAGGCTGCCCATAGAGGTGGCGCTGGTACAGTTCAGCCCCCCCACCCCAACCCCGTGCGCAGGGCAGTTGGCCCACACAAGTGCGCGTGCACACGCACACAGCCCCCCACATAGGCACACATAGACACAGACGTGACATTTTGAACTTAAATTATCTGGGCTCTCACCCACACATCAAGTTCAAACAGGTAGGGGCCTGTAACACATGTGTGGTTAAGCCCCGCACCTACATGTATTCATACCCGTCCATGCACAGAATTATGTATAAGCTGATCCGTGCACAGGCACCTGCTGTATATACACGCACACATACATGTGCCAGGTAGGGGCTGCCTCCCTCCCTTCCCCCTGCTCCTTACCCAATCTGACCCCAGCCTACCTCCCCAAATTCTCTCCCACCACCCTCCTGCCTTCCCCCCACCCACACACACACCGTGCTGCTAACACTGTGTGAATTGAGCAGACGGCTGGAAGGAAGCATCTTAAAACTGAGCAAAATCTTCAGAAACGGGCATGGCCATTTGTTACTTGTGATGAGCAGGGTAACAGGAAAGCCCTCTGGGCCCAAACCTCCCCTTTCCTGTGCCTGTCACATACTGCTTGCAATTCTACCATTCCTGTGAATCAGGCTCATCAAGGTTCATCACTGAGGGAACCCGGGAGAAGACCGTGAGTCCAGCCCTCACGCTGCTCACAGAGATGTGAGGCCCAGAGAGGGGAATTGATCTGGCTAAGGACACACAGTAACTCTGTGGTGATGGGGCCAGTACAGCACCCGGGGCTCCTGACTCTTGTCTTTGCTCCGCTGTTCTGGTTGCTGGGTACAGTGGGCTAGGGGGCAGCCAGGAGCACAGGCGGGGACTCACATGTGGCCCAGCTGAACCCCCTTGAATGTACCGACTCCAGAAGCCCAGGCCCAGAGTTTGGGGCGTTGGTGCTCACAGGGCACCCCGAGATCCTCTTCCATCAGACTTTCCTGCAGACGGTGGTGGCATTGGTGTGTGGGAGCCCTCCACACCCTTCTGGGATGGCTGGGAGTTCTGGGGAGAGACCCCCTTCTTCCTGCAGGCAAAGCCCTGGAGCCAGGGCATGCCTGCTCGTACTCAGTCCAAACTGCAGCCTGGGCTCTCCCTGGGGAGCAGCGAGCAGAGAAGGGCCCCTCCTGAGACTGGATGGGACTGACCTCTGCCCCACCTAGGTTCCCATCCCCCACCCCTTGTGGGGACTGGCCCCACCCCCACTCCCGTGGAGAGATTTCAGCAGAGGCTATAAGGGCACAAGAGAAATGTTCTCTCCCCCAAACCCTGGCCTTGCCCCTTGGCCCATACAGGGCCGCACCCCTATACCCTTGGCAGAGTCTAGGCCTCACCCAGCAAGAAGCAGATCAGGGTGATGAGGGCAGATCAGTGGCAGCCACAGGGTGGCCCCGAGCAGCAACTGCACATGGGCCCTCAGCAGCCCACCCACTGCCTGGGCTACTGTCCCCCATCCCCAGGGGTCCGTTTCAGCCCCCACTTGTCAGTGCAGCAGCCTCCTGGCCCAGCTTCTATCATGCCCAACACCCGGCACCCTTAGGTCAGTGCTGTGGATTGAACTGTGTCTCCCAAAAAGATATGTTGAAATCCTAACCCCAGTCACTGTGAACGGGACCTTATTTGGAAACTTATTTGGAAATAAGATCCTTGCAGATGTCATCCAGTTAAGAAGAGGTCCTACCAGAGTAGTGTGGGTCCTAAATCCAACACCTGGTGTCCTTTGGAAGGGAAGCCCCATGAAAACACTGGGCCACAGAGACCCACGGAGAGGCCATGTGAAGACAGAGGCAGACACCAGAGGCTGAGTCCATAGCCAAGGAATACCAACGATCTCTGGAATCTACCAGAAGCTAGGAAGAGGCAAGGGAAAGATTCCTTCGTAGAGCTTTCCAACGATGCATGTCTCTGTTGATGCCTCAATTTTGGACTTCTGGACTTGAGGACTGTGAGAAAAAAATCTCTGTTGTCTGAAGCCATCCAACTGTGGTGATTTGTCACAGCAGATCCAGGAGTCGGATATAGGCAGGTACCCCTCCCCAAAAGCCTACATTTGGCACATCACCATCCTGCTCAGAGCCTCCGGGAGCCTCCCCACCAGCTGCAGGTAGAGTCTAGGGGCTGCACTCAAGGCTCTGCCCTAGACCCCCACCACGCCCCTCACCATCTCCCCACTCACAACCTGTTGACTCCACAGCATCCCTGCTCTCACTTAATGGGAGGGAGAGGAGGATGGGAAGGGGAAGAGGTGAAATTTTGAACTTGGGTGACTGGTGTCCTTCTGGAAATAGGAGGGCGGGAAGAGGAAAGTGGTCTACAGGCAGGGCAGGATCAAGGAGCCAAGAGGGGTTGGGGGGGCGGAGGGGGAGGTGAGGGTGTGCCACTTAGGCCCCTTTGACTCTGAGGTCACCAGGGTGTGCTGGCAGAGATGCCCTGTGGCACCAGGAAGAAACCGGAGCCCCCCGGTGAATGTAAACAAGGGCCTTCAGCTCCCTACGCTGCCTCCCAGGTCTCCAGGCAGGGCAGAGGTTAGGGCGGTGCAGGGGTGGGTGTTGCGCAGCACAGAATTGGTTGAGGGCCTAGGGAGGCGCTCTGATCAGAAGGCAGAGGGGAGCCTCTGAGTCTCCAGCTCCTCTCCCTGGCTGTAAAGGCAAGTCACCCGGCTTCCCTGAGCCTCAGGTCCTGGTCTGGAAAGAGAGACAATTGCACCTGCCCCTTACAAGGAGATTATAGACACAACAGAGAGGGAGAGGGTAAAAAATGCTTCTTTCTAGAGTTTGACTTGTGTGCAAGGTGCCACTCCTTGCTGACCTTCCACCCCCTCCCCTGCAGAGTAGAGAAAGGAACCCTGACCTTTAGGGAAGTTGCCAGCATGAGGGGCTTGCACAGAGTCGCCTGAGGTGCTGCGCGTCCAACAAGTTCAGCTCCCATGGAGGCCAGAAGGACTCTGTCAGCTTATCAGTGGTAAGCAGTGCAAAGTGGCCTTCATTGGCAGGTGTCTGTCCACTGGAGGACAGGGACAACCTGGCAAAGCTCGTGTTCATTCATTCACTGTACATCTACGGAGCACCTACTGTGTGCCACACACCCATTCTAGGTGCAGGGGGTGGGGTAGCGGTGAGGAAGGTTGCCAACGCCTGCCTTCCAAGAGCTTAGTGATCTGTGTGTGTGTGTGTGTGTGTGTGTGTGTGTCTGGGGGGCAGGGAGGGAAAGACAATTAGCAAGCAGACAAACAAAACCATGAATTAATGAGAGCACAGCGCAGGGCAGGAAAGCTGGTTGATGAGACACAGAGAGTGGCAATGTTAGACCAGGGAAGGCCTCCTGGAGGAGGCAGCATCGCCACTGAGACCTGAAGGATTCCCAGGAGCAGCCGTGGGAGGATCAGGGTGAAGAATGTTCCTAGGTAGACAGAGAAACAAGAGCAGAAGGCCAGACATGTTCTCAGAACAGAACAGACTGGCTGGGGTGGGGGGTGATGCACATAGTAAGTGCTTGTTGCCCTGGGAACCTGCACATGGCATGGGAGGCCACACTTATGCTCTGAGCCCCTCTGGTCAAGGATGATAGATCCTGGGAGCCTGAGCCCCGGCAATGGCCACTCTCACCCTTTAGCTCATTCACTCATTCACTCTTCATTCATTCTCTCATCAAATCGTTACTGAGTCCCTGCTGCCTCCTGGGCCTCATCATGGGCTGGGCACGCAAAGACGGCAAGGCTTGGTCCCAGTGTGTTCTGGTAAGGGAGACACAACTCACAGCAGTCCCGGGAGGTTCCAGGAGACACCTCCGCTCCCCTCCTGCAGAGCACAGAGAAGCCAGCAGCCGGCACTGTGGGACCCAGGGGAGGCTTCCTAGAGGAGGGATCTGGAACCCGGAGGGCTAAGCAGGCCTCTCCAGGACGGAATGCAGAGAAGGGTGCTCTGGGAGGACAGCGTGTGCCAAGACGGATGCGTTCAGGCTGGCTAGACCAGAAAGTGGGGTGAGGAAGCGTTCACAGGGAAACATGGACGTGGAGAGGCCATGGGGCCTGGTATGAAGGGCTCCAAGGCCCAGCCTAAGGGGTCTGGACGTAATCCTGCAGGTAGTGGAGACCACCGGGAGCCTTCTCTGCTTGTTTCTGCCGGAGTCTGAGGGGAGCCGCACAAAGTCACCCAGCGGTAAAGCAGGCTGAACTAGCGCCTCTCCCCATGGGGCTGCCGTTGTGGGCCCACCGTGGGCTCAGGGGGCTTGAGGAGGGAGGGCATTTAGGGACCCGCACACCAGGTCCTTCTACAGGCCTGAAATCTCTGCCAAAGGGCGAGCCAGCTCTCTCTGGATCTCCTTATGTTGGGCCGCCCTGGGGCGTTCCTGTGGTTGGCGGGGAAGGAATCTAAAACCCTTGAGCCTCCTGTTTGTTCTCTGTTGGTCTCCACTCCCAGGTGTGATTCCTCTCTAACCCTCAGTGCTCCAGGTGCGCACGAAGGTCACCTGGCCTCAGAGGCGAAGTCGGGCATATCCAGATGCCCCAGATGGAAGGGTGGAGCACGAGTGCCCCAGTCCCCAGATCCTACCTGCCCTGAACTCTTCACCTCCTTTCCATCCCAGAGATCCCCAGGGCTCTGCCAGCCAGAGGAACGCTCTCTGTCACCTTGGGCGTAAATACTGGGAGAGCAGGAAGCCCAAGTCCTGCCTGTCCAGCTGGGCTGAATCACAGGTGTCACATTCCACTAATCTTGTTTCCCTTCTTCTTACCCAGGATGCAAGGAGGGAGCCTCTCCTGGGGCCTGGGGTGGGTGGTGGCTCCCAATACCAGCACCTCATCGGTCTTTCTTCCCTGGGGGGGACCCCATCGTGGACCGGGGAGGAGTGCGCATGGGTGTGAGGCACCAGGGTGGATGCAGGTGGAGACGTTTGAAGGTGCAGGGGACACAGTGCAGCGACTTGCCTATCGTCCAGTGGGAAAGGCCCTTGTGCAGGCTGGCTCAGCTCAGGGACATGGCTGGCTGTGCGGGAAAGGCCCTTTGATGCCCTCTGGTCCTGAGAGGGAAGAAGCCCATCCGGAAGCTGCATGGAGTGTAGAACCTCTTGTTGCTTCCAGAGACAGCCTTCTCTGGATGAGGACAGCCTGGTCCCACGCTGGCCCTGTGTCAGGTTCTGCCCAGGCCTCTTGAGCCAGTGTGGCTCAGGCCTCCTTGGTGTCAGCAAGCCCCTTGGGGTGTTTGGGGTGGATGAGTCTCTCTGGAGTCCCAGCCCCAACTCCTCATGCTGCAATCCCAGTCCTAATGCAAGCCCCTTGAGCCTCCCTGCAGGCCCTGGGCTGCTCCCTCCCCATGGGCTCCAGGCCCTTCTGGCAGTTTCTGTCCCTGGGGGAGGTTCAGCTTTCCTGAGAACCAAGGTCCAGCTGGGAGTCAGGTTGCAGTGGGCCACAGGGTGAAGGGGGCCGGAGCTCAGGTTGCCCGCTGGCCCTGGGAGGTGGTGTTAGGTAACAGTACCAGCCCTCTCCAGCCTTAGGGAGCCGGGCCCCAACCCCCATACCGGTCCTGAAAGGCAAACTCTTGAGCTGAGTCCCGAGATTTGGCTCCATTCTCTCCAGTGGGCATTCGAAGATCCTGAGCCTGTCACCCAACCCTGGGAGGCACGGACTCTCATGACCATTTTATGGATGAGCATATTGAGGCTCAGGGAAGGAAGTGACTTGGTCAGTAAAGGCAGAGTCTTGACAGACACTTAGGTCTTCTGCTCGCTGGTCCTGCCCTGTTCTTCCCACTGTCAGGGCTGCCCCACAGCCAGGGAGGGGGGCTTGCCGGGTGGAGGGCCAAATGTCTCTGCTGGCTTAACCAACATGGGTCTTCTCTGTGTATGTGTGTGTGTGTGCGTGCACATGTGTGCATGTGTTTCTTTGTGTGTGTGTGCATGTGTGTGCATACTTGTTCACATATCTATGTGTCTCTGCGTGCATGTGTGGGTAGGGAGACTAGGTGCCTTCGTCTTTGTCACTCCTTCCCCCCATGGCACCCTGTCTCCTCTCCCCTCAAAGGGTGCTCCGCTTCCCTCTGACCCCTCAGGACCCCCTCTTCTCATCTGCTCCCCTCCCTACCATATACAAAGCTGCCATTCAACTCTTGAGGGTCGCTTGGAAATCCCTGCCCCTGGTCTTCACTTCTCACTCCTACCCTGGTGTTTCAGGGGGCTGTCTGTAGAGAACAGCTCTCCAGTGCTCTTGGCCTCTGGCCTGGGAGAAAGAAGGACACCAAGTACTGCCCTGATGGGGTTTGGGGGGCACCAAATCTTGTGGCTGCTAATGGGAGCTAGTCCCTCCCCAGCACCCTTCCGGTTTCTTTGTTTTCCAGGAAAACCCAGTAATGACCATCTATTGAGTCCCAGAAGCCAGACATCTGGGGACGTCTGGCCAATCTCTACAGCCACTGGGCCCCTGAAGCTGACCTATTTACAGGGGCGCAGACAGAAGAAGAGCCCTGCCCAAGGTCGTACAGCTGGGACATGTGGGGCCCGGTGAAGTCTGGGTCTTTTCCTCTGTGCCTCAGTTGACGCCCCCTCCCACCCAGGTTAGGGGAGGCAGTGGGCCCCTGGCTTTCGAAGCAGCCCATTTTGTGCTGAGCACATGAGTTCAGGGCTGAGTGTGGAGCATGACCCCACCCCCACCCCCTCCTCAGGGCCTTTGCACCTGCTGCTCCAGTTGCCTGGAGGCTCTGCCCCCAGATGTCTGCATGGCTTACTCCCTGACTTCCTTCAGGTCTCACCCTAATCGTCTGCTCATCAGAGATGCCCCACATCTAAAACAGCACTCAGAGCTTTCTTACCCCCTCCCCTTCTTTATCCCTTATAGCACCTGCCTACCACCAGCTGACTTCTTATACAGGAAGCCTTCCCACAGAGCCAGCCCCCAGCACCCCCTGTCCTGCTCAGCAGGCTACCGGCACCCTGTTAACATAGGCTCCTGCCTGTGGCTGCACTTGCCAGCCTTTGCACCCAGCCAGTCAGGCCGCAGCCTGTGCCAAGGGCCCACCATGTGCTCACGTGCGCTGTGAATCCACCCAGAGCCTGGAAGCAGACCTGGTGCTGAACCAAGCCCTGCCACCGACAAGTATGATCTTGAGCAAGTCACCCCAGCTCTCTGAGCCTTAGTTTCCCCTCTCTAAGACAAGGATTATAATCACCTCCTGCAATTGGTTGCAACAATGAAAAGTTGGCTTATGTGAAAATGCTTTGTAAGCTGTAAAGGGAAGTGGATAAAGGCGTGGGCCATGTGTCTGGGGGGCACCCCACACAGTGGTAATAATAATCTTCCCTTCCCGGAGGAAGGACAGCAGGAGAGTAAGACCATGGTGCTCTAGGTCCCTGTATTAGTTGGCTATTGCTGCGTAACAAGTGATTCCCAGATCCAGCAGCTGGAAATAGCAAATATTTATTATCTCACAGTTGTTGTGGGTCAGAAAATTCAGAACAGCATAGCTGGATGGTTTTACTCAAGGCCTGTCTTAACGTTACAGGTGGGGCTGCCAGCATTTGAAGCCGACTGGGGCCAGAGGGCCTGTTTCCTGCTCACCCGCACAGCCATTGGTGGGAGAGCCCAACATCTTGCTGGTTGTTGGCAGAAGACCCATGCCATGAGGGTCTCTTCATGAGGCTATGTGTTCCCACAGTGTAGCAGCTGGCTTTTCCCCAGACCTGGTCATGAAAAAGAGAGGCAGAAGTTGCAGTGTCTTCAATGACCTAGCTTTGGGTCACATGTCATCCTTCCTATGTGTACTCATGGTCACATAGGCCAGTCCTGATATAATGTGGGATGTCAGGATGTGGGATCACTGTGGGCCACCCTGGAGACTGGTGGCCACTGTCCCCTCCTCCAGGACTTACACGGTCACCTCATATGCCAGAACCTTCCCTTCCTCCTTCACTCTCACTCTCTCTTCTGTCACTAATGGCCCATCGTTGGGCCTCTATGATGACTCTTTGGCCAGGTCCCCAGTTCCTCCCTACTGGCCCTGCCCAGGGAAGATCCTTGTCACTTCTCTCCTGAACACCCAGGCTCTTCTGACCCAAAGTGTACATGCCACATACAACCTTCATTGGCTCCCCAGTGTACACAGACTCCCAGGTAAGCCCCTCAGCCCCCATGACTGGCCTCCTCCATCTCTTCAGCCTGGGTCAGTAGGCAATGGGGAGAGACCTTAGGGTGTGTCAGTCCCAGGCAAGGTGACCTATTGAAAAAATAGGGTTGCTAAGATATATTTGGACTAGTTTCCAGACCCTTCACTGTCCTCATCATCTTTCTGTTCATTCATTCATTAATTCATTCATTCATTTATTCATTCAAATAGTGACTGAGTACTGACCTGCTAGGTCCTGTGTCAATCCTATGAAGTGAGTGTTATAATTATTTCCATCTTAGAGATGAAGAAACTGAGGCTTGGAGGAGGCATAACTTGCTGAAGGTCCCAGAGTAGGTGGGGATTGTCACCTCTGGCTCCTGATGCCAGGGTCTGAGGCTCCCAAGTGTGGACTGCAGGGTGCTAAGGATGTCATATGTCTCAAAGAGTTCTCCCTCCCCCAGGCCCTGCTCATAGATGCACAAGAAGCCTGGGGCTTGGCTGAGTGGGGCTTCTTGCTGTTTTGTGAGGGGTGAAGGCCTTGGCCAGGGCAGAGGCTATTCTGGAACCTGCTCTGGCCTCACCTCGCCATTTTCAGTGCCTGGCAGAGGCATCCAGGGCGGAGACTTTTCTCAGATACAGATACCCTGGACTAATCCGTCACACCACACCCCTCTGCCCCATAAAAGGCTACTACGGGCCTCAAGCCCTGGGAAGGCAGGACGGGGCCCAGCACAGGACGTGTCCCTGCTGATTGGCCCTGCCTAGGGCGTCCACACCCCCAGCGGCTCAGGTGGGTGCATCCTCACCATGGGGACAGGGCAGGTGTGGGGGTTAGGGGGCTGGAGGCTGAGTACCAAGAGGTAGCAGATCCTGGGACCAAGACCTGAGGGGGGCTGGGGGCGGGCAGAATGGCTGTGGAGAAGCCGCGGTGAAGAGGCAGGTAGCTGGCGGGGCTCTGCCATGCCCTCCGTCCCTCCCAGCCTGCAGGGGAGAAGGGAGGAAGGAGCCGGTGTGGGGCCTGTCCCCACCCTGCACCCAGGCCGGGTGGTGTCATAGAGCAAGTTCTGGATGGGGATGCTGAACTGAGGGCTCCCGTCCCACCCCTGCCAACACATTTGCAGTGTGACCTTGGGCAGGAGCTTTGGCCTCTCTGGGCTGAGTTTTCACATCTCTAAGATGAGGAGGTTGTATGCGATGATCTGGAAGTTTCCTCTGTGCTGAGCATTTTTAAGTTTGTGGAAGGACCGAGTGATGTGCGAGCCTTCTTCTGTCTTCTTCCACCTCACCAGCTCCCACCCCATCCCAATCCTTCGGCCACTTCCAATTTCCAGCCCTGAGCCCCCAAGCCAAAGACTGGTGACTTTGGTGGAATTTTCCAGGGCCTCGCAGTACACAGATCTCTTCACGGTCATCTCCTCTGTTTCCTGGAGGCTGGCTGGCCAGGCATTTTTGGCTTAGAGAAGCAGAGCGGAGCGCCCAAGGCCACATGGCTGGGGAGGTGCAGGGCTGGCCTGTCAAGGCCGTGCTTACTACACACTTCTAGGGGGCCTGGGTGGGCAGTGGGGGATGCAGGGGAGCGCTGGCCCAGCTGCAGGGGTGTCAGTCTGAGGCCCTGGAGAAAGACCCCTCATTTCTCTAGCTCTGTGCTTTCTGGACCACCCATGGGGTGAAAATGTGTGCAGATTCCTGGCCTCCTGAATGAGGTCCCTGGAATGGTACACGGGTATTCCTCTGCGTCCTGAGGTCTGGAAGCTGCTGGTCTGGATGACTGGGAAGGGTGGGGTGGGGTGAGGCCTCTCTACAAGCAGGCCTCAGCCCTGCAGGGGGGCACCACTTACGGCCTGCCTGGAAGGCTGGACTCGCAGTGACCGGTGGTGATAGTATGAGCCGCTGTCTGGAACTGGACACCCAGAGGCACCTGGCTTGGGCCAGGAGCTAGAAGGGAGTTTATAAGGCTCCTTCCTTCTCCAAAACACTAATCATTCTTGCAAAACACATTCTGGGCAACAAGGCCATAGCTGTTTTCTCTTTCCTGAGCCACAGCATCATCGTTTTGTCTTGGCCAACTTGGCAGAACCAATGTTGCCAAAAGGATTAAAGTAATCCTGTTATGGTCCCTGCAGATCTCCATGAGGGGCCTGATCGGTTTCCTTCCCGGTGGGGCATGACCCACCCCCCGACCCCCCCAAAGGCAAAGGGTTTCTCACAGGCCCTGGGGAGGAAGCTGCTTCTGGGGTGAAAAGGGTATCTGAGAACCACCTGTGTGCAAAGCCCCTTCCTCAGAAAAGCATTGAGGGCTGTTAGGGAAAGAGTTTTGTGAAAAATAAGCCTGAAAACCAAAAGAGTGGTTGGTAGTGATCAGTGGTATTTACTAGAGGGCTAGTCCTCGGGGCTCACCAGTTCTCTCTGGGAGATTTCACCTGGGCTTCCCACATGCAAAGTGCTGAGCTGGGGAGCCCTTCTGTCCCTCTAGTCGCCTTAGGAGCCATTGACTTGTTCCCCCCTCCCCGCGCGGGTTCCCAGCAGTCATCTTTAGCAATCAGAGAATATAATAACATCCCAGCAGATATTTCCCCCTTTATTCAGCTTGTTTCCCAAACCAGCTTTGGAAAGTGGGTAGGCTTAGGGCGCCTGGGTGGCTCAGTCAGTTGGGCATCTGAGTTCGGCTCAGGTCATGATCTCACAGTTTGTGGGTTCGAGCCCTGCATCAGGCTCTGTGCTGACAGCTCGGAGCCTAGAACCTGCTTCGGATTCTATGTCTCCCTCTCTCTGCCCCTCCCCCACTTGTGCTCTGTCTTTTTCTCTCAAAAATAAACATTTGGGGGCACCTGGGTGGCTCAGTCGGTTGAGCATCCAACTTCAGCTCAGGTCATGATTTCACAGTTCGTGGGTTCGAGCCCTGCGTCGGGCTCTGTGCTGACAGCTCAGAGCCTGGAGCCTGTTTCAGATTCTGTGTCTCCCTCTCACTCTGACCCTCCCCTGCTCATGCTCTCTCTCTCTCAGAAATAAATAAAAACATCAAAATAAATAAATAAACATTTAAAAAGTTAAAAAAAAAAAGGAAACTGGGTAGGCTCACTCCTATTTTACAGAGGAGAAACTGACGCCAGAAGATGGGGACAACCTACCCAGGGTCAGAGGCACATTTCCATGAAGCTGCAAGACCCCTGTTTGCCGTAAAAAAAAAACATATATATATTGGGGCACCTGGGTGGCTCAGTCAGTTAAGTGTCTGACTTCAGCTCAGGTCATGATCTCACAGTTCGTGGGTTCGAGCCCTGCATTGGGCTCTGTGCTGACAGCTCAGAGCCTGGAGCCTGCTTCAGATCTGTGTCTCCTCTCTCTCTGACCCTCCCTGCTCACACTATCTCTCTCTCAGAAATAAATGAAAAACATTAAAAATTTTTAAAAACATATAATATACCTGAAAATTATGGCTGAAAACACCATGAGTGAGCTGTAACTTTTCTGTCATTATGAAACACCCATCTGTGACTTTATTTCTCAAAGTGGAACATTCTGGGTTATCATATTTGTAATATTCTATCCTTTTTCTCTTTTTTGTAAAAAATGTTTTAATGTTTGTTTTTGAGAGAGGGAGAGAGAGAGAGAAAGAACATGAGCAAGGGAGGGGCAGAGAGAGACAGAATGCGAAGCAGGCTCCAGGCTCTGAGCTTTTAGCACAGAGCCCGACACGGGGCTTGAACGAGCCATGAGATCATGACCTGAGCTGGAGGTTGGACACTTAACTGACAGCCACCCAGATGCCCCTTGCATCCTTTTTTCTTGAAGAGGGCCCCAATGTGCATCAGCCCTTGCAAAAGCTGCTCCAATCTTGCCAGGGTCCCTCAGGGACCAGATGGAAGGATGGTGGCTCCAAATCAGCTGTCTTTCCTTCGGCCTCCACCTGTCCTTCCTCCTGCCCCTCCCTACTCCCACCCTGATCTTGTACCCACTGTCCTCAAGGTGATGGGTTGGTATGTTCCGCCTGCTCTGTTTCTCTGCAAAGGTGGGTGGTCGGTTCATGAGAACTGATTGGCATAGATATTCTTACTTCACATCATACTTGGAAAATAAGTCTATAATCTCTGTTAAAAGGGATTAGGGTAACTCATATTGTAAAGGTGGAAACGACACGGGGATGTATGTAAGCTCATTCAAAGGGAACTTAAGCCAGCCAGAGATTTCACAGATGGATGGGTTGCCTGAAAAGGCAGTGAGTGCCCTGTCAGGGGGTGTATGCAAAAAAGTGGCTGGAAGCCATTAGTTACTGAAGAAGCAGATTTCATACTGGGGGAGGGGTGGCGTTCAGGCAGGTGCTGTGTAAGATAGACCTGCGAGCCTGTGAGGGAGAGTGCGTGGAAAGAGACCAATGTCGCATAGAGGTGAGTGAGCACAGGACTCAAGTTCTCAGGGTTGGGATTGGGCTGGAAGAGGCTTGGAAGTGGGGGTGGCCGTGGCTGGATGTACACTCTGTCAGCTCAGCGTTGCCACATTCAGAGCAAGCTTCTGTCCCCAGGGTGGCTCCCCTTGACTTTCCGCCCTGTCCTTCTCTGCCCTGTTGTGAGGCTCTTGCTTTTTTTTTTTTTTAAAGTTTATTTATTTATTTTGAGAGAGAGAGAGCAACAGAGAGAGAGAGAGAGGTGGGGAGGGGCAGAGAGAAGGAGAGAGAGAGAATCCTAAGTCAGCACAGAGCCCAATGCGGGGCTCGATCTCACAAACCACAAGATCATGACCTGAGCTGAAGCCAGGAGTTAGACGCTTAACCAACTGACACGCCAAGGCTCCCCGAGGTTCTTGCTTTCTGAGAGCCTCTGTCTATACCATCATGCTCAGGCCCAGCTCAGCCCCTGCCCTTGCTGGAGGCAGGGTGAGATACTTCCACAGGGGGTCAGCTTCTCCAGGTGGGACCCAGGAAGGAGATCTGCTCGTTAGCTTCACACCGGTGCTGCAGACACCGAGAGGGACCCAAGAGCCTTCCTAAACTGTCAGCACATCCACACACCAGACCAAGTCAGAACCTCAGTGTCCTCATCTGTATTATAGGAACATTAGTACGCCTCTTTTGAGATTGTGTGAGGTTTTTTGTATTATGAGGTTTTTTGACAGAGAGAGAGAGCACGAGCATGAGCAGGGGAGGGGCAGAGAGAGAGGGGGACACAGAATCTGAAGCAGGCTCCAGGCTCTGAGCTGTCAGCACAGAGCCCGAGGCAGGGCTCAAACTCACGAACTGTGAGATCATGACCTGGGCCAAAGTCCGTCACTCAACTGACTGAGCCACCCAGGTGCCCCCAAGATCTTGTGAGGTTTTAATGAGATCTGCGGTTCTCAAACCTCAGCCTCCAGCAGCATCACTTGGTGGGGGGAGCAGGGCTTTCGTTGACACCGATTTTGGGATTCCCGCTCCCCCAGAGTTGTTGATTCAGTGGACTTGGGAAGAGGTCTGAAATTTCGCATTTCTAGCCAAGTCCCAGGTGTGATGCTGGTTTGGGGCTCACACTTCGAGAATCACTGAACTACACTGGTGTCCAAGAGACCACCAGCCCCTCAGGGCCAGGGGTCAGCTCTACCCCACTTCAGTGGCCGCTCAGCGCTGGCACACGGCAGACACTGTCAGTACATGTGCACGTGCTGTTTGAACTGTGGGTGAACGGAAGCCAAGTAAGCTCCCCATCCCCCACCCCCCAGAGTTCCTTCTGAGATGGCTGTCAGTGGGTTCTGGTCACCATAGCAACAGCTGGCCGTAGCCAGGCGATTTGGGGAACGTAACCACGGGGCTCTTTGTAATATTGGGGAAGGAGCACAAAGGTCCTGGCCTGGCGCACGTGGACAAGAATGCAGACAACGTGGCTTTCGAAGCCTTCCTTTCCCAGGACACTGTTTGGCTGTTTGCTGGCAGCCAGCACCAGCTGCAGGTGAACCCAGAAAGGATTTAAACTTTGGTTGCATAACAGAGAAAGGAACAAAGGGAAGGGTGGGTGTTGGAAAGAGGAAGGAATCCTTGTTTCTGAGAACCACTATGCTCTTGGCCTTGACACACGTAGGCCTGTGTTATCCTCACCAGGGCCCTAAGGGGCCATGTCATGAGGGTCCCCCGGGGACCCTTCCAAGGCCACACAGCTGGCAGGGCCTTGGGAGTCCAGATTGGAAACCCAATCTGCTGTTGCCAAAGGCCATGTTTGTTCCTTCACTTCAGGGCCACCTCTTTGAAACTGTTGAACTTTGGACTTGGTTAGAGGGACCCGGGGGCGTGGGAGTAGCAGGGAGGCCGTGAGAAAGGCTTGGGGAAGTGTTTTCAACACCTCCGGGAGCCAGGCCTGTCGGTCTATCTGTTGTATTCTGGGTTTCGCCCTTCATAGCGGCCGCCCCCTCCTCATTATCTGCTTTCGTGTTTGGATTCATCTGAGCCAGACTTTGGACGACGCACCGCCACCCCCAGCTCTGGCCACATGAGCCCAGTAAGGCCGTGGCTCTCGTATTCCCACGTGGGTAAGAATGAAGACGATTTAAAATGTCAACTTCTGTGTTTGCTCCCAGAGATTCTGACCCAGTGGCTGGGGGCAGGGATGCCCTAGGAATTGGCATTTAACAGGCCCCTGAGGACTCTGATGGACAAACCCATTGCTGCCCTTTGAGAAGTCCAGGGCCTCTGCCTTCCCCAATATGTTCCAGGTGCCCTCTGGAAGCCCCCAGGTTTCAGGGCCTTCTTATTCCAGTCCCCAGCTGCTTCTGCCTTCTCCTCTCCACTGTTCCCCAGAAACAATTTATCCAGCCCCCACGGCACTGTATACACACACCAGAGCCACAGCTGTCCCCAGCTGGCCAGCTCACCCTGCGGCCAGCCGGGCCACATACACCTGGCACTTTAAGCCCAGCAACCAGCCGCTATTTCATAGGTCTGTTTCATAGGACCTGGCTTGTGACCAGAGGCCTGAGCTGGGTGGCTTTGCGCCGGCAGAGCCAGCTGTCCCCGACTTCATAAAGGAACTATGACGTCTGGAGCCCTTTGCACAAGGGATTTGGGCAGGGAAGCATCCAATCTGTGGAGAAAAAAAAGGACTTTCGGGTGCCCCCGCCAGATGGGGCTGCTGCTCCATTTCCCTGCCTCAGTTTCCTCTCCTGTAAAAGTAGGGACAAGACCAAGGGCTCATCGAAGAGCTTCAGGAAGTTCAGGGTCCTCCTAGGCATGAGTGAGGTTTGGCTACAGGCTTAGAGCTCAGGGAGATGCGTCTTCAGGCTCTACCCTCCTCCTCTCTCTGAGAATGAGCCTCACCTGGGTACCTGCCGTCTGCCCTGCTGTCAAACATCCATGCTTTTGCACCTCATCACAAGCCTCAGGATGCCCGTGAGAAGCGTCAGAGGCAAGCACAAGATACCTCCCCCTCTCCCCCCATTTTGCTGAGAAGGAAACTGATTTCTTTTTTTTTTTTTTAATAGTTTATTTTTGAGACAGAGACAGAGCACGAGCAGGGGAGGAGCGGAGAGAGAGGGAGACACAGAATCTGAAACAGGCTCCAGGCTCTGAGATGTCAGCCCAGAACCTGATGTGGGGCTTGAACCCACAAACACCAAGATCATGACCTGAGCCGAAGTAGGACGCTTAACCGACTGAGCCACCCAGGCGCCCCATGAAACTGATTTCTTATCCAGGAAGGGAAATAAAGAGACTAGCCACACATCTGATTAGCAGTCAAAACAGAATTTGGCCCTTGCTCTCCTGATGGAGGTCTGTGCTTCTGTGCTTTGGTGACTCCCGCATCCCTGGCCCTGTAGATATCAGGGAAATCTGTGGCATCGGGAAATCTGCAAAACCATTTCCCCTGCACGCTCATGGAAACTTCCCGAAGGAAAAGGGCCAGGAAATGCTTAATTTGACAGACTTGGAGGGGCCACTGGTGGCATTTCAGACACCGTGGCAGAGAGCTGGTGTGACACTTAGCATTTCTGAGCAGGGAAGAGGCTTCTGTCACTTTCCTAGCTGCATCCCTCTGCATCTGTGGGGAGCAGTCAACCCCACTTCTCTGAGCACTCAGCTGATCTGAGATTCACTTTTATTCTCAAAAGAGGACAGGCCAGCCGCTTTCAGGCACGCGTGGAGTGAGTTCCTGCTCAAGGCAAGAGTTTGCATAGCATGACCTTGGAGATTCTTTTTTTGTTTTTTGTTTTTTTGTTGTTGTCTTTTGTTTTTTTGGGTTTTTTTAGATAGAGGAGGAGGTGATTTATTATCTTTTTAATGTTTTTTTTTTTTTTTTTTTGAGAGAGAGTGTGTGTGTGCAAGTGGGGACAGGCAGAGAGAGGAGGAGACACAGAATCCAAAAGGGGCTCCAGGTTCTGAGCTGTCAGCACAGAGCCCGATGCCGGGGCCTGAACCCACAAACCATGAGATCATGACCTCAACCGAAATTGGACACTTAAATGCTTAACTGACTGAGCCACCCAGGCGTCCCAGTCCCACGTATGCTTCTGAGAGAAGATTTGCAGTAACATGTATAGAGTGTTGAACACGGAGCTTGGGATCTATTTGGTACTCAGTAAATGGTAGTTAGTCCTCTCTATCCCATAGCAAGTTGGAGCCTGTTATAAGTGCTCAGTAAGCATGCGGTTCTATTGAACAAGAGAAGGCTCCAAAGGATCATGGTGATCAAAACGTAGTGATGCAAGGTAAGATTAGCTTTGGGGGGCGTTACATGTTTAAAGTCTGCTCCCAGAGAAAGACACTTTGTTGCAGGTGCAATGAGTTTTCACTTTGTTCATGTTCTGGAGAACCTTATAGGGGGTGGGAGTGGGGGGTCTGGACTGCCTACAGCAGATAACCGCTGTGGTGCTACCCCCCCCCCATCACTCCCTAGAAGATCACACATTCTTGATGCACTGTTAATGCAGCCGCCTGCACCTGTTCCGTGGAGATAGACCCGCCCCTCCAAAATCCAATAAAATAGGGCTCTGGACAGGTCACCAATTCCTCGTCCTGCAGTGAACCACAGTCCAGTTCCTAGCTCCCACTGACCCCAGCCTAGTCTCTGTAACTCCAGCCCACCTTTCCTGAATCCTCTGTGGCTCATTTAACACATGCCTCCCATTGCCTGCGTTTGGCAAGACGTGGGGGCAGAGAGACAGGCAGAGGAGACCCCTGACACAGACTGACCTGGAGGGACTCCAGATCAAAAGGAGACCAATATTCTGGAGATGTGACTTTACAAAGGAAACAGTTGGGACCTTGGAGGGCTGGCCGTCACTCCAGGAGCAATCAGGGCAACTTTCTGGAGGTGGGCACACTGGTGGGACACGGACATTATAAACATGAAACAAGTATGGCATTCCTGATAGCTCAGAGGAATAAAAATGCACAGCGGGTACCAGGATTTGTTCAATATTGCTGGAGTAGTGTGTTTGTGGAGGAAAGTCATGAAGACCAACTGGAAAGAGAAGTCAGGGTCTGCGTTTGAACATGCTTGCATTCCAGACGAAAGAGATCCATCCATTCCACACGCTTTGACTGTGCACCTACTATGAGGGCGGATAGGAATTCACAATCCGTCCTTGACAGTGACTAGTCTGGGTCGGGGCAGGGGGTTGTCTGAGAATGCTGGAGGGGGTCTCTGGAAAAAGCTTGATAAACCAGATCCAGGGAGAGATTGAGGATCTGTTTCTTTTACATCACGCCAGGGTGGGGGGAATGAACCGTTGGAAACAGGGTGGTTGCGTCTGTTGGGCGTCTGACTTCGGCTCATTTCATGGTCTCATCATTTGTGGGTTCAAGCCCTGCATTGGGCTCTGTGCTGACAGCTCAGAGCCTAGAGCCTCCTTTGAATTCTGTTTCACTCTCTCTCTGCCCCTCCCCCACTCATACTCTGTCTCTCAAAAAGAATAAACGTTAAGAAGATTTTTTAAAAAATAAAAAGAATTGATTCTTTGGCCAGAGACAAGAGTGTGTGTTTTAAAAAAGTATGTATGCATTCAACTTAGGGGAAGTAAACAATGTTTCCTTTTTCTAATTCTTAAAAAAAATTTTTTTAGTATTTATTTTTGAGAGAGAGACACAGAGTAGGAGTGGGGGAGAGGCAGAGAGAGAGAGAGAGAGAGAGAGAGAGAATCTGAAGCAGGCTCCAGGCTCTGAGCTGTCAGCACAGAGCCCGTCGCGGGGCTCAAACTCAGGAGCCATGGGATCATGACCTGAGCTGAAGTCGGATGTTCCACCGAGTGAGCCACCCAGGTGCCCCAACAGTGTTTTCTAAAAACACAAGCAGTGGGTCCCTACAATTGCTATCACTTTTTTTCTTTCTTTCTTTCTTTTTTTTGAGATTTAATTTATTTGAGATTTTTCTATGTCAGCAGTGAACTTCCTCATTTGTCATTTTTATAGCTGGGTAATATTCATGTATGGATGTAGCAACAATAAATGACTGTGTTTATTTCCCCATGGCTCCACCCATAGCATCTCAACAAGTTTTTGGGGTTTGTCATCATCATAGATTAAAAAAGTATCCCAACTGAGTTTTGATCTGCATTTTTTTTTACATGGGTTGAAAAAAAACTTCCTATGGTTAAAGGCCATTTGTATTTTTTTCTGTGAACTGATGAGTCATATCTTTTGTCCATTTATGTTAATTCGTTTTTCCTCATTAATTAGTGCAGTCCTTTATAAAGGAAATTAATATTTTGACTCTTAAGAGCAAATATTTTCCATTTGTCTTGTCTTTTGATTTTGCTTGTAGGTCTTTATTTCGTTCAATGTGAGAGAGAGAGAACGCAAGACGGGGACAGAGGATCAGGAGCAGAGAGCCCAATAGGAGGGCTTGAACTCACGAACCCAGAGATCATGATCTGAGCCAAAACTGGACACTTAACCAACCAAGCCACCCAGGCGCCTCCCGCCTGTAGGCCTTTGTCACACAAGTTTTTATTTTTATGTTGGCAGATTTCCCAATTTTTTCATTTATGTCTCCTGGAGTTTGTCCTAACTCAGAAAGCCCTTTTGGAGATTAACAGGACATTTTCCTAGGTTTTCTTGTAGGATTTTGCCTTTTCCAAATCCTTTACATTTTTTTCCCCTGAGAATATTCTAAATTTTTTATCCATCGGGAATGTAAATTGGTGTGGAGTGTGAGGTGTGTGTACCCAACCTACTTTTTTCCCAGCAGGCCACTGAGTGTGTTCTGAGGAGGTCGGAGAGAGGAACAGGAAGGCAGCGTGGTGAGCGGAGAGGCAGGTGGAAAAAAGCTTCCCTGCAAGTGGGTGTAGAAGAAACCGGAGTGACACGCACAGTCAGAAGCCACTGAGATCATCCAGGTGAGAGTTGTTCCCTGGGAAGCCTGAACTAGGGCAGAGGCAGCAGATAAGGTGTGAAGGGGGAGGGAAGGTCTTGGATATAGAATCCATAGGACTGAGTCACTGGTTCAATGGGAAAGGCAAAAGAAAGTGCCTGTTCCTGCCTCAGTTAGCAGAGAGAACTCAGTAATTTCTGGCCTCCTCGCAGAAGCAGGGTACAAGGATTCAGTCTCCCTGGGACACCCAAGATTTTCCACAAGATATTAGGAAGGTGGGAGGGAGTAGCAGAGATCTGGAAGAGGAATTTCCCCACCCCTCTCCTGAGGGCCAAGTGAAGGAGTTACACCTTTCTTGCTTGGTTGGACACGGCGCCCCACCCTGAGGACTATTATATTTATCACATCCGTTGGAGGGACTGGTTCTTGACAGACTGGACCCAGAAGCCTAGAACTGGGGCTACTGGAATAATCCTCTCTCACAATACTGATGTTGGTTGGTTGGTCCCGTGTTTAAAGATGGGAGAATGAGCTCTGAAGGAAGTGAGCTGTCCACTGTTCCACAGAGAATTTGCAACAGAGCCTCTGCTACCGCCACTACTACTGCTACTGGCAAGGACTTCCATTTCTAGACCACTTACTGCTGCACTAAATTAAATCTTTTAGAAACACAAGCTATATCGCCTAATGCTCCAAAACCAGTAACAAAGGGGCTCCCAGCAGTCACTGCACAGAGCCTGTTGCGGACTGCACAGAACCTGATGCGGGGCTCAAACCCATAAAACCGTGAGATTATGACCTGAGCCGAAATCAGGAGTACGACGCTTAACCGACCGAGCCACCCAGGCGTCCCCAGAGGTGGGATTCTTATCAACGACCAAGGCAGCCAGGCCCTTCCAGCCAGAGGAGCCCTCAGCCCCCTCTCGCCCTCCGCGGTCCAGTGCTCGCCCCCAGCCTGATCACTTCCCGTCGCCCGCCCCAGGCAGGCCAGCATTCTCGTCCGGGCCCTCGGCGAACGGGATAAGGAAACTGGGCCGCGGAGGAGAGGAAGCGCGAACACACGCAAACGGCAGCCGGCGGCAGCAGGCCAGACGGCGCGGCGCACAGCCACGGCCCCGCGGTGACCCACGAAGCGGGGTAGCCAGCGGGGGACCAGCAGTGTTGTGAGCACTGTGAAGCAGGCCGCCAGGAGAGCCGCAAGCCAGGTTCTCTGGGCCGGCCGTGGGGCGGGGCCTATGAGGGGGCGCGGCCAAGCCGGGCCGTACCAACAGCTCGGATTCGCCGGGGGGGAGTGGGACGGAGGAGTCCGGCCCTGACAGCGCTCGCGCGGCTCGGTTAGGCGGGGCGGTGTCCCCGAAGGCCACGCCTCCACCCCCGTGGCCGGCGCGGGCTGTGGTAGCGCCTCAGTGGTGCGGGCCTGCGTCCTGCTCAGGTGGCCACAGTGTTGCCGGGCAGCCCGCGGTGAGTGCAAGGGATCGTGGGTGTGGGGTTGAGGGGTCATCGCGCCGGGGCTCGGGGTATCGGCTCTCCTGGGCTCGACAGCTTTCGGCCGCTTCGGCGGCCCGAGCCCTCGGCGCTGGGGCGGGCTCTCGGGCCGGGTCGCTGCTTGTCTCAACTGGCGCTCTCACGGAAAGCGCGGTTCCCACCCTGGCTCTTCCAGGGGCGGCCTTTCCCCTCGAGCTGACCTCTCGCAGCGGCTTGAGGGTCGTGGTTTTCACCGCCGAGGGCGCCCCACGGGTCCTTCGGCCCAGGGCCGAGCCTCGGCGTCAGAGGGCTGGGGCTGCAATCTCCGCGCCGCCACCGTCGGCCAAGCCACTCTTCCTCTCTGAGACTCAGTTTCCCCATCTGTACAGTGGACCTCAGGAGAAGGCCAGTTATTGAGGTAACTCACGTAGGAGATGCTCCGTGAATGCGACTGGGACCCGAATGTGACCCTACAGCATCAGGTGGTCTCAGTCGGGGGCTCAGGGGAGCCTGCCAGCCCTCCCTCTCCTGAGAATTGCACGGAGCGCGGGCAAAGGCATCCCTGGGGAGCAGTGCCCCTCCAGGACAGGTGCCTTGGCCGCCGCTGCGACACACCGTTGCCGGGCCCTGCCGGTCAGCCGTGACCCCCTTAGCTCGCGGGAGCAATTGGGTAAAAGGTCGCGGTCTCCTGGAAGGCCGAGGGGACTGCAGGGAACTTGACCTCGACTTTTTGCTTACATTTCTCAAAACCATTGTGTAAGCCGGTAATCCGTGAGGAAGAGTTCGGTCCGTTTCAGTGAAGGTGGCTGCCCCTTCTCTGCGACCCAGGAATCAGCCGACCCGGAATTCTGGAGCTGTAGCACTGGGGGAGATGGGCTGGAGAGGGCAGTTTGGATTTGAATTGTGGCACCCTGGCAGGACACTCGGCTTCTTGGAGCTTTTGTTTCCTCCTCAGGAGTGCAGCTAGGGATTCAGCCCCCTGGCTGCCACCCACACGGGGTTGATCTGCAGCTCGCAGAAGAGGGTCTTGGAGGAAGCCACTGAAACTGTAACGTCCAGTGAGCAGAGAGAGCGGTTAACTAATCCTCTGGGATCCAGTGTCCTTACTGTGCTGTTACTCCTCAGGCCCTCTGATCTGGGGGAGAAGACATTGATTCCAACTATTCAGGAGTTCTGCCTGTGCAGATAGATAGACCCCTTTTGAGTGGTTCCAGAAGGAACAGCCCAAAAGTCCTAGTTGCTAGAGCAGTGAACCCAGAAGGGAACGCGTTCTTTTCTCAGGGCCTCTCTCCGGAGGTCTTCTTTTCTTTTTTGAGAGAATGGACAGTTCTTGAGCTTCTCTTGGTTTGTGTAACCAGCTGAGAGGAGAAACCGTTTCATCGGGCAGGTAGCCTAATCATTGTCTCGAGTGTCCAAAAAAATAGGGCTGCATTTCAGAGAATATGCAGTATTAGCCTCCAGCTGTGTATGGTGTTGAAAACTGCAGAGGGGCCTTTTTTTTAATTATTATTTTTTTTTTAATTGAGAGACAGAGAGAGACAGAGCATGAGCAGGGGAGGTGCAGAGAGGGGGAGACGCAGAATCCAAAGGAGGCTCCAGGCCCTGAGCTGTCAGCACAGAGTCCGACGTGGGGCTCGAACTCACAAACCCCGAGATCACAACCTGGGCCGAAGTCGGACACCCAACCAATGGAGCAACCCAGGTGCCCCCAGAGGGGTCTTAACTGTCCCAAATCCTTTGTGCCTAGGATTTGGGGGAAACTAGCAAGTAGGTTTGAGATGGAGGGAAC
The DNA here is from genome assembly GCF_003009895.1 of Hyaena hyaena. Taxonomy (NCBI): domain Eukaryota; kingdom Metazoa; phylum Chordata; class Mammalia; order Carnivora; family Hyaenidae; genus Hyaena; species Hyaena hyaena. The sequence continues at coordinate 757,365 of NW_024080860.1, forward strand.
CACAGGGATGTGCTTCAGCACCTGCAAAGAGCACGGACTGCGGCCCGTGTGGGTAAGGCAGGTGGTAGGAGTTTGAGTTTCAGAAGTCCGCCTGTGTTCCAGGAGACGACTTGGGATCGAAACTGCCTGGGCACATTTACAACATTTACTTGCTAAACCTATGAAGGGTTTCAGCCTAAGAAGAATTTAGCTTTTGAACACAAATCTTTCCCCCTGATGGAAGCTTCTGTAGCTGTATGGCCTGCCGTGGGTCCAGAGATGCCCCTGCAACATCTCTGCTTCCTTGTGCCTTAGGCAGGAGCAGAGCACGTGACGTGGGGGTCACGGAACAGGACTTCCGGCTCTGGCACCAGCACCATGTGCCTTTTGGCAAACCACCCCCAGAGCCCATGGGCCTCAATTTAATGCTTTGGGATTTAACTTCTATGTCAGATTCATTTGAAAATTAAAATCAGGGGCACCTGGGTGGCTCAGTCAGTTAAGCCTCCAACTTCGGCTCAGGTCATGATCTCGCAGTTTGTGGGTTCAGAGCCTGGAGCCTGCTTCAGATTCTGTGTCTCCCTCTCTCTCTGACCCTCCCCTGCTCACGCTCTCTCTCTCTCTCTCTCTCAGAAATAAATAAAACATTAAAAATTTTTTAAAAAAGAAATAAAACATTAAAAAAATTTTTTAATAAAAAAAAAAATTAAAATCAGAGGGGCGCCTGGGTGGCTTAGTCAGCTCAGCATCTGACTCTTGATTTTGGCCCAGGTCTTTATCTCACGGTTTGTGGGTTTGAACCCAAGCGCAGAGCCTGCTTGGGAGGGATTCTCTCCCCCTCCCTGTCCCTTCCCCTGCTCATGCTCGCACTCCTCTCTCTTTCTCTCAGAATAAATAAGGAAACTTAGGAAAAAATTAAAATCCGAAAAAATTGAAATGGAGAAATGACTGTTTTTATAAAAATGTATTTTTTCTGTTTACAAACTATTAAGTGCTCATTATTAAAATTAGAGAAATACACAGTGTCGTTGGTGAGCATCCCTCGTAGCCTCACACTGAGACAGAAGCCTACCACTGGCAGTAGAGTATATGCTCCCCAGGTATTCTTCTTCACATATAAAGACCTTTATTATCTCACTTTTTTAAACTTAAAACAACAGAAATTTTTCACTATTTAAATTTTTAAAAAATGTTTATTTTTGAGGGAGAGAGAAAAGAACACAAGTCAGGGAGGGGCAGAGAGAGGGAGACACAGAATCCGAAGCAAGCTCCAGCCTCTGAGCTGTCAGCTCAGAGTCTGGTGTGGGGCTCGAACCCACCATTAGATCGTGACCTGAGCCGAAGTCAGATGCTTAACCAACTGAGCCACCCAGGCGCCCCTTACTATTTAAATTTTAAACACAAAGTCATACTGTTAAACAGTCATACTGTTTTGAGGCTTGCTTTTTATCCCTTACCATGATGTTTGTCTATATCACTTTGTAAAGATCTACCTCATTCTTTTTTAAAATGACAGAATATTCCAGTAACTGGTATCAGTGAAAAAAATGTATTTTTTGCAGCTTTTTTCCATTACGAATTCTGCAGCCGTGAGTAGCCTCTGTTCTTTATCTTTGTGTCATTGGGCACATATTTTTGGAGTATGACTTCTTAGAATTAGAATAATGTATTTATCTAACAGAGCCTGAATACTATATACCAGGCACCACTTGGGTCTTGGGCGTTTAAGTGTGGACAAAATGGACAAATTCCCATGGATCTGACCTCTTAGTGGGGGCAAATAACATCCATGGTTTGTCAAATGATACGTAATCTGGAGATTTAACTTTTTATTATATAGTAGATTCATTTAAATACGAAAATCAGAAAAAAAAGTGAGATGGAGAAACAACTTTTTATAAAAATGTATTTTTTCTGCTTACCAAAAAACTAAGTACTCGTTATAAGAAACAAAGACTATTGCAGAAATATGCAATATAGACTGTGAATGTCCTTCATAGCCTACCACTGAGACATTTTCCTTATTGAGAAGAACCATACAAAGGAGTGTGTGTGTGTGTGTGTTTATAGAAATGGTGTCACCTTAAATGTCAATGGATATTAAACTCCTCTCTGGAAATAATACCTTATTATGTTCCCACCAGCAGAAACTCACCATTTTTAAAATCAGAATTCTCAGGTCTGTCAAGATGATGTGATGCTAATGGCAGAGAGTGCTTTTATTTCAGCAGAATTTATCCCAGATGCTGCTAAGTTTGTATTATGTATGCACACGTGTGTGTGTGTGTGTGTGTGTGTGTAAGTTTTCTGATGATCCCAAAAGGCTGTTTTCATGCCCACTTCACAGCAGGGGAGGCCATCTTGGAGATGCAATCATTTGCTCAAGGCAGAGGGTGAAGCTGAGGCCTCACCAGGGACCCTCTTTTTCCAGAGCCTTCACTTTCCTTTTGTGCTGTGTTATCTCACTTTCTGAGTGTAGAGGATTTTTTTTTTTTTTTGATGAAGGGAAATCACGTAATACACTTAGTTGCTCAGTCATGTGACATTCCTCCTCACTTCCAATACCAAAGCACCAGTATGTCTGTCTTTTCTTTTTTAATTAAAAATTTTTTTTTAAATTTTTTTGATCATGAGATTAAGAGTTACGTGTTCTTCTTCCTGAGCCAGCCAGGTGCCCCTCAGTAGGTATCTTATATGTCTCACTGTGTGTTATAATGTAAGAAACATAAGTGAAATGAATATTTTATAGAGAGACAATGCCACTTCTTTGTCATCATCATCATATAGGCTACAGAACAAAACTGCTTTTTCTGTGTAGTTCTGTTGTCTGGGATTTGATAGATGCGTAGGACCCCCCCACCCCCACCCCCCCTCGGCAGGTGGGGAGAGGCTGCTGGGTCAGAGGTAGCGGACCAGCTTCTTCAGGGGTTGGCTCACCCCAGACCTTGTTTGGCTCAGCCATGAAGTGGGAGAAAGAATCCACGCTCCACCTGCCTCCAGAACTGTTCAAAAGGTGTTTATTTTCCAGCGGTCAGTTCTCCCCATTCTCGGCAATGTTTCCATCCCTGTGGAATGACACTTAAAGAACACATATTTGGCCCTTGGGCTCTAAGCGTCTATGTTTGGAGCCTGATGCAGGCACTTGAGAAATCGGGAGGGACCAAACACAAAGTAAGCAATTACAGCAGATTGTTTTGAGTTTGTTCTGGAGATAACGCGGGTGAGGTGCTTATCCTTGGTGTTGGGGAACACTCGGGGCAAGCTGCTTTTATTTGGGGGTCATGCAAGGCTCCACAGAAGAGGTGACATTTGATTTGGGTCTTGGAGGGTAGGTGGGATTTCACTGAACCGCCGAAGGCACGCCTCCTGCAGGGTATGTAGGGTAGAGTTTGCCTGAGGCTTGGAAGCTATCAGGGCTTATCTGAAGGGGTCTTGTGATCCATGCTAAGTGATGGGAAGGCTTTGAACTAGGTGGGTGATGTGATCAGGACAGAGCACTGTATTCTTGTGTTGGGTTTTCAGACCTCACTGCCAGTGCCCTCCTTCTTGGGTGCATTGCTCATTTGGGAATCCTACTCTGCTTAAACCTGTACCCTACTGTTTTAGCATTTTATACCCTGAAAGTTGTTCTTTTCCCAACTCCCTCCCCAGGTGAGGTGTTCCCACGAGTCGTGTACCTGTCGGGGTGTGTGTGTGTGTGTGTGTGTGTGTGTGTGTGTGTGTGAAGGTGGTGGAGGAGTCCCATGGGGCAAACTGTGGCTCTTGGAAGGCTGGTGGCTCCTGTGGGTCGGGTCCACTGGCACCAAATTAATCAGCCTGTTATGCCTGATGCTGGTTGGTGTGGCGACTCAGTTAACAACTGGAGTATGTCGTGAACAAAGCATCTGGGGGACCTGGTCCTTCTGGGTGTCTTGTGGAGAATGGGGGCTTTCACTTGTAAAAAGGTGACTGTGGAGGGACGCCTGCATGGCTCAGTCAGTTAAGCGTCCGACTTTGGCTCAGGTCATGATCTCATGGTTCGTGGGTTCAAGCCCCGCGTCGGGCTCTGTGCTGACAGCCAGCTCAGAGCCTGGAGCCTGTTTCGGATTCCGTGTCTCCCTCTCTCTCTGACCCTCCCCTGCTCATACTGTCTCTCTCTTTAAAAAAAAGAGATGACTGTGGAGGGGGGAATCTCCTTTGATTGGGGTGCTGGAGGGGGAGGCATTCTGATCTTTGCACAGCACCTGCACAGGGCTCAGAGGACTGGACAGGCACCTCCCAGAAGCGAATCAGTTTCAAGGCTAAACTAGAATATAATGATGAGCTAAGTGGTGGTGTCATCAGCCATGGACTGTTTCTCAGAAAATTGGATTCTTTCAAGTTTGTTTTTGAGAGAGAGAGAGAGGGAGAGAGAGAATGAGGTCCAGGCTCTGTGCTGTCATCACAGAGCCTGATGCAGGGCTCCAACTCACGAACTGAGATCATGACCTGAGCTGAAGTCAGACACTCAAGCGACTGAGCCGCCCAGGTGCCCCTCAGAGAACTAGATTCTTTCAATGATCCTATGGTAGGAAAATAGAATGGGAAAAGTTGGCTTGTATATCCGGTGGTGATAACAGAGGAAGATATGGAGTCTGTGGGGTGTGCCCTCTGATGTGGGACTTACGTAATTTGCTTCTGGGTGAAATTTATGAATTATGTTTAGTCATTTTCTTTTTTATCTCCCCTCGTTTAATCTTCTGTGCCTTTTCCAGTGCCCTCCCACCCCCTGCCCCCCTTCCACATGATCTGTTCCTTTGGTGCTCACGTAACAGCACTGTGACCTTGTGATACTTTGATCCTCACTGGCACACCTCCTCACTGCATTGGGTAGGCTGGGTCTGTACAAAGGTTTGAGGACCTGGCAGGAACACATGAACTTATGCTCACCTCTGCATCCAGAGGAGTTGACTCTCTATTTGCAGGTCACCTGGGGTCGGTTTTCAACACTGCAAACAGGGATGGTGGTTCTCGGATACACGGGTGAACGTGTCAGCCAATTGGGCTCAGCTGCTCCTGTGGGCGGTAGCGTTTAGGTTGGGACACATTCCAAACATCAGTAGGTTTCCTGGCAGGGATTTGCGGTCTTGTGAAGAAGAACATTGTTGGTTTCAGAACCTTTGTGACTGTTTAAGAAACCACACCATGTCATGTGGACAGGTTGGGCGCAGTCCTTTATGTAATGTGATTTGCAAACTCTGAAAGGTCCCATAGCATGGCAGTGGAAGAGAGCGAAGAGCTCACTCCACCTGCCTGAAACCCCACCAGCAAGGCCTCTCTCTCTGTTAGTGACCTCACCCAGTTCCTGGTCCCGTAAGCTCTAAAGGCAAGAGACAGCTTGGCCTCTACCTTCCTCTTCATTCTGGGTTTCCACCACCATGCTATCCTGTCTGTTTTTAGTCTTTGACTCTCCCCTCCTGTGGTCTTACTGCAGCCCCTTCGTTTCCTGCCACACTCGCCCCTCATCGGCCCCCCTGAATCCGTTATTCTTTCCTACTCCTCCCCAGCGCTTCTCAAGATCTGTTCATGGTAGGTTGATCTCCAAGCCCTACTTTTTTTTTTTTTTTTTTTAACTGTCTATTTATTTTGAGAGAGACAGAGTGTGCATGAGCGGGGCAGAGACAGAGAGAGGGAGAGACTCCCAAGCAGGCTCTGCACTGTCAGTACAGAGCCCAGCGCAGGGCTCCATCTCACGAACCGTGAGATCATGACCTGAGCTGAAATCAAGAGTCGGATGCTTAACCGACTGAGCCCCCCAGGGGCCCCCTCCAAGCCTTCCTTTTATCACCCCTCCTTTGCTCAAACATTTATAGTCTCTCTCACTGACATAATTGTTTGGTGCTTCTTCCTTCTTCCTCTGTCTGCCCCCATAAAGGATGTGGAGGTGGCTTGTAATAAAAAGAGAACCTGATTCTCTCTCTCTCCCTAATGGCAGTGTGGTTGGACTAGAACGTGAATTCAGTAAGAACAGGGAACCTCCCCATCTTGGGCACGAGAATCAGCCAGTGTGTCGTACAGTGCCAGGCATAAGAAAGGCACTCTCGCGGAATATTGACTGAACAGAGGAATGAATGGATGAATGAATGATTTTGGCCCCTTTCTCCCTAATTTCCTGCTAAGCTTCCTCCTGCATTTTGACCGACCCCAGATGCCATTGTTGGGTCTGACCTGTATTTTTCGAGATTATTCTAAGGTGCAATATAAACCTTTTGGAGGATTTTAGTTTTCCATCTAAGTATGAAGATTTAAATGTTTCAAGTTCCTCCAGCAATTGATCGTTTATTCAGTAATTCAGTAATTAATCATTTTATGATTGAAACAGAGAAGGAACTTGGGTACCTTCCCCGTAGTATTCTAGGTCTTCCTAGATATTTCTGGATTGTGATCTGGATGCCAAAGACATGAATAAATGTGTTTATTTAAAAAATTCCACTGAAGTGAAAAGAAGGTTCTAGTGTAACCTTTGATCACTTCTTGGCCTTTTGGCTAAGATCAAGTATGGTGTAACCTTCGAGTGTCTGTTGTATGTCAAGTCCCGTGCTGGGTATTTTATATCTCGTGTTATCATCCTAACACCGTGGGGATGGTGAGTGAGGAGGCTGAGGCTGAGTGACAGTGTGCTAGGGTCCCATCATGTGTAGGTGACATATCCGAACCACAGTCTGACTGCCTACACGGCCCATGTTATTTCATGTCTCAGCTGGGTTTTAAGTTAGTTGAATTCCAAGGCCAACCCTCTCCTCAGCCAAACCCAAAACCAAGGAGACAGCTATAAGCCGAGAGCCTAGTCATTGAGAGAAGGACCTTGTGAGGCAGGTAATTGCACCAAAAGGCAGTCAAGGGAAGCTATCAGATAAAGCACAGAAAAACTCAGCTGAGTGCCTCCCAGAAGGCAAGCCAGGGAAGGATGGGATTGAACAACAAGCATTATTGAAAAAGGGAAGTGGGGCCGATTTAGCACCAGGAGCCTTTCCCTGGGCCTTGGTCTGAGGCTCAGTAGGGCAATGGAGCAGGCTCTGTACCCAACAGGCGTTGGTAAAGCACCTGTGAGCACCGGGCCCTCTTAGAGGTGCTTGGACCGCGCCTGTGTGTGCACAGGCCCGCAGGATAAGGGTGGTTCAGGCCGGGCAGAGGGAATATTCCAAAGAAGAGAGGAGCGTGGCCCACAGGGAGCCCTTCCCGGGACCCGCTGGGGTAAAGGCAGAGAACTTCAGTCTCCATTATACTCCTGCAAGGGCAGATCTTTGGAGGATGGGAGCAAGAGAAGGCCCGGCATGGTGTGTTCTGTCAGGCCAGGGGAAAGGGGGAGAATCGAGGACAGCGAGTGGGGAGAGTCCCTTTGCCAGAGGCGCGAGGCAGGCAGACCGAAGCGGAGGCCCTAAGGGTCTTGGCACCTCCCACGTGCAGTGTCCTGCCATTTTGGTATGGAAGTTGAGAGGCCCGGCTTGGCTTCATGCCCCCCGAGTGACCATGGGCAGAACTGAGACCTGTCAGAAGGCGGTACTGATTCCGTTCCAGCGCTCCCGGCTGAAGGGCCAGCGGGCCATGCCATTGGGCGTGGAGTGGTGAGCCCGGCCCAGGAGAGTGTGTTGATTCAGTCATGTGACGGCTCTATATTGAGCCCCGTGTTCTGCCAGGCCTTCTGAGCACTAGGGGCACAGAGATACGGGGTGGCTCCAGCCGGACACCAGCCTCTGCGTGTCTCCAAAGATGGTTTAGTTTTGAGCAACGCCTGTCAGTATAGCCAAGATGTTACTGCACAGTGAAACCCAGTCATTTAGTGAAGCAACTTCTATCAATAATTCTGCCCTGCTCTGAAAAGGTTGTGAAGGACAAATAAATGGTGGAGAGGGTGGCTGTGATGCCCGGCTGGTCTGGGTTTGAATCCTGGTCCTACCACTTAACCGCTCCCTGCCTTGGGATGAGGTTCTTCAGCCGCTGTGCTAACTACTGCCCCTGTACCTCAGTTGTTATAAAGATGGAATGAAACGGTAGAATGTCATCTTACAGATGCTTAATACATGTTAATTGTTGTCATTAGTATTTGTTTAGGGAAAAATAAATAGATGAGGCAAATAGAAAATGATGACAATGGGGGACCCAGGGTTAAGGATGGGGTGTGGCTGCTAGAGGCTCTTTAAGTTTGTCCGGAGCTTCCTGATGTCCAGAGAAAGAGGGGGGAGACAAATCAGGAATGGGGAGTGACTGCTGATGGGCACAAGGCTTCTTTTGGGGGTGATGGAAATGCTCATGAATTAAGCAGCAGCGGTGACTGCACAGTGGGTGAATATTCTGAAAACCACTGAGTTGCATATTTTGAAATGATGGATTTTATGATATGTGAATTAGATCTCCATTTCTTAAGTATATTTATTCCTTTTGAGAGCGAGAGCGAGCACGAGCAGGGGAAGGACAGAGAGAGAGAGAGAGAGACAGAATCCCAAGCAGGCTCTGCAATGTAAGCACAGAGCCCAATGTGGAACTTGAACCCACAAACTGCAAGATCATGACCTGAGCTGAAATCAAGAGTTGGACGCTTATCCAGCCGAGCCACCCAGGTGCCCCTAGATTTCCATTAAAAAAAAAATCTGATTAATAGGCCAGGAGTCCTTGAGTAGCTGGACTCCACTGGTTCTGCCGCTGGCCCCCTGTGCCCTCCAGCAGGTTCTGTGCACCTGTGACACACATGCGCTGCCCGTGGCGTATTTCTGTGCCTCCCCATGTTTCTTAGCCCTCTTGAGAACCGGTAATGTGTGTCACTTCCAGTCTGAAGCATTTAAGAGCTGGGCCTGACCCCTCTCACGGTCTTCTCCCCACCACAGCAACATGGAACTTCTGCAGTGAGGTCGTGCATCACAATGAAAAAACTGCTTGAACTACTAAGTCCCCTTATGGAGGCCAAGAGCCTAGCAGTCACCTTGCTTCCACTAAACATTGCATAACGTTAGGTGTTAAGCCACCTGGGGGGATGTCGGTGTCAGAGGAGGACACCTCTCCCAGGTAGGGTGGCCTGGAGAAATGTCCTCCTTGCCCCTCGTCCGGGTGGCTGCGTGATGTGGCACGCGTCTTCCCCAGCAGGAAGCCACAGCTGATGCAGTGGAGCAGGGCTTTCGTAACCCAGGTGTGTCGCCGCAGCTTGCTGTGGCCACGTCCACGGCAGCTCTCCTGGCTTCATCTGTCAGAGGAAGCATAAACCCGTCATGTGTGACGTGCCTCACGTGACCTGGCACCCCGAGTGACAGCACGGCACCAGAGGATTTTGTTTTCCTAATCTCGAGGAGAACGTGGTTCTCATTCTGTTCTCATCTGTGGGTAGCACAGCAAGGGTTGTCACCAGCAGGGACAGAGAAGGTCTCAGAGGCTCTTCACTGCCCCTCTGGATTGGGACTGCTGAGGGACCGCTGGGAATTTGCTCGGCCCTTAGGTCTTTGAATCTGTGTCTGTAAAACGGATGAAACAGATTTCTCATAAGAATTATAGGAAAGAGCTCCTATGAAGTGCCCGGCATGGTGTTCATCACACAGTAGGTGTTGAGTCCGTGCGAGTTCCCACGGCCTGCCTCGCACTTAGTGAGCGGGCCGTGCACACGGCCTCTCTCTCCCCTGTAGTTCTGATGACTTGTTTTTTGAGACCCAAGGGCATCAACCCTTGTCTCTTGGGGTTTCTGAGGAATCCAGGCCATCAGACGTTTGTTCGGCACTCGCTGGAGGAGTACAGAGATGAATAAGCCATAATCCTGGATCCTAAGTTGTTGGTGATTAGGTAAGAGACGTAGATGTAGAGGTAAGGGATGTTCTTACCAGGCAGGTGCGGCTTCATGCCGTCACTGAGCAGGACTAGGAAGCAGGGCAGGTTTCACGGAGGACAGTGGTGCTTGATTTCATCCTTAAGACACAGCTTTGTTAGCTGCAGACAGAGAGGGAAGAACGTTCTTAGGATGGAGGGCAGCGAGGCAAGGAGAGGCAGCGATCTGTGTGGAAAACATCGGGAAGCCGATGGCAGAGGCCTTGGAGTAACAGTGCCGCTGGATTATTTTTCTCTTATCTTTTTATTTTTAACCAATTTTGGGCTTAACGGAAAATGGCAAAAATGGTACAAAACGAGTCTCCTTTAATTTCTCACCCAGCTTCCCCCGACGCCAACCAACATCTTATGAAATTATAATACAGTTACCGAGAATAAGAAGTTAACATTGTGTACAGTATCATTAACCATAAGGGAAGGCTGGCAGACTCCCTGTACGGGGCCGGAAAGGAAATACTTTAGGCTTTGTGGGTTGTATGATCTCTGTCACGACTCCCCAACTCTGGTGTTTGAGCAAGCCGTCGTACGTAGATTGTCTGTGTGTGGCCGAGCATGGCTGTGTTCGAGTGAAACTTGATTTTCAAAAGGAGTCAGCCAGCGGGGCCAGCATTTGACCCTGATATGCCAACCCCTGGACTCAACGACATCCCTTATTTGAAATCTATCCGTTGTTTTTCCACCTAAGTCCTCCCCCTCTTCTGGGGTCCTGTCCCACATTCTGCCTGGCACTTGCTTGTCATGGCTCCTTTGCCTCTTCCCATCTGGGACAGCCCCTTCACCTGTCCTAACCTTGCTATTTTCGAAGAGCACAAGTCCAATATCTTCTAGAACACACCCCGCTTGAGGTTTGCCCAATGTTTTCTCACACTTGGAGGGAGGTTATGCATCTGTGGCAAGGATACCACAAAGGTGGTGTCTTCTGAGTCCATTGTCTCAAGGGGTTCATTACCAATGACATGGGCCTAGATCTCCTGGTTGGGCTGGAGTGTACAGGGTTTCTCCTCCTTAAAGTTACTGTTTTACCCTTTGTAGTTAATAAGTATCTGGTGAGTGGTGACTTTGAGACTGTGCAAACCCTGCATCTCTTGGGACTTTTGCCCACTAATTTTGACACAGCCAGTGGTAGGTCTTATCTGTACTAGTTCATACTGGGTATCTAACGGTGATTCTCTATTTCCCTCTTCCCTTCTACATTTATTTTTTATTTTTAAAACTTTTTAAATGTTTTTTTTATTTATTTTTGAGAGTTAGAGAGAGACAACCTAAGCAGGGGAGGGTCAGAGAGAGAGGGAGATACAGAATCTGAAGACAGGCTCCAGGCTCTGAACTAGCTGTCAGCAAGGAACCCGACGTGGGGCTCGAACTCATGAGCCGTGAGATCATGACCTGAGCTGAAGTTGGATGCCCAACTGACTGAGCCACCTAGGTGCTCCTCTTCTACATTTATTAGTTGGAATTCTGTGAGGAAGAGCTGTGTCCATTTGTTTATTTGTTTGTTTATTTGATTATTCCATTATTTATGTCAGTATAGACTCATGGATACTTATTTAATCTACTGTTAAAAACCCAGTACTCCCAGTGGGTTAACAATCCCAAGAGGAAATTGAGAAAACAACAACATCTACAATAGCACCAAACAGAATAAACTACTTAGGGATGAGTTTGAACAAGGAGGTGGAAGAGTTTTCCACTGTGGAAACCGCGGAACGTTGCTGGAGGAAAATAAAGACTTAGTGGGAAGACGTTTTGTGTTCAAGGACTGGAAGTCTTCATATTGTTAACATAGCATCACCCCCCAGAACAGCACACAGATTCAGCACAGTCTTTATCAAAATCCCAGTGGCTTTTTATGCAGAAATGGAAAAGCTGATCCTAAAAATCCTGTGGAATTACAGAGAACTTGAAATAGCCAAACCGTCTTGAAGATGAAGAACAAAATGGGAGGAATCCTACTTCCTGATTTTAAAACTCCCTACAAAGCTATCGTCATTAAGGCAGTGTGGTGCCATTATAAGGATAGACCTCTAGGTCAATGGAATAGAATGGAAATTTGACATGGCTACCAAGGCCATTCAGTAGAGGGAAAGTCTTTTTGACAAATGGTGCTGGGACGACTGGATATCCACATGCAGAAAGAATGAAGCTGGACCCCTTACCTTACTTTGCACCATATACAAAAATCAACTCAAGGTGGATCAAAGGTCTACACACACATCCAAGATAAAACTGTAAAAACACCCAGGAAAAAACATAGAGGTAGATCTTTTTTTTTAAAAAAATGTTAATGTTTATTTTTGAGAGAGACAGACAGAGCATGAGTGGGGGAGGGGCAGAGAGAGAGGGAGACATAGAATCTGAAGCAGGCTCCAGGCTCCAAGCGGTCAGTACAGAGCCCGATGCAGAGCTCGAACCCATATACCAGGAGATTGTGACCTGGGCTGAAGTCAGATGCTTAACCGACTGAGCCACCCAGGCGCCCCATAGAGGTAACTCTTAATGACCTTGGGACTTGGCAGTGGTTTCTTAGGATGTCAGCATCATAAGTAACAAAAGAAAAAGCAGATAAATTGGGCTATTATGAACTGAGTGTTTGTGTGCCCTTAATCGTCATATGTTGAAATCCTAATCCCTAATGTGATGGAGGTAGGTGGAGCTCTGGGGAGGGAATTAGGCCATGAGGGTGGAACCTTAGAGAATGGGATTAGTGCCCTTATAAGAAGCCACAGGAGGGCTTGTGGCCTCCTCCTGCCTTGTGAGGCTGCAAGAAAGCAGCTGGCTGCAAACCAGATACTTGATCTGCTGATGCCTTGATCTGGACTCTCCAGTCTCCAGAACCGTGAAAAATAAATGTTTGTTTAACTGCCTTGACTAGGATGTTTGTTACAGCAGCCTGAGCTAAGACACGAACCTCATGAAAAGTAAAACCTTTGGTGCATCAAAGGACGCTATCAAGAAAATGAAAAGACAACTCACATGATGGGGAGAAGTATTTGCGAATTCTCTATCTGATAAAGGTCAAGTATCTAACATACGTAAAGAACACTCATAACTGACTCAACAACAAGAAAACAACCCAATGGAAAAAGGAGCAAAGGACCTGAATAGATAGTCTTCCAAAGAAGATATACAGATGGCCACAAGCACATGAAAAGATTCTCAACATGATTCGTCGTCAGGGAAATGCAGATCTGAAGCACCATGAGCTACCACTTCACACTCCACCAGCATGGCTATTTAAAACAAAACCCAGCAAATAACTGATACTGCTGGGAACGCGGAGAAATTGGATCCCTCATATGCTGCTGATGGGAACATAAAGTGGTGCGTTCGCTGTGGAAGACAGTTCAGCCCTTCCTCAGTAGGTTAAGCGCAGCATTACCACATGACCTGGCAATTCCCCTTCTACTCCCACCCCAGGAGAATTGAGAACCAGCACACAAACTATACTTGGACATGAATGTAGCAGCATTATTTATGATAGCCAAAAAGTGAAAACAACCCAAATTCCATCACCTGTAAGTAATGAATGTGTAAGTAACATGTAGTCTCTCCATACGGTGGAATATTATTCGGTCATAACCAGGAATGAATGGCTGACACCTGCTACAGCCCGGATGAACCTTGAACACATCATGCCAAGTGAAAGAAGCCAGTCACAAACGACTGCTGGATGTATGGTTCCATTTATACGAAACGTTCATAATAAGCAAATTCACAGAGATGGAAAAGTAGATGGGAAGTTGCCAGGGGCTGGGCGATGGGGATTGATTGTCTCCTGGATACAGTGTTTCCTGTGAGCAAGGATGAAAAACTTCCCTAACTAGATGGCTGTGATGATTGCACAATATTTTGAATGTACTTAGTTCCCCTGGACTGCACACTTTAAGATGGCAGATTTTACATGTACTTTGCCACAATAATAAAACAACCTTAGAGATGAACGTTCACCCCTGGTCCAATATTATTATTTATTTGGGTGCTTAAATTGTTCTGGCTTTAGCCATTGGGACCTCCCAAAAGGTCTCCTGGTTCTTTCGATAGCCCCGTGTTTTCTTGAGCTTTTCCTTAATTTATGGCTCTGTGAGGTGTTCCATGCTTGCTTTTTGTTTTCCATGCTCCAGCCCTGGGACCAGCTCTTTCCTTAAGGAGCCCTGGTTCCTTTTATTGGAGAATGGTCTTTAGGGACCAAGATGTGGATGCCTGGGGACACTGCTGATTTTCACTCTGCTCTGCCTCAAAGAATAGGAATGGGAGGGCCAGTAACCGAACATTCTTTGAGCGTCTGCCATGTGCCCTGTGCAGTTTCCCCCACGTGACCCCCATGCCCCGGGAGAGGTCTCCGTGGTGCTGACCCTCCATTTTAGATAGGAAAGTGGCCGAGGGAGTTGAGATTTGCCCAGCGTCCTGGAACTCTTTGGTGGCAGAAGCAAGTGTGAACTGGCTTTTATTTTTTTCTAAAGCTGTGACCCTCCACTCGCCCTTCAGGCCCTTCTGGACACTCTTCCCGCCACCTCTCTGTGACCTGCCATTTTGTGCCTCCTTCCGTCAGGAAGCCTCCTCCTCCCCCACCCCCCCAACCGCTTTGGCTCACACCAGCCTCGCCCGACTGTGAACTAGCACTGGCCGTCTGCACCATTCATTTTGGCAATGAAGTCACTGCCACTGGTCTCCTTCCAGCAGAAGGGCAGAGAACATTCGCTGACTTAGTCTTCCCTTGTCCAGCTGGCATGCTGCTGCGCACTTGACGGATGTGGAAGAGCTGCTGTTTTTAGCACGAGTGGAGTGTTTCACCTCCATTGTCCATTGTCCTCAGCCATCAGTGTTTCTGCAGCACTTCACAGAATGCTTTCACAGGCATCATTTGTACCAAAGCCAGACCGGGATTAATAGCCTATCTCTCTGGCTAAGCCTCGACGAGGAGAAGTGATTTGCTAAGATGAAGGTAAAGCCAACACCCAAATGTCATTTTTTTGAACTCCGCCCTTTTCACTATGACCCTCTGTCTCTTTTGATACTAACGCTTTCATAATCCAGTGGACTAGAGAGAAACCAAAGAGAAAACTGGGGCTGTTTGCTCCCCTCGAGGTTACGGTCCCTTCTCTGTGAAACCACTTCTGATTGGAAAAGCCATGATTTTGGTTGAAGCTCAAATACTGCTTTTGGAAAGTAACCTTGGTTTCCTTTGCTGTGCCTGAAATCTAGGAATTCCGGAGCCAATCGACACAGAAGTAGGTAGTTTCTCCCTTTCCTTAGCGGCTACTGGAATGGGGGCATTTGAAAATTTGACATAGTACTATCGCTGTGGAGGAATACATAAAGGCTAGGCAGGTTTTTGTTTTCTTCTGTCTTCCTGCTGACATGGTCTGAACAAGTACGGGCTACCCCTCATGCCAGAAACCAGGTGAAGTGGGATAAAGGTGCCATCATTTTTCCATTCCATCATTTCCATTCCAACTTCTAGTGGAAGTTCCCAGAGACTGCGGTTTGCAAAAGGCTAGCCTGGTCTACTGATGGTAGGCACTGGGCTTTCAGAGTCCTAACCTGTGAGGCCAGAAGAGCTGTTACAGTACCTTCTAGAGGGCCTCTCTTCTGTGCCTGCCCTTTGCCAGGGATTGTCTTCTGTCCCCCTCAGAATAGGTTTTGTCCACTCCCTGCCCCCCACCCCTTTAACTGGAAGGACTTGTACTGTGTCAGCTATGAAGTGACCAGGGTTAGACGTAATTAAGGCCTTCCTATTGGAAGTCAAGGTGAGCTGATCAAGGTTGATTGTTGAAAGATGTGTGCAAACTCACCCTGCTCCTGTTGGCCCCAGGGAGCGGGAGCGGGCGGGGGCGGGGGGAGGGGGGAGGCAGTGATGGAGGGAAGGTCCCTCCAGGTCCAATTCAGCTGGAGGCAGATCTCTGGGCAAGTCCTCTGATAGAGGAAAGCCAGGATTGGACAGATTCTAGGAGTTCTAGACCGCAGAACCCGAACCTTACTTTCCCCTCATTAAAGGTTGGTTTCTCCAGAGCTTTTTGGGTTTCTCCAGGTCCATTTCTCTAAACTCTTAAGGAAATCCAGGAGCTTCTAGAAGTCACCCAGACTGGCTTCCTGGGAGAAGAGCTGAAGTATTCTGTCACGTATCCTACAAGGATTCTCGGCACAGAACCGAACAGCCGTGGTTCTTTTCTTCATTGTTTGCCCTGTGCACATCTTTGTTTCGTATGATTCTGCCAACAGCCCCATTTTATAAAGGAAGAAACTGAGGCTCACAGAGGTTTTGAGATCCGTGTGTGTGAATGTGATGTTGTCATGGGTGTGGGGAGTTTAAGCATGCCTGTTTCCAGACACAGGTGGTGGAAATGATTATTGAAACGTGCTTCCTCAGGACCCAAGTCCTTCCTTCCCAGCACCCACTGCCCTGCTGTGACAGGGGAGGGCCCAGGGGACCGAGGAGCAGCGGGTAATGCACACCGCACAGCAAGTGGAGGGCTAAGCGGTGGGATTTGTGTGTCCCCCAAGCTGCGATCCTTGGGTCGGTGTGTGGCCGTGACCTCAGGCCGGTACCTCCCCACACACACCTTTCCCACTTTGTACCACAGAGCATCTCATTTCCTGGGAACGATTCCCATCGTTGAGAAGGCCCGTCTGGTCTAACGTCCATATTTCTGGACTCTTCTCTCTGCTCTCTGGGACACAGGTATCATGGCCTCCCTGGCGTGCTCACTGATTCTTGGATTTAGGGTTTGGTTTTTACTTCTTTTCCTCCGAGTCTTCTGTGAGCACGGTGCTTTGTAAAGTTGTTCCTTTCTGTCCGGATCAGCAGGGCGTCCTGCAGAGGGAAAGCTGCAGAGAAATGTTGAAAATAAATTACTCTTTGGAAGATAATTTGACAGTAGATCTCCTGACTTACCTTAAATGTATTTATTCCTTTTGGGGCACCTGGCTGGCCAGTCAGTAGAGCATATGACTCTTGATCGCGGGGTTGTGAGTTTGAGCTCCATGTTGGGTGTAGAGATTACTTAAAAAAACATATATTTATTCCTTTTGACTCAGAAATATTTCCAAGACATATTCAGAAAGTCTATTCTCAGGAAGTAATCAGAGGGACATGCAGATTTGTCCTCAAAAGCTGTCACTAATCATGATTATCATAGCATTGTTTATAATAGTGAAAATATCCAGCAAGCGATTCTTATGTTCATAGGCTAGAATAACATTTGAGAATTTATAATGTTCATAATTTAATACATGAAAAAAAGCAGGACCTGAATCCTGAATCTGCGTGTGCCTCTGAATCTGAAGCAGGCTCCAGGCTCAGCTGTCAGCACAGAGCCCGACGTGGGGCTCAAACCCACGGACTGTGAGATCATGACCTGAGCCGAAGTCGGATGCTTAAACAACTGAGCCACCCAGGCGCCCCAAGAATAAAATCTTTAAAAACTGTTAGAATAAGAGCAACTAGTACATGTATGGGTTGCATTCTTTAACTTTGTGTTTAAATTTAGCATGTTATTTTCAATGATCATATATATATAAATTTTTTAATGTTTACTTGTTTTTGAGAGACAGAGAGAGAGAGAGAGCACGAGCAGGGGAGAGGCAGAGAGAGGGAGACACAGAATCTGAAGCAGACTCCAGTCTCTGAGCTGTCAGCACAGAGCCTGACTTGGGGCTCGAACTCACAAGCGCCGTGAGATCATGACCAGAGCTGAAGTTGTACACTCTATCTGACTGAGCCACCCAGATGCCCCAGTGATCATGTATCTTTTTAACTTGTTTTATTTTGAAATAGTTTCATTTACAAGAAAGTTGCAAAACTAGTGAATTCTTGAATACTTTTTACTCAGTTCTTCCAAATATTAACATTTTACCATGTTTGCTTTATCATTCTTTCTCCCCATATATATATATATACACACACACACACACACACACACACATTTTTCTCTGATCACATGAGAATAAGTTATAGACAGGGTGTTCATTTATCCCTAAGAACTTTAGTGTTTATTTTCTGAAATTCAAGGACATATTCTTACATAACCATAGTACAGTAATCCCCATCCTGAAACCCACATTGATACATGATTTTTCTGAATGTGGAGTTTATTCATATTTTGCCATTCACATCTCTTATGGCAAAAGAAACTAGTTTTTCTTTTCCTGGCCCAAGATTGCATTTTACTATAACCACTCTTCTATGCCCTGAAGCAGTTCATTGTTTCTTTATAATATTTGCCCTTGACATTTTCCAAAAAGGCCACACTTTGTAGTATGTCCCTCAGTGTGGATCAGACCATGATAAGATCCAGATTGTGTACATTTGGCAGAATATCACAGAAATGGCATTGTGTCCTTTAGAGCACCATGAAAGGCGGCAGCAGTGTCATTTTACCCCAATATTGGAGACATTATCTTTTTATTTTTTAATGTTTATTTTTTGAGGGGGTTGGGGAGAGAGACTGTGACTGGGGGAGGGGCAGAGAGAGAGGGAGCACAGAATCCAAAGCACGCCCCAGGCTCTGAGCTGTCAGCACAGAGCCCGACATGGGGCTTGAACTCACAGACGTGAGATCATGACCTGAGCCAAAGTCGGATGCCCAACTGACTCAGCCACCCAGGTGCCCCAAAAGTTATATGTGGGTTTTTGACTATGTGGGGAGTCAGTGCCCCTCACCCCTGTGTTGTTCAAAGGTCAACTCTACATTTTGTCTGCTTTTTTGTATGAATGTATGTGAATGTATGATATATTTATATGTGGAAGAAGTGAAGGAAAAGTCTAGAGAGAAAACAGCCATGTCTGGTCATCTTCTGGCCTTTTACCCTTTAATATATAGCATTTGTGCTGGGGGAGGCTAGGATGGGAGGTAGTGAGGCTCCCTGTGGCTGGAGGCTGTCAAGGCCGAGACTGGAATTTCTAGACACGAATGGTTGTGTGGCCCTGGAGTCTTGAGTCTGGAATTCCCTCTCTCTGCCACGCTTTACAGATTCGCAGTCTTCCCCCTTGCAGCCAGAGGCATCAGGACAAGGCCACTGGGGAACAGCATCTCGAGTCTGCACAGACGCAGGTGGGTGGGAAAAGACACCACGTAGACATGAGGTGGTGTCCCTGGAGAGCCAGGAGCCCCATTTACCCCAGAGGGGCTCCCCATGAGTGCTGGAAGCCCCACTCTGTGTGAAGCACACACCGTTCTTGGCACTGGCTTCCGAATCCAGAGTCACTACCTCCCCCTTCCTTTTTCAGAGCTCTGTTCTCAGCCTCCCTGTTTTTCTTCCTCTTTTCTGAGGCCTTAGGCTATGTCGTGGGATCCCCTGTCACTCTGTGTCGCCTGCCTTTGCTTTCCATGGCTCTTGTTGACCGTGAACTAGAATTCTGTGTGTGTGTGTGTGTGTGTGTGTGTGTGTGTGTTTCAAAGGTGAAAGAGACCCAGGAACCAATATTTAAGTATTAACGCAGGTCAGAGACTTGGGGTTTGCCCCCCACCTCCCCCCCCCCCAGCATTGTCACCAACTTCAGCCAGTCCAGTTTAATGAACATACACTTGGTGGGTCTCTGGCCCAGGCTCCGGGGATGGCAGGCCCTCTCTCCATCATTGAGAACCCAGCCCTCTGTTGACACATCTGGGATGGAGGCCCTGCCTCACAGCTGCTCATTCTCCCTTCAGACACCTTTGTTAGAAAGTTCTAGTTGAATAGCATGCAAATCTCTGTCTTTCATTACCAGGGCTCACTTCTGCCCTCAGAGGCCCTTCCCTCCTCTGTTCTCTGACTACCCAAAGAGCTGATGGGCCCTTTGCCTCTGAATCTTCTTTTCTTTATGGTAAACCTTCCTGTACTGTTTCTCTTGTGGCATGTTTTGAGGACCGCTCCATCCTTGGATTCTTTTTTTTTTTTAACGTTTGTTTTGAGAGAGAGAGTAAACATCAGAGAGAGAATCCCAAGCAGGCTCTGCAGTGTCAGGCAGTTCGGCCTCTGAACCCTGTACTATCGGGATCTTTGTGGAACCTTCCTCAGCAGGCATCCTCAGTCGCGAACTCCCTCTCCAGAGAAGGGGACAGGCAGTGCTGAAAGTTCCAAGCTGCCAATCATGTCTTGATCTTTCTGGTGACCATCTCCCATCCAGGAGCCTGCCCAGAGTCTCATTAGAATGAGGGATGCTCTTTTAGCTCTTAGGAAGTGACAAGGGTTTTAGGAGCTCTGACCCGGGAACTGGAGGCAGAGACCAGCATTGATAGTTTCTGTTATCTCACAGAGCTCTTGTGGAGTACATTGTGCCCATCACTTGTCCTGTGCTAACTTTTAATAGCGTTCCTAACTACACCCACAGGATGCCCATTATTTGCCAAGAGTGTAGGGGAGCTGTGGGTTCTCCCCACTTGGAGTTCAGGCCAGGTAGGAGCAAGCCCACATGGTCCTCCGAGCCAGCTGCAGGCCTGTGCTCTGCTCCACTGAGGCTTTGTCAGCTCAATTTGTGCTGAGTGATGCTGACTCCATTGGTTCCTTCTTGCTAAGTCATGCTCTGACACATCCAGTTTTCCTGGCCTCCTTCCTCTTTTACATCATTGCATCAGACACAGGGCCAGTCACGTGCCTCCAGACCACACACACAAGCCTGTTTTGTGGGGGGAAAGGTCATCAGCTGGGGGCATTTAGGGTGTGCTGTGGAATGTTGGCCTGAGCACGTTCCAGATGAGGATGCCTTGGTCAGGGCCTCATGATTGTATTGACATGGTGGGTGGAGGCCCGTTGTCCAGGTTCCCACCAATGGCATAGCTGCAATCATGCCGCACTCCCTGGGCTGCTCAGTACCCAAAGACCCCAGACACACACAGAGGGCTCCTGGCCTCTTTGCACACTGGTCTCAGCCTGTTTCGCAAGGCTTGTCTCTTACTGACCACCCGTGCACCCACACGTACAAAGGCATCCCATCGTAGCACACTTGAATCACCCCACATTCTTCCACGGTTCGAGCCTTGGAACGCACTTCCCCTGCCTAAATACACTTATCTTCCTTATCTGGATGTTGGACCTGGGTCATTTTTTCAGCATGTTATTCCTTAGGTGTTCCTTCTTTGACTGTCTCAGATGATCTTACCTTCCCCTTCCCCAGAGCTCATTTTTTCCCCCCATGGCATCGTACCTGCCTGACATGGCTGTGAATGACAGCAATGAGTTGGTGCCTTCCATCCCCCAATTTGCATGGTGGCAGAGAAGACCTGATAAAATAGAGCATATAAGACTCAGAGTGTAACAGCGTTATTCCCAGAATGTCCAGGACACAATCACAAATCACTCCCCGTACTGAACGCTAGGAAAATTTCAACCTGAATGAGAAAAAAAACAATCAACAGTGGTTAGGGTGACATTGACGTTGGGTCCTACAAGTTGTAAATGAGAGCCAGACAATCACCTTAGAACTGAAAAATACCATAGTGAAAACTGAAAACTCCATGGATGGCCCCATAGTAGAATGGTGAAGCTGGGGGACTTGAAGATGGAGTAGTTACTAGAATCATCCAGTCAACAGGGAGCAACAGAGAGACAGTAGGCGGGAAACAGTGAACTGATTCTCAGGGACTTGGGGGACCAGTCACAAAACACATTTACGTCATCGTCATCCCGGCAGAGGAGAAAAGGGGTGGGCTGAGAAGATATTCGAAGATACAATGGCTGCAGTCCTCAAACTTAGAGATTCAGGAATCCAAGTGAACCCTAAAAATGGTTAAATCTGAAGAAATCCACACTGGCCATGTCTCAGTTGGAAGGATAAACTTGGTGAGCACACTAGCTAGGGAGGATTCCAGTGCTCTCTGGAGCATTACTCTTTAGAGGCTGCATTGGGGAGGGCCCTTCCCCTGAGCACCTGCCCATCTCTGGAGGATAAGCTATTAGGCAAGAGCAGGCTTGGCTCCCTTCAGTGAGGTTTTTCCTCGTCTTTTTTTCCTTTAAGTTTATTTGAGAGAGAGAGAGAGAGAGAGCGCACAAGTGGGGAAGAGGCAGAAAGAGGAGAGAGAATCGACTGACTCCACACTGTCAGTGCAGAACCCGATACAGGGATAGAACTCACAAGATCGTGAGATCATGACCTGAGCCAAAGTTGGGTGTTTAACCAACTGAGCCACCCGGGAGTCCCGGTTTTCCCTCGTCTTGAAACCACTGCTCCTTGGCAGAGATTTATGAACTTGAGTAGATGCTATTCCCACTGCAGCTGAGGGTGGACGCCATGAGGTGCCAGTGACTGCTGCCGGGTGATGTGCACGCCTGAGGGACCAACTGAATCGCTTTCTCAGGCTTCTTCCCTCCTTGTTGCTGCTTTAAGAGACCGGCTCACCCCAGTGTCGCTGCCGGGTTGTTCGCTCAGTCTTGTTTACAGACCAGAAAATTGTGTATGGTAAATGCAAAGCCACAGGTACTTCCTAGAGGATGGTTTTATGCTGCGGACAAAGAGCCCTTCTGCCGTGTTTGCCTTTTCAGAAGTACCAGGACAGGCTGCCCTTGGCCTGCGGCATCAACTGTTGGAATTCAGGAGGAATACTTTCTTATCTGTCTGCCTATCTACGTACATCCTTTTCTGTATGTAATTGTGTTTTATGATAAAAATGAAAGTTCTCTGAACAGACCTAACTTGTGGTAAAAGATCACATCTGACCTACTCTGTTTGGGGTTGGCAAGACGCAGTGGGGCTACTCCTTTGCTGTGCCCTGTTTTCTGTGCCTAATTTTCCAGAGGACATTAAAGCCACAGCCCTGTGGCTGAGAGCCTGCTCTAGTTACGAAGTTGCTCTGTTTTCTCATGTACATTTCATTTTTGGTTTTGTTTCTTGTTTCTGCTGCGCACAAGTGTTGCAGAGACCCCCAGAGCTCTGCGCTTTCCAGCGTTCCTCCTTTTCACTAAATCTGGAAGGAAGAGGCAGCCTACGGACTAGAGACTGTTCCAGAGCAGAGAGAGTGCCCAGGGCTCCCGGACTCTCCTTTGGGACTGCCTCTGGCAGACTGCCTTGCAGTAATTCTGCCATACTCGAAGTGGGGGACATTCACATAAGGCAGGATGCCCAAGATTTTCTCGTCACAGTCTTTCAGACATCAGAGGAGAGTGGCTTCTTTTGTACCAGACCGTGTGGAGGTGGCTCAGGGCAAACTCCCAGAGGCACCGCATTTCCCAGCGCGGTGCAAGTCACATCTGTCAGACTCGGCGTGAAGTACGCCAGCTTGGGTTGCTAAACAGTGTTTAACATTAGATCACGCTGCCTTCCTTTGGATGACTTGTGTCTTTCCCACGCTGGGTTTTCAGTGGCTGTTTGGACCTGACTACTTCATAAGCAAAGCTGTTAGGTATTCCTTCAGGCCTGGGGAGACCACGGATATTTTACTGAGCTGCCAGGGGCTCCATGAGCCAAGAAAGTTTGGGAACCTCGTCCTAGCCAATTACTACCTGGGTACACCGCCAGCCCCAGATGTCTTTTAAATCTGCTCGTTATGTGTTATTGGTTCATGCAAATTTTATATTCCACATGTCATCATGTATATGTTGACGCCTTCCATTTATTCCATGCATAGTTATTCTGCATTAGATTGTGTGCCAGGAACTGTGCCAGGAACGTATGACCCTGGCACTGTGCTTGGGAGTGACAGTTGAGCTGAGATTGTGAGACCTCAGGTCCGAAGCAGGAAGCAGCTGGAGGAAGAGCATCTCAGGCACATGTAAAGGCACTGGGGCAGGGACACAGAGACTTAGGCTGGGGATAGAGGTGGGTGTCTTGTGTGTGTGCTTCAGTGTGAAAACAGTGACTCGGTGTGAAAATAATGGTTCAGCTCGTTCACGGCTTCAGCCCCAGGCACACTGCTCCCATCCTCGTTTGGGAAGCGTAGGAGTAAAGGGCCTTCCTCAGCGTGGCTTCCTTCTTGCCAGCCTGCCAGTCCTTCCTTTCTACCATGTGCCAGATACAGAGGTACTTCCAATACTGTTCTTCATTCAGGAGCTCACAGCAGAGCAGGGGAAAGACTCGTGTCTGACAAGTCATCCGGCCTAGACGGGCCCTGGACACACCCCTCCCCTGGGAAGTTGGGGCCCCTTTCTTGGTTTCACTCCTTGGAGCCTTCACTTCCCCGCGGTAGAAGGAGGCCTCGGATAAAATGATCAAGCTCGCCAGGTCCTTTGTACTGCTCCTCTGCCACTCTTGTCTACACCTTACAGTCAGAGATGCTCTGGGGACATTCTCAGTGCTTTTGAGACCCCTGAGTGCTGGCCTTGCCTCCTCCCACCTCCCCCCCCACGCCGCCCCCAGGTCCTGGTAGGGCCTCAGAGCCCGAGCCCCTCCCTGGTTTGCTGCGGAGAGTCAGCATTCCAGTGAGCGGTGCCTGGCTGCCTCCACGGGGTGCGAGAATATATGGGGTCCTTCCTCTGAACTTGAGCGGAGTGGCCTGGATGCCGAGGGAGGCAGTAAGGGCAGGTATCAGAGCCAGAGTGAAGGCGAGTGAGCGTGGCCTCACAAACTGTGGCGATGGCGTGTATCTGTGTGGTGCTTTGCAGATTATAAAGCCACCTGGTGATCTGTGTGTTGGGCTGCAAACACAGCAAAGTCCTGCTCTTGTGGGCTGACCCTGCAGTCAGTGGGAGAAACATGTAGCATAATGTCAGGTAGTGATCGGTGCAGGGAGGGGGTACGGGGGGGGAGAATGACCAGAAACTGTTATACAGAGGCAGGTCTCTGAGATGGTGACATCTGAGCAGAGACCTGAATGAAGTGAGGGAGAGAAACCCACAGGTAACTAGAGGAACCGAGTCCAGGCAACAGCGTTAACATGTACAAAGGCCCTGAGGCAGGGGGAGCCGACCTGGAGGCTTGACGCGCAGCAGAGAGGCCAGTGTGACTAGTGGTGAGAGGTGAGAGCTGTAAGAAAGGTGCAGGGGGCAGACCCTATGGGGCCTGTCGGCCAGCGTTTAGGTTTTGTGCTCAGTAGGACATGAAGCCGCTTCTGGGTCTGTGCCAGTGGCCTGGGCAGCCAGAACCCAATGTGGGACTGTGTGAATCCCCTGCCCTCCAGCACACCGTCCCTGCGGGAGCCCCTGCAGAAGGAACCTTCTTAGAGGGCGCAGGCGGCTTGCGTATGTGTCGGGGAATGGTCATTGGTCGTCTTGCTTCATGGTCAGGAGTCTCTCCTCAGTAAGGGTGACCCGAGTCGGAGGGAGAAAGGGCCGTGGGACAGGGAGCTGACCTCTGCTATTCTGTGAGGGATGCCAGTGGGGGGTTTTCCTGTGTCAGCCAGGCTTCAGGGGGTCTGCACCCCGTGACCCTGTGGGACGGACCCTCTCCCTCCATGGCTCTGTGAGAGCTTGACAGACAGAAGACTTGTGGGCATGCTAGCCACACTGGCAGGCTTGGCCGGGAAGATGTGCGGAACGAACATTGAATGAATCATCAAGACGCGCGAGTCCATCCTTAAGTATGAAATGTATCAAGTACAATTATCGCAGGAACTCAGCCATTAGGAGAGCACCTCAGATGAGTGAGAAAGCAGAGCTAAGCCCCTGGGTCTGCTCTAAGTGGCCCACACCCGATGGGCTCCAGAGGGGCAGCGGGATGCCAGGGGCCAGCCTGGGGCCGTCGCATGCCAGGGCAGCTGCAGGGGCCAGCCCAGTGTTGTTTCCCAGAGGCCGGGACAGCGAACGGAAGGCAGATGTGAAGCAATCCCACGTGTCTGAGCTGCCGAGATGTGACAAAGACTTTCGCCACTGAGGCCAGGAAGCATGGCAGTGGTGAAAGCAGCCACCTGGTTAAGAGTGGTGATGGTGAAATCGAGTGACGCGTGGTTGCAGAGGTGAGCCCAGCCTCGTTCAGCGGCCGAAGTGTCCTGCTGGGGGTTTCAGGTACTGCACGTCGACCTTCGTGGACTCAGACCTGCCTCCCTGCCGGGTTTCGGGGGTGGAAGGAGCAGGGGGGCATCTTTCAAGGGAACAGACGAGGTTGCTGTGCTGGGGGTCCCCAGGACCACCGTCCGGCTCCGTGATTCGCCAGGACTTGCAGAGCTCAGGGAAGTTCTCTCCCCATGTTGCACTTGATCATGGTAGAAAGATCAGGGCACTGACGGAAACCAGCAAAGGAAAAGGCTCCACAGGGCCGAGTCTGGGAGAAACCAGGCATGAGTTTCCAGTGGGCCTTGCCTGCGGAGTCAGCAGACAGGGCTTAACGCGCCTGGCAACGCGACGTGTATAGAGTGTTACCAACTGGGGGAGCTCGCTGGTGCCTTCACGTGCGCGGTTTGTACGGGAGTCAGCCTCGTCGGTCGCTAACCATGTCTACCCCGTCTCCCGCACCGCCGTCAAACCCAGCCGATGCGATCCAGGGACCCAGGCGTTCACCCTGAATGACATGCTTAACGTAAACCATCTGCACGGTCCAAGGTGTCGGGGACACAGACACGCTCCTCAGGCGGTGTATTCCCGGGGCTCAGAAGTGATTTCCCAGCGGCCATCCGAGGGCCAGCCCTGGGGGCCTTTGGAATGTGCGGAGTTTGGGGCAACTTTCACACAGTTGGGGGAAATATTTGCCTCGAAATGGCCCCCATTTGCATGTGGAACCAACCCTTCCAAGCCCGTGTGGGGTGGAGGAGGCTTGGTGTCACCGGGAGTCTGTGGCTTCCGTTCTCTGTTTGCAGGGGGCCCGGTCCCCGCTCCAGCGGTAGGACACCCTTGGACTCTGCAAGGCCACTTAATATTTCAGTTTCCACCCGAGGCTGCAGCTGCGTGGTGGCGGAGCCGGCGGCCTTGTGCCCACCGGCGGCTCCTGCCCTGGTGCCTTGCCTGTCGCGACAGCCCTTGGGGCCCTGGGAGCCCAGGCTGAAGGCTTCAGGGGCTGCATCCCCGCAGGCCTCAGTGGCCCTCACTTCTCCCTGCTCACACACGTCCTTTCCTCTCCCTGCAGATTCCCCGTCACCATGGGCGATTCCAGTGTGGATGCCAGCGCCACCGCGCCCGAGACAGTGGCTGAAGAAGTGTCTCTCTTCAGCATGACGGACATGATTCTGTTTTCACTCATTGTGGGCCTCCTGACCTACTGGTTCCTCTTCAGAAAGAAAAAAGACGAGATCCCCGAGTTCACCAGAATTCAGCCAGTGTAAGTGACAGTGCTCCGGATCCCCCTCCGCGACCCAGAGCCCATCCGTCAGTCCCAGGGGCACCCTGTCCTCGGGCCTTGGGCAGGAGAGAGCCGGGCAACAGAGGTGCAGGCGGCCTTGCAGCATTTGGGGCTGGATCGGGGTCGTGGCCTTATCGGTGGCCCTCGTGTTGCCACAGCGCGTTAGGGTTGACGAGGTTCTTTTACGTCAGTTCTCTTAGTTGAGTCTCTCGTTGGCACCTCACAGGGACCAGAGCAGAAGGTGCCATTTCACGGGTAGATACCCTAAGGCTCAGGGGCGTGAAAAGTGCTGCCTGAGGTCATCAGCACGGGGCAGAGCTGCAGCCGGCACCCAGTGAATACTTCGCCCCAGGCCCATGATCTTGCTGTCTGTGACAGCTTTGTGAACAGAGGGGTCGTAGCGGAGCTGTTTGCTGCCCGGGACCACTGTCGGGAGTTGCTGTATTGCTGACCCAGCCAGGGTTGCAGTTTGGCGCTGCTGCGTCTTTCCTACCTAACGCTTGCCGACTTCCCTTTTCACATGAAGAGAGCAGCCTGAGGCATAGAACCGTGGGGCGACAGCAGAGGAAAAGAACTGTTTTTCTCCTCTCCCCGAGCCCCACACTGTACTTTTCTGTCACCGGATGTGCGGGGAGCTCTCACCCAGCCTCAGGGTGCCGCCAGGTATGACAGTCCACCTGGAGTTAGCCTCGGATCCCACAGGTCGGGGGGTCCGGTCCTGCAAGACGGCCCCCAGCCTCAGACACCAGTCTCAAGTCCCAGCGTCACTTGGACTTACCAGCTAGAAACTGAGGTTCCCGGGGGGCCTCTCCTCAGGTTGGATTCATTGGCTGGAGCAGGTCACGGAGCTCAGGAAGGCAGTTTCCGTATTAATGGGTTACCAGTTTATTTTAAAGGATAGAAGACAATAATAGCCAGGGGCTCCGGGGAATGGGGCATTCAGTCGGTTAAGTGTTCCACTCCGGCTCAGGTCATGATCTCATGGTTAGTGGGTTTGAGCCCCACATCGGGCTCTGTGGTGACAGCTCAGAGCCAGAGACTGCTTCAGATTCTGTGTCTCCCTCCCTCTCTCTCTCTTTCTCTCTCTCTCTCTCTGCCCCTCCCCCACTCATGTTCAGTCTCTCTCTTTCTCAAAAATAAACATTAAAAAAATTAAAAAAGAAAAAAATAACGAAGTCAGTCATAGCCAGATGAAAGAGGGGCAGAGGGCAAGGTCTGGGGAAGGTTGTGGAGCTTCCCGCCCTCCTTGGGGGCACCGCCCTCCCAGCACCTTAAAGGAAACGTTTGGCAACCTGAACTTGAAGCTCTCCAGACCCCGTGCTCTTGGGTTTTTATGTAGGAGTTGTTATGTAGGTGCAGGTGCGGCCAATTAGATCATCTGCCGCTGGGAGTTCATTCGCCATCCCCACCCCCCACCCCCCTGCCTCCCTGGAGGTCAGCGGCAGGCCTGGAAGTTCACACCCCCTGACCTTATGATTGGTTGCCTTGGCAACCAGCCCTGTCCTTTGGGGCTTTCCAGAAATTGCTTTATTCACATAAACTCCAGCATGGCTGAAAGGGGCTGGTTATGAGGAAAGGAAGACACCTTTATTGTGTTTATCACTTAGGAAATGCCAAGGATTTTAGGAGCTCCGTGCTGGAAGCAGTACAAAACCCAAACATGTATTTATTATAAGTCGCAATATCACACACGGTCTCCGGCTTTAGTTTACTAATGACCATGTTTTCTTTTCTTTAATGTTTTATTTTTCTAAGTTTATTCTGAGGGGGAGAGAGAGCACGAGAAGGGGAGAGACAGAGAAGGGGAGAGAGAGAATCCCAAAGCAGACTCCTCTCTCTCAGCGCAGAGCCCAAAACGGGATTCGATCTCCCAAACCTGAGCCAAAACCAAGAGTCGGACACTTAACCAGCTAAGCCACCCAGGCACCCCCATTTTCTTTTTACTTTACTGATTTTTTTTTAACCTTCCAGAAAGCCTCCTTGTAAGAAAGTTCAAGTACAGAGGTGAATTAGCTTAAAGGAAATACTAAGTAAGAGTGCAGCTGGTTTTTAGCCACAGAAGCATGACGGTGAAGGTGTGATGGGGTGACGAAACCACTGTCCTCCCGAGACTGAGTTCTGGAACCTTCCTGCAACCAGGTCACTTCTTCACATTCGCTGTTGGCTGTGTTTTACCCAAACCCCAACCTCAGATGCCTGCAGGCAGCATTGAGTGAGGTCCAGCGCTGAGGGAGCCCCGGGACCCGGCCCTGCCCGGAGTGGGTCTCAGGTGCAGGCCATGGGGTCACACACTCCGGCCAGGATTCCCCAGGCTGGGCGCTCAGGATCACACCCCCTCCTAATTCCCTCTCCAGGTTTTGGTAACCATTGTCCCCCCTGGAAAAGTTAAAGTCTTCAGACATCCAGGAGATATTCAGGGGACTGGGGTCTTGTACCACTGCCAAGACGTTAGTCTCCCGTTTCAGAAAGCTCAGCAAACACCTAGTGAGGCCCCGTTCCGTCCCAGGTAGCCACAGATAAAACAGAGGAAGTCCCCGTGTTCAAGCACACATCATGGGGTTGGCCCTCCCTCCCCCGTGCCTCAGTGTTCCCCTCTGCTAAGTGGAGGCAGTGACCCACCCCCTGGGGCTTGTGTGAGCACTAAGTGAGGCGATGGGGATGACGTCACCTAGCGCCTTCCTGCTAGGGACTCTGCTGAGTCTGGAGTGTATTTTGTGTCAAGAAGACAAAGGTGGTGTTTACAGTAACAAAACAGAGCCGTCAGGACACGAGAGGTGCTTGGCAGAATGCTTCATGAGATGCTTTCGTGTGCATCGTCTGGCCGTGGCCTCTGTGACAGCCCTGTGCCGCCAGGCAGGGCATGTGGCTGGGAGGTCTTAGGGCTGGGCTGGGGGACACAGGCTCCGGGAGCTCCAAGAAAGAGGGGCAGGAGGGTGTGCTGCGGGAGGTGGTGTCGAGCGGTCCTAGAAGGTGCTGGCTCACCCCGAGGCTCAGAGGGCTTTGCCCACAGGGGGCCAGCAGGAGGACGGAAGGGCCGGCAGGCCAGCAGGCATCCGGCCTCTTGCACCCGGGGCTGGGCCAGTATTTCCTGGGGTGGAAAGTATTTCGAGGGGAAAAATGTGGTAGTCAGGATCAGGGACCAGCGTCCCATCCCAGCTTCCAGTGGCCCTGAGTTCCCTTGTCTGTAAAGCCGAGATGTCCCCCCACACTCCAAGCCAGGATGCGGGGGTGCCGTGGGAGCACGTGGAGCCACCGTCCTCCCCATCACCTCTCTGGCCTTGGAAGGTGGACCTGAAATAAAACCCCCAGACCAGGGGCACCTGAAGCCTGTAGATTCTCTTTGCGGGGATGCTAAAACTGCCCTTCCCTCCCTGTAATCCTGAAGTTTCAGCCTTCCCTCGTGGTGTCCGCTCGCTCTGCAGCGCCTGCTGTCCCTCGCTGCACCGTGTGGAAGCTGCTGGGGCTGGGTCGCATGTGCCCTCCGCAGGGGACTCTCACAGTGCACTGGGCAAGTTCTAGGCCCCAGAGTTGGGTGACGATCAGGGTTCTAGTCCTGCTTCCATCTCCTAGAAGGCACGTGAAGACGTTGGCCATGACTTAATCTTCTTACCTCCATGCTCTGGAAATGATAAGCGTCCTTATCTCATTGGGGCTGTGACTCTGAAATGACATCATCATCGGTAAGCGCTTTGCCCAGGTCCTGGCACCCATGGTCATGGCTCTGCCCTTGAATGGCACGTATATTATTTTTATCCTTGCTATAAATATCACATCCTGTCTCACCTTCTTACTCCGCTCGGCGGATGAGGAAGCTGAGGCACAAGTAGCCCAGGAGTTTGCCCAAGTTGCCTAACTCTCACGTCGCAGAGCCAGCTCATCAAGCCACGCCTGCAGACTGCACGAGCCACACTTCCCCCTTCGCCACGCTGCCCGACTTCAGCAGGGACCCGCATGGACTGATGGGGGGTGGATGAAGGGCCGTCCGGAGGCAGGTGGAGGGGGGATGTGCTGCAAGACATGGGCGGGGAGAGATGGGGGGCCCAGAGAAGGGAGTCCGGGGCTCGCAGGGTGAGGGCACAGTTGACGGGACCACGGGCCTGGCTGGGCGCGAAGAGCCTGGAGGACCAGTGTGCACCAGGCCGCTGCTCAGAGCGGCTGTGGGAGGTCGGGCGCCTCTGGGCGTAGACAGGGCAAGGGGGCAGAGCCAAACCCAAAGTGACGGGATTTGGACCCTTTGCAAGCAGCAGGAGATGGAGAGACTAGAGAGGCCAGCCTGCTGGAGGGAAGACACTGGCTTTTTCTTTCAGGCTTTTGTTTCTTGTGTTAAGACTGAGCACGAGCTGTGGGTAGCAAGCAGGGTGAGGCCCCTCGCCACTCTCTCTGGTCCCCGTGGCAGACCGGGGGAGACGAGGAGCCAGAGACCAGGGAGGGTCCGAGGGAAGGTCAGTTCTGGAAGGACTGCTTTGTTTTTGTTTGTCACCTTTTTGCCGAAGTGCGTATAACATGCAAACACAAGGACACGGGTCGGAGTGCACGGTTTGGAGGACGTGTGTAGCCAAAGCGGCCCCATGTCGCCGGTGTCACGGAGCATGCGCTCTGAGGGTGACGTGGACTTCTTTGGTCTCACTGGGTGTTCCATTCTGTCGCCTGGGATTTATTCATTCCGATGATGATGGACATTTCAATGGTTTCCAGTCGGGAGAGCAGTTACAAACAGTACTGCCATGAACATTCTAGTAGGTGTGTTTCAGTCCCCATATGGCCACGCTTCTGATCCGTGTGTGCTGTGACGTGGCGCTGGCAGCTTGTGGGCACGTCCCCTCCTCATGCTTACTAGTATCACCTTTTTTATCACAGCCATTCAGACAGGCGTGTGGTAGCCTCCTGTCGTGATTTGTGTTTCTCTGAAGACCTACAGCCTTGTCTGTCGTAATGTTTATTGGCCATTTAGATACCTTTGCAAACGTCTGTTTGTTCAAGACTTTGCCCGTTTCTTTCACTGGGTTAGTGGCCTTGTTCATGTGTCAGGGTTCTTTATATTCTAGATATGAGGCCTCTGTTAGATAAATGCACTACAAATATGATCTCCCTTCCGGGACCTGCTCCTTACTCTCTTACTATTGCATTTTGACGATCAGAAGTGCTTGACTTACACGTAGTCCAATTCGTCAACCTTCTGGTTGACCTTAAACCTGTACAGTTGATGTTTCTGTGTCCAGGTTAAGAAATCTTAACTGATGCCACAGTCATAAAGCACATTCTCTTCATGTTTTCTTCTGAAAGCTTCCTTGGTGTAGCCTTTAACCTTAGACCTCTGCGCAGCTGACATTGACTTGGCATTATTGAGTTGTGTGTGGTGCTTCAGGGTTCATTTTCCCCCCTTTGGGTATCCATCCACTGAAAAAGGCCAGGTGCTGAAAAAGGGCATTCTCTTCCCACTGCCCTTCAGTGTCACTGGCAATATAAACCAGGTAATGCAGGTCAGTTTCTAGGCTCTTCCGTCCTATTGATCTGTTTTCTATTGCCTCGTCAGTACCACTATCCCATTTTCTGGACTTGGTTTCTGGTAGGCCAAGTCCTCCAGCTTTGTTCTCTTCAAAGATTATCTTGGCTTCTTCGGGCCCTTGACAGTTCCCTGTAACTTTTATTTTTTATTTAGGACTTTGTTTTTTCCCCTTACATTTATTAATTTTAAGAGACAGAGACAGAGCACAAGTCGAGGAGGGGCAGAGAGAGAGACAGACACAGAATCTGAAGCAGGTTCCAGGCTCTGAGCTGTCAGCACAGAGCGCGACGTGGGGCTCGAACCCACGAACCGCAAGATCATGACCTGAGCTGAAGTCACCACCCAGGCACCCCAAGAGAGTTTTACATTTTTCAATTACAACATTGTTTTAAATTAGAACATTGAAAAGGGTGACACCTAAAACCCAGACTTTCAGCTTCTCTTGGAAAAAACCCCCGAGGATCTGGGTCCGCGGTGATGGCCACCAGCGGTGGTGGCAGAGCTGAGCAGGGCCACCTTCCTAGGCCCAGGCTGCCGGGCTCCTCCTCTGCTCTGCTAGAAGCAGGGAGCACCCAAGTGGCCTCCACACAGACCTTGGCTTCACGTCTGGCACCTGAGAGTGCTTTAAAGAAAAACAAAGCTTTTTATCGTGGAACACTTCAAACAAACCCCAAGGGCAGAGCAGAAGCTGGGAAGTCCCAATGAACATAGACCCCACCTGCTATGGAGGTCCCGCTGCCCCCCTGCTTATCTTAAAGCAACCCTATTTCATCAATAGTCACGTGTGAATTCTGAATAAAGGAATCAGGATTTTTTAGCCAATTGGAAACATTTCCTAGAAAATGTGAAAATAGTCAGGCCTTCCACAATCCAAGGCCTCTCCTATTTGAACACAGCTCTGTGCCATTGTCCTCATAACCCCTGAGAGCCAGCAGCCAGCTTCAGGATCCTGGGTGCTCAGGAGCCTTTGTTCATAGTTCTCTGATTGACCAAGAGGTTTTTTTTTTTCCATGCTTCTTCAAAAATCCAGGATCTAAACAAGATTGCAGTTGCACTGCCACTGATAAGTAACTCTTAAAAGTCTCTCTCCCTCAGAGCCTCAGGTGTGTGGATGTATAATTTACCTGCAGTAAAACACACCTTCTTAAGCTGTACAGTTTGATGAGTCCTCACAGAAGTGTGCAGCCAGTGTTACAATCAAGATCTAGAAAATTCCATTTTTAGGGTGGCTGGTGATGTGGGTGGCAAAGAATTGCACAGAGTGGAGCACCAAGCAGGGCAGAGTTCATTCCCTCGGGAGGGAGGAGAGGGGAGTTTCTGCCGGGCTGGACCTTTTAAGGGCTTTTTGGGGTGTTTTCTTTGTGTTTTTTTGTGGGGTTTTTTTTGTGTTTTGTTTTAAAGATGTGAGGGGAGTTGCAGCTGTGCCCCGGTGGGGAGGGGGTCGGTTCTTGGGCAGGCAGAGCAGGAGACAGCAGGTTTTTGGGGGGTTCATCTGGGATGCGGGTTGTGGTCAGGCTAGGGGAGAATATGCTTTGTAGTCGGGGTCTGTTTTCTGAGAATGTAGGGCACCTTGACCTAGAAAAGCAAAGAGTTAGGGCCAGGCTGACACCTGTGAGTTTTGTCTTTAAGAGTCGGTGGAGGGAGGGGGAGGGACTTTGAATAGATTCCTTTTACCCAAAAATCCCCCCCATGTCCCTTTGCAGGTAACACCCACCCACCCCCAACTCTAGTGACCAGTGATTTTATTTCTGTCCCTGTACTTTTTGCCTTTTCCCAAATGTCATGGTGAATGGAATTATATGGCTACAGCCTTCGGGGCTTGGCTTCTCCTCTACATGACAGGAAGTCTCTCACTGGCCGGGCTCCCCCCACCCCCGCCAAGCCTGGTTCTTCCTGCAGCGTTTCTGTTCCAGAGACCAGATCGTTTGTTTCAGTTTCCCACAGTCTGCATTTTGCCGATTGCATCCCACTGGGACTTGCTTTCTGAAAAGCCACAGAGGAGCTCATTTTCCTGTGTGACCTTTATCTGGGGGCTTGCTCTCAACAGAAGGGCCAGGGAAGCCGGGAGCCAAGGCCGCCAGCTTCACTTCCATCTGCCTGTGTCTGGTGGGTGCCGACAGACGGAGAATGAGCCAGACTTCATCCGCATCCAGTTCAGGGTCACTCTTGCTCGAGTGACCTTGGCTCTGCCGAACATGAAAACAGAAACACACGGGAGCCATACAAAGAGGAGAGTGCGTGGGACAGGCTTCTGTGGATGTGGAGGGTGGACAGTGCCCCAAGCCTCCCACCATCAGGGGAAGTGGCGAGAAGAGGGGGATTCACGGCACCCCTGCAAGTCCCCCCTGACCGTGAGGGACTTCACTGCCTTCCTTCCTCCCTGGCCCCTGAGGAGACTGGAGTGGCTTTGCTGTTCTGCCCTCGCCTGCAACTCCAAAGGCGGCCTGTCCGGGAAGGCGTGGCCACGCTGAGCCTCAGTGGACCTTTTGACCTCACTGGGCAGTGTCCAGTGCTCACTGCCAGTGGCTCCATCTCTGTGCCAGGTGCCAGGGCGCAGAGATAAGCCGTGTCC
The DNA here is from genome assembly GCF_003009895.1 of Hyaena hyaena. Taxonomy (NCBI): domain Eukaryota; kingdom Metazoa; phylum Chordata; class Mammalia; order Carnivora; family Hyaenidae; genus Hyaena; species Hyaena hyaena. The sequence continues at coordinate 792,360 of NW_024080860.1, forward strand.
TCGGGGGCTCACGTGCACATGGGAGAGAGGAGTGTTTCCAGAGGCGGTGGGAATACAGAAGGGGGTCACCCCTCCATGGGTGGGCACGTCAGGCTTGAAGTGCCCCCAAACTGAGTCTGGGAGGCTAAGTAGAAAGCTGGCATTGGCGTAGACAGGTGGGCATTGATGAGGGCCCGTGGCACTGAACAGGGCCCACAGAGCAGAAACGTGTGCAGAAGTTCAGGGCGGGGACCAGCAGGCCCCCTCTGAGAATGGTGTGTCTGCTGGAGCCCAAGTAGAGGTCACCAAGGAAGTTAGGTGTCATCAGGGAGTCGAGGATCACCGACGGAATTGGGGATCGTGAAGGAGTCAGGGGTCAGCAAGGAAGTTGAGGGTCACGGAGGGAGGCATTGGGGCTCATGGAGGAGACTGAGGTTTGTGGAGGGGGTCAGGTTAAGGAGCGGGTCAGTGTTGCTAGTGGGTTTGGAGTCACAGTGGGGGTCAGGGGTCACAGAAGGAGCTGAGACAGGAGCGAAAAGTCTGGGGCCTTGGGCCTTCCTCAGGGTGGGTTTTATCTGACACTAATGGGGACCCGAGGGAAGGACTGAACCAGGGCAGGGTCCTGAGAGCAGTTGGAGCGGCTTGAAGGAAGGTCACCCACTGGCGCTGGCATTGACCGGCGGGCACTGGCGAGGACCCCCAGTACCGAGGAGAACGGCACACAAAGAGCAGAAGGTGTCAGCGCTGCAGAGAAAGGGTTCTGTGCTGCGGCTTTTGTGAAACGGGGCTCTCGTCCCCATTTGCAAATGCCATAGCAGATGGAGAGACTGAGAGATAAGGCATCGGAGCAGAGGATGACTTCTCTGTCACTGGCGAATATCCCTGGGCAGGGCCGTGGGCCTTGTGTGTCTCTTGCTCTCCAGCACAAGAGCACTGGCCCTGCCCACACCCAGTCTTCCAGAGGCACTGCCCCGGGGGTCCATAGGGCTGGAAGGGAGAAGCCAGCATGTCAGGAAGGCAGGCCACCTGGGCCAAGCACAGCAAGTGTGGAGGCCTGATGTGCGTGTTGGTGGATACGCGTCGAAGGCTGTATGGTAGGATGTTCCTGAGGGAAGCGGCAGGCCCCTTGAGCCTCAGAACATGCCAAGTGACAAAGACCAGGGATCCCTGGGAGGGGCCATGAAGTGTGCTCTCTGAGCGTGCCTGGTGACCCCTGTCAGCGGTGGTTGGCTCCACGGGGGGGGGCGGGGGCTCACAGTCCCCTCTGCTCGTGGGGCGGCCGTGAGCTGCCATGGCTCTGGGCTTCCACAGGCCTGGAGCTGGCGTCCCGCTGTCCCCCGAGCCTCGCTGCCCTTGGCTGTGAAATCCAAGAGCCCATCTGGCAGGGTGAGGAAGATTAAATGCAATACAGCATAGAGCTCCTTGAATACTAGCTGTCATTACAGTAGGCACTCAGTAGGAAGTTATACTTCCATTCCCCACTTTGGCTTTGACCCATGACCTCCCACCTGCCAGAGATCCTCCTGGAGAGCTCCCCTGCTGATCTGCCCTTGTTCGCCTTAGAGCCTTGTTTGCTTGGTTCTTATTTAAGCTCCAGCGAATCACTTTGTTTTCACCAAAGGTAGCTCTTGCACAGGGTTTGTTTTCAGCCACAGCCTCGGGCCTGCTTTGCCCGCGATAGAGAAATCGATAGAGAAAACGGGGCTGCTCCTTGGAGCCTTTTCCAGCTGGCCCACCCACAGCTCACCCCTCTGGTGGCGGGTGCCGGCCACCACACGGGGCTCTGGAAGGCAAGCTGGTCCACGGCGGCTGCCCCGTGTGTCGCCAAGGGCAGGGGAGAGTCTCAGGAGAAATCTGTGCTGTAGAAAAGGACACTCGAGTTGGAGTTTTCCGAGCTCCTTTGCGCATTGCCCAGGACTAGAAAGGAAGTGAATCACCCCGGGGACATCTTGGTTCATCTTCATCCAAGTGACTCAGTGCTTTCATCCACCCTCCCTTTCGTGCGGCCCGCAGTTGACTTGAACGGAGAGACTCCTGCTCCCAATTTGGGAGTAGAATGTTCTAATTGGACCCGTGTGGTCTCTGGGCTCCAAGCCCGGCCCAGCTGCCATCTCCTCTGCTGGCTTTTTGTCTGGGGGCTCTCTGATCCCCCCGCCCCCACCAGGAGGAAACGTCTCCACGGCAGAAAATGCAGGGTCCACCTTGCAGGGGGCAGGCCTGCCCTCTGCACACATGCTGCTCCCAGGTGACCTGGGCCCCGCGCCTGGGGCTCTGCTCCCCATAGTTCTTTTGTGGGGAGGAAGACGGGAACCAGAACTAATTTAATATGATCGTGAGGCGCCCTGGCAGCGGGATCAGTGTGGCTTTCTTTGTGGAGAGAGTGCCCAGCCATAGCAACCTGCACAGCTGCCTTCTACTGTCTAGAAGAGCTCTATTCAGCCTCAGGACTTCCTTTTTTTTTTTTAATTAGGAAAGGGGGAGGAAGTGGGGAGAAAGGGCTCCGATATAAACAGTTACCAAGGAGACCCGAGTCGGGGTTGGAAAGGTTTTCTCCTTCCCTCGGTCCATACAGAAAGAGGAGGGGTGTGCGCCCAAACGCAGGGGATCACGGGAGGTCTCAGGCTGGAGTCCCAAGTCCTGCCTGTGCCCGTGGGGACGGACGCAGGCAGGGCCCGGGGAAAACTTCTAGCGCCTGGGCCAGTCTGTCTGCCCCGGCAGCACTGCGGAGGGGTGGACGGAGCCCGACTTCCGAGCCGCAGGCTCCCTGCCTCTTTCCGGGAGACAGCAGGAACCTGCCTCTTCCCTTAAGTCCCGGGGTCGGGAGAGAAACCATGGGGTGCACGTACTCCTCTCCGCGGGACGAGCACACCTTGAGAAGGTCAGTTCCAGACGTGTCCCTGGTGCAGACCGCACTGATGCCCCAGGGCGGGGAATTCCTGGACAGGGACGCCCCAGTGGCATGAAGAGGGTGCCCTGCAGAGTTGACCAGCAGAGTTGGGGCGGTACCCAGGGGGCGTGGAGGGACGCTCAGCAGGGCATGGGACCATTGGCCCCTTCGGTCCTGGTTTGCAGGCTGCATTTCCGCACTCCCGAAAGAAGGGATTTGGCCTGGAACCCAGGAAGGCCCCAGTTATCCAGTCCTCCGGTTGGGAAGATTGGATTCCAGGTGCACATCCCAGTGCAGAGCTGTCGGGCGGGGTCAGACCCTTTGAGGGCACTCGGGTGTGGACCCGCATGGGCCAAGCAGGTGAACTCTGCCACCCCGAGCCTGGCAGCAGGGCTTTGCAGTGGGGGGGGGGAGGAGGGAGGCAGATTCTGCTGCTCCTCGAGGCCATGTGTGACCAGTAGGAACCTCAGGAGACTGCATCGTGTCATGTCGGGGTAGTGACTGAAGGCACAGAGGTCCTCCTTAGTGTCCTCGGCTTTCCCTTCTCCCTTGGGGTGTCGTCTACCCACCACCTGGGGAAGCCAGCCCTGGAGCCGAGGGGAGGATGGGAGCGTGCCTCCTTTCCCCGGGGCTGAAGCCGGTGCTGGCCTTCAGAGGCGCTCGGGCTTCTTGGGAGAACTTCCTCTAGGGACAGGAGGGCTAGCCCATCTCGACTCGACTCGAACATTCTCAGCCAGACTTGGAGGGCTCGCCAGCTCCGGGAGCCGCCAGCCTGGCATTCCAGCCCCATGCATCTGTGCTGGAGGCCACACACCCTGGGCCGCCAGAGCTGAGCTCCCTGCCGACCGTACGGGCCTCATCCAAGAGCCCATCGGCTGCCTGGTTTCCGTGGCTTTCCCTCGGGATCCGTTTTCTGTCTCTGAGAAGAGAGCCCAGCCCTCCCGGGAGGCCTCTCCCGCCTTCTGCAGACTGCCTGGTCCACCCCTTTGGTCTTAGTACGAGCAACCTCGTGCCGCTGGCCGTATTTGAAATTACAGAGTGACCCAGGTGGCTCGCCTCTAGGGAGCACCCTCTTTATCCCTGAGAGTTAACCGCACTCCCAATGCTGTACGAGGAACAGGGAGGGGACACTGCAGAAGCCAAGACTCGGTGTTTTCAGTAAGAGAAGTCCAGGGCCTGGCGATGCCACCAGAGGCCCTGTTGGTGGCAGATCCAGGGTTCGAACTGGAGCCTCCTCCCCTTCAGAGGGCGGGGTCCGTCCATCCTCCATGATGGATGGTGGGACCCTGTCTTCCCCCTGGCTGGTGGGAGGCCACTGAGAGGCAGATGCTGGCGCGGGCACTCAGGGCGGTAGGGCACCCGTCCTGTCTTCCTTGAGCGAGTCTTCAACCCCCCCTTCTTCAGATGCAGCTTCTACGGAAACCTCAGTCCTCGAGAAGAGACAAGAGTTGGCTTTTCTGCTGATGTCAGACCCTCACCTCACGTGGGTCGGGAGCCCTCCAATGGCCTTCTCGGGCCTGACCGCCCTGGAGGCCGTGCCCAGTGCCGGGCGTGGTGCTGAGTGCAGAGGTCCCGATGAGTCTCGAGCGTGGAGTCGAGGGCCGGGACCGAGGCCTGGGCCCTGTTGAAGATGGTGACAAACAGCTTTCCCGAGTGAGCAGCCGGGCAGATGCTCTGAGGAGGAAGTTGTGTGTTGTGTTTTCAGGGCTAGGATGCGTAGGGGCTCACGGACAAAGTTAGAGAAGAGGCATTGTGGGCAGAGACGCAGGGGCACCGAGGGCAGCGGTGAGCCGGAGGTCGGCGTGGCCCGGGCATCCGCAAGGTGCAGACGCGCTCGCCTCAGAGGCCTCTGTGCTTCTCCTCAGCCCCGCGTCCCTGCTGGGGGCTTAGCCATTCTCATTGTCCTCATCGGACGGAACCTTCCAAATCTGTCCATATCCACGCATATTTCTAAACCTAGAATGTAATTTTTATTTTCTTATTACAGAAGCATTATGCGTTCACTGTAGGAAGAACAGAGGTGAGGGAGTTGGGAACAGAAATCGGCCATAGAAGGAAACTAAAGAGACTCAAAGTTGCTCAACACTGGGAGAGAATAATTCTTTTTTTTTTTTTTTTAATTTATTTATTTATTCTAGGAGAGAGAGAGACAGCGTGAGCAGGGGAGGGTCAGAGAGAGAGGGAGACACAGACTCTGAAACAGGCTCCAGGCTCTGAGCTGGCAGTCAGCACAGAGCCCGATGCGGGGCTCGAACCCACGAACCGCGAGATCATGACCTAAGCGAAAGTCAGACACTTAACTGACTAAGCCACCCAGGCGCCCCGAGAATAATTCTTAATGTGCTGCTCACACGTGCCCTTCTTTTTTTATTAAAACTGCTTGTTTTTTTTATTTAATTTTATTTCAGGGAGTGTGTGAGAGAGAGGGAGAGGGAAATTGTTTTTAAAATTTTTTAATGTTTTCTTTATTTCTGAGAGAGAGAAAGAGACAGCGTGAGCAGGGGAGGGTCAGAGAGAGAGGGAGACACAGAATCTGAAGCAGGCTCCAGGCTCTGAGCTGGCTGTCAGCACAGAGCCTGATGTGGGGCTCGAACCCACAAACCGTGAGATCATGCCCTGAGCCGAAGAAGGACACTTAACCGACTGAGCCACCCAGGCGCCCCAGGGAGAGGGAAATTCTTAAGCAGCCTGCACACTTAGCATGTAGCCTGGACACGGGGCTCGATCCCACCACCCTGGAATCATGGCCTGAGCCGAAATCAAGAGGTGGATGCTCAACCAACTGAGCCCCCCAGGCGCCCGTCCCGTATGCGCTTCCGTACCTTCCCCTCTAAACAAAGTGGGATTGTGCCGTCTTCAGTATCCTGTAACTTGCTCTCTTCCACTTAGCGAGTCAAGAGCACCTTGCACGCCGGTAGAGGCGATCCATGCTCCCCTGTCAGTAGTGAACCAGGTCGTGTGGTGCTGAGTGACCTATCCAGCCCTCCCGATTTTTAGACATCAGAGTTGCCCCCAGTTTTATAACCATAAACTTTTTAATTATAATATGAAAAAACAAAATTGGGACCTTCACAGGGACCACCTGCCTGGTATTCTAACCCTGCCGTGTCCTCTCTCGAGGTGCTGGTGTATTTCTCTTTAGGCCTCTTTCTGCGAATAATTAATGGTGTGCCTTCCATTTTCAAGGGATACGGGCTCTTGTTTTAATCCTGCTGCGTGTGCATCCTGCCCCAGGAGCAGCTGCACGCGAGGGAGCATGTTGTGTTCAGCTCTGCGGGGGCTCTGCTCCATGGTCCGTCCACACCGCAACCAGCTCCTGCGGAGGCTCCGCCCTGCACCATGAACTAACTGGCCACACTTGAGAAATTGAGAAAGCGTTCCATATCCATGAATATTCCCAAAACTCAAGCCTCGTGCTTTTTTTTAATGTTTGTTTATTTTTCAGAGAGAGAGAGCATGAGCGGGGGCGGGGCAGAGAGAGAGGGAGACACAGAATCCGAAGCAGGCTCCAGGCTCTGAGCTGTCAGCACAGAGCCCGATGCAGAGCTCGAACACACAGTCTGTGAGATCATGACCTGAGCTGAAATTGGACGCTTAACTGAGCCACCCAGGTGCCTTTAAGTGTCAACTAAATGCCTTTAGTCTCCTCCATTTTTCACTTGAAGGGAAATTCACACCTCTGAAACTTCACGTTTCTGACCATTTTTTAAAATGTACGACTCAGTGGCTGTTGAGCAGCCAGAGCACTGTACAAACAGAGGTGGCATGTGCTTCTGCGCCTGCTCTTTCCTCAGAGGGTCTACTCAGAAACGCTCACCTAGCTTGCTGATACGTAAGCATCAGTGTGGATTTGAGTTTGATGTACGTGGAAATGCAGGTCATCTGTTCTCCTGGCTCAGAATTGAGAAGGTGCGCCGCTGCGGGGGGAGGGTCCCTGCACTGTGCGCTTTGCTGTCTTCGTCTGATGGGGGTCCAGGGGCACACGCACGCGGCGAGCGCTCCGGTTTAGGCGGAGCACAAACTGGAGGGGCAGGGAAGACGTGGCTCTTCGTGGCAGGGCAAGGACGGAAGTTGGACATGCGGGCCGAGGTGTCCAGACACCAGATTCTTCTGGAGAGCGGGTTGGAGTGGGAAGGGCAGGGGGGCCGGCCTGGCTCTGCTGCCACAGGGGTGGGCCTTCCCCGGGGGGTGCTGGTGGGCGAATGGGGAGTCGGGGAGGGCCTGCTCAGTGTTCCTGGGCAGCTGGGCCCTCTCCGGGTGGGAAGGTCTCGGCAGCTGGCCCCCAGCTGCCTCCCTGCTGCCCGTCGCTGAGCCTCTGGGATGGAGGCGAGAAGCTGGAGTGGCTGTGGCCCCCCATACTCCCCGGGGCCCACAGGTGATGTTATTTACCTCTGGGGCCCTGAAAACAGCCCTGGGCCTGGACCCGCTAACAGAGAGAGAAACCTAAGGGAGCGGAAACAGGAACTTGTGTTATCTTTATGTTTGCAAAGTCCTGCGTCTCAACAGCTTTGCAGAGGCTCCTTCAAAGCAGCCTTCACTGAGGTATTTTCACAGACCCCAGGCCTCTAGCCCCAACACGTGCTGCGTTTGTGCGGTTGTAGGATGTGTGCGCGTGCGTGTGTACACGTGTGTGCGTGCACGCACGTGCAGGTGTGTGCGGGCACTCCACTCTTAAGTCTGTGGCACTTTCCCGTGCACAGGAAGCCACAGGGTATAGCGGAAAGAGCAAAGACCTTGGCGTCAGACTGTGAATCAGGCCTCTGGCCGCCGCCCGGTGAAGTGGGCGTCCGGTCCGCCCCTCCCCCGCCGGAGCCTGTGCTTGCCGGACTCTGGGCCGCGTGCTTTTTGTTCTTTTTCTTCATTTGACATTTGAAGGAGCCTCCGGAGTGGTATTTGTCAGTCCCATTTTCTGGCTGAGGAGCTGTGAGACACTGGTTCAAGTTCACTCGGCTGCGAAGGGGCAGGCTGGGAATCGGCCCCTGCTCGGCCCTCCGCGCCGTGGCTGCCCTGCCTGCCCGAGGGTCTTGGTTGTGGGAGAACGTGGATTTTGGAAGCAAATCGTGTAAGCGTGAACGCTCTCAAGCTGCAGTGTCTGCAGAAAGGTCCACACAGAGAGGTGATCTCGGAGCCCCTGCTGTCCCTCCCTGGTCCTGCCTTCTGCTCCCGTGTGAGGACTTTGCATCACGAAGTCGCACGAGTGCCTTCTCTTCCACACGGCTCTTCGTGCTCAGCGTCAGGCGGTGAGACCCCATCCCCGCCCCATGCGCATGCCGGTCGCTCATTCGTTTTCACTGCTGCGGTGAGAATATTCCATTGGGTAAACACGCCACTGTCTGTTTGTTCTCCCGTGGATGGACATTATTAGGATTGTTTCCTGTTTGGCACCCGTGTGTCTGACGCTGCCAGGACATTCTACGCACAGACCTGGGCGCACGGGCACCCGTGTGCTCTGCCTGGGGCACACCAGGTAGTGAACTGCAGGCCTTAGGTGGGTGTACGGGGGAGACTGCCGATACCGTGGGGCGGCTGGCTCCGCTCGGTGTGGTGCCCTCTGTCCCTCCCGTCAGAGCCATTGTAGTGCGTGTGCGGTGGGTCTCACTGGGGTGGTTTTCCGTTTCTCTGGTAACTGTCGGTGTCTAGCACCTTCCCATCCGTTCTCTGGCCAGTTAGAGACTGTCTTTACAAAAAGTGCTTGTTCAAGGGGCACATGTTCAGAAGAGCACATGACTTTTGATTTCGGGGTTATGGGTTCAAGCCCCATATTGGAATAAAAGCTTTAAAAAGGGGGGGAAGTGATTGCTCAAGTCTTTTGACAGTTTTTCTGTTGGATTATTCATCATTCCTAATTGACTTGTAGGGATTTCTGAGATCCTCAGCTCAAGTCCTTTGTCAGAAAGACATAAGTTATGAACAGCTTGTCCCGTCCCATGGCTTGCCTTTCATTTCCTTAATCGTGTCGCTTGTATTTTTAAAATTTTTTGTTTGTTTATATTTGAAAGCGAGAGTGAGAGAGCTCACGGGGGGAAAAGGCAGAGAGGGAGGGAGACACAGAATCGGAAGCAGGCTCCAGGCTCTGAGCTGTCAGCACAGAGCCCAACTCGGGGCTGGAACTCAATGAACCGTGAAATCATAACACTTAACCGACTGAGCTGCCCAGGTGCCCCATTAACTGTGTTGTTTTGAGTGGAGACAGCCATAGTTTAGACAGGCCGTGTTTCACCCAACCTAAAGATTTGCCATTCAGAGAAGGGTAGAATTTGCACACCTTGCGGCTCAGGCCTGAGAGTCCCTGGCGCAGCTCACAGGGCATCTGCACGCGGCCCTGCAGGCCTGGGGCAGGGAGAGAGAGAGAAGGGGAAGGACAGGAAATGGAGGGGGGTGGGCAGGCAGCCAGCAGCTGGGAGTGGAGTGTAGACAGGCTCCTCTCTGGAGAGGACGAGACCTGGGGCTCCAACAGGTGCCATGGTCACAGAGGAGGGAACAGGTAAATGTGGCCCAGTGTGGGGTTCAGACGCTGCAGGGGTCTGTCAGCAGAGGAAGTGGCTGGAGGCCGCGGTGGGACAGAGTGCCGAGGGCCATTATGAGGGAGTGGCATATAAATCCGGGCATCTGAGTGTGGAGGGGAGCATCAGGCGAGGCTGGGGACAGCTTCTGAAGGGACTCGTGTGCCCCGGTCTGTGGCCCTGGGAGCCTATGGGGATGGGAGGGGTGACCGGGCCATCGGGACCGTTAGCTGCATGGTGAGGGATGGGAGTGAAGTCCTCTACTCTTCTCTGTCCTCTGTCTGCGGCCACGTGTCCTGGCTTTGAAGGTGGTGGCGTCTCTGGAGGCTTCGGGCCTGCCATAGAGGACACGGGGAGGCCCAGCCCAGAGACCTGTCGCCCGGCCAGAGGCACTGCTGGCGTAGGCAGCGCAGAGCACACGCGCCCCGTACCCACCAGATGCTTCTGTTTTTCAGGACCTCCTCAGTCAAAGACAGCAGCTTTGTAGAGAAGATGAAGAAGACGGTGAGTTTTCTCTGGGTCTGTGCTCCCCGCAGGGGTTCGCGGACCCAGGGGTGGGGGGGAACGGGAGGTCTGGCCTCACTGGACGGGAGGGGAGAGGAGGCCAGAACAGTCCCGTCTAACCAAAGCCTCGGAGCTGCTCTGCCTTCCTGGGACAGTTTACGCTCAGATGTTCACCTCGTGAACAAACCAGACTGTAAGAGTCGCCCCTCCCTCCTGACTCGGGGGACTGTCCCTCGTCCTCCCTCCCGGCCCAGCCTCTGCCCACGGAAGAGGCAGACGGAAGCCTCATGCAGATCAGGGTTTGCAGATTGAATGTTACGAGAAGGTCCCACGGGTGGGTGGTCAGAACCCCAAACTATTCCGGGGAGAGCCTCTCTCCTATCACTGCCACTCGTCCCCCATTGTTCTAGTATTTTCGCGGATCCTTCTAGAGCTCCCTGATGCACCTGCGGGGGTGGGAGGGGGGAATATAGATTCTTATTTTACATCTTTTTAAAACACAAAAGGTGGCCTGTTACTTACACTGTTGTAAACCGCGGGGTGTTTTGGTTGTTGTTTGCTCATCTGTGCTGGCGCTCATGGTCAGTCCCTCCCTCGGTCTGTACTGCAGCTGCGCAGTGATTTCATTACGCGGCTGGGACTCCTGGCACTTATTTGAACGCTGTCAGTGGCCTCTCAGACTGCTTCTAACCCTCAGCTCTTCCAGACGGTGCCGCTGTGACTCTGTAGGCCGATTCCCCCATCTGCAAATACAGTAAAATCCCAGACGTGGAATTGTTGGACCCAGAGGTGTGCACATTTGCAGTCGTGATAGAAGCTGCCAGGCTGTCCCTCCCCCGACCCCAGGTCACACCAGGGCATGCTCATTAGCCGTGTGTGAGCAAACCTGCCCCACAGCCTTGCCAGTAGAGAGTCTCGTCCAAGCCTCGTTGACAATTTTCCTGGTTAAAAACAGATACCCATATGCTTCTGATTTGCATCTTCCTTATGAATGAGCTTCAGCAGATTTTTGTAGGTGATGATGGCATTTCTTTTTTTATGGTTTCTCTGTTCAAATCTTTTTTTAAGTTTGTTTATTTTGAGAGAGAGCAAGCAGGCACAGGGGCAGGGCCGAGAGAGAGAGAGAGAATGAGAATCCCAAGCAGGATTCCACAGTGTCAATGTGGAGCCTGACTTGGGATTCAATCTCACAAACCGTGAGATCATGGCCGCAACCAAGAGTCGGATGCTTCACCAACTGAGCCACCCAGGCGCCCCCCTCTCTGTTCCAGAATTTTGCCCACTTTTCCGTTGGGATTGATCCTTCTTAAGGAATTCCTTAAAATTATTAGGGAGATGAACCCCTTGTTTGTGACATGAGTTAAAAATATTTTTCCCAGGGGCGCCTGGGTGGCTTAGTCGGTTAAGCGTCCGACTTTCGCTTAGGTCATGATCTCGCGGTTCGTGGGTTCGAGCCCCGCGTCGGGCTCTGTGCTGACTGCCAGCTCAGAGCCTGGAGCCTGTTTCAGTCTGTGACTCCCTCTCTCTCTGACCCTCCCCTGCTCACGCTGTCTCTCTCTCTCTCCTAGAAATAAATAAAACATTAAAAAAAAAAAAATTTTAAAAAAAAAAATATTTTTCCCAGTTAATTGTGTGTTCACCTGGCTTATTGTGTGTGTGTGTGTGTGTTCCCGTGTACAAGTTACACAGTGCACTTTATTATTCTTTCTGTGACTTCTGGACCTTGAGTCATTAACTCTAAGGAGATAAAAGATTTCTTGCACGCTTCCTAGCACTTTTTCATCGTTCATAATTGTCTGTTGGGAAGTTTGACCTGGGGTCAGCCACGCAGTGTGGGTCCAACTACTTTTTGTACAGCGTTCAGCTCCATGTACTAGCGACCATCTCTTCTCCACTGGTTTTATCAAATACAGAATTCCCATACGTAGTTGGGCCTTTTTCTAGATTTCCCTGTCCCAGTGCTTTGATCTGGCGATCTCTGTTCAGTATCATATGGTTTCAATTACTGAGGTTTTAGAAAGCTTTTGCTAATCCGCACCGCTAGGCCCCGCCCCACCCCCCCAGCTCTTATTTTCGGTTTTCTTGGCCGTTATTTCATAGGTGTGTATTTGGGGTAACAGCTTTAGTGAGATACAGTTCACATTCCCTACAGGTCACTCTTTTAAAGTACATGCTTCAGAGCGCCTGGGTGGCTCAGTCCATCAAGCATCTGATTCTTGATCTTGGCTCAGGTCATGGTCTCCTGGTTTGTGAGATCGAGCCCCTCATTGGGCTCTGCACTGAGCGAGAAGCCTGCTTGGGATTCTCTCTCTCTCCCTTGGCCCCTCCCCACTGTACTCGCTCTTGCTCAAAAAAAAAAAAAAAATACAGCATATGCTTCGGTGTTGTTTAGCCTAGTCCCAGACTTATACACACCATCACCACCACTTTAGAACATCTTAGCACCCCAAACAGCCACCCCGTACCCATTAGCATCACCCCCCACTAATTCCTAACCCCCACCCGCAGCCCAAAGCAGCCGTTCACCCACTTGATTAGTTGCCTGCATCCCTTACAGAGTTGCCAGTTCGGGACATTTCATAGAAGTGGAATCGTTCACTTAGTTACCACATCTTCAGGGTTTGTCCATTCCGTGTCGCACGTCAGCACTTCGTTCCTTTTCACTGCTCAGTCTTGTGCCAGTGGATGCATTTATATTTATTTTTCTCTCTCACTTTGAGGAAGTAAAAAAAAAGAGCTGTTCAGATTTTTCGCCAGCTCGTGTTGCGTTTCTGGACGCATAACAAGGAGAACTGCCCTCCTCTGTGTTGAGACTCTTCCCCTGCAAACTCAGGGCCTTCCCTGAGAGTGAATCCTTCATCAGTAACTTCTTGCAAGTTCCTGCTAAGGCTTATTTGTTTTAATTTTTAAGTTTATTTATTTTGAGAGAGAGAGAGAGAGAGCAGGGGAAGGCCAGGGGGGTGGAGAGAGAAAATTACCAGCAGGGTCCACACTGCTAGCGTGAAGCCCGTATGGGGCTTGAACTCACAAACTTTGAGATCGTGACCGGAGGCAAAACCAAGAGTTGGACATTTAACCTATTGAGCCCCCCAGGCGCCCCTTGTAAGGCTTATTTTGAAGTTCTTCATGTTTTTTTTTTTTTTAATGTTTTATTTATTTCTAGGAGAGAGAGAGAGAGACAGCATGAGCAGGGGAGGGTCAGAGAGAGAGGGAGTCACAGATTGAAACAGGCTCCAGGCTCTGAGCCGGCAGTCAGCACAGAGCCCGACACGGGGCTCGAACCCACGAACCGTGAGATCATGACCTAAGCGAAAGTCGGACGCTTAACCGACTAAGCCACCCAGGCGCCCCTGAAGTTCTTCATATGTTTTGATGCCACTGTAAACATTTAGCTGCTATTTTATATCCTGTTTTGTCCCCTTAACCTGATAGTCTACAAGCCTTTCTTTTTTATAAAGTAGTTTTTGTAAGTGATTACTTTAAAATACCTTTTTAGGGGCGCCTGGGTGTCTCTGTCGGTTAAGCATCCAACTTCAGCTCAGGTCACGATCTCACAGTTCGTGAGTTCAAGCCCCAAGTCAGGCTCTGTGCTGACAGCTCGCTCTCTGTCTCTCTCTCAAAAGTAAACGTTAAAAAAATTTTTTTAATAAAGTAAAATGCCTTTTTAAATGATTAGTAGAAAATTCAGGAAACATAAAAGGTATGCAAACACTTTAAAGCAATTATAATCTATACGTTTTCTTTTTTCCTCTGTACCTATATGTAGGGCTTGGTGCAAAAATCAGCGACCCCTCCAGGGGTCAGGGCAGGGGAATCCTAGTGCAGAGAAACCTCATGGCCGCATAAAGGGACCAGAAGGTGGCCTGTACTTCCACCTTCCAGATGTTGCAAAGCACATCAATTGGCTGGGCCGAATTTGCTGCCCCCCTGGCCCCCAAAAAGGAAGTCTGGGGAATAGAGTTCAGCTGTAGAGGCCACAGGAGGAGGGTGGAATGAAGAATGTGGGAGCCAGCTCATCAGGCACCATTTGTGTGGTCTAGATTTTTGTAAAGAATAGGTATTCAGAAAAACTTACCCATAATTCTCCATTTGGAGACTCTTGGTACACTTCTTGCCAGATTTTTCCCCGTGTGTGTGAGTGTGTAAATGTATATGTGGACACCAGTGTGAGTATAGAACAAAATTGGATTAGAATACCGTTTGGTCTTGGGGCGCCTGGGTGGCTCAGTCGGTTGAGCGTCTGACTTCGGCTCAGGTCATGATCACACAGTTTGTGGGTTTGAACCCCGCATCCGGATCTGTGCTGACAAGTAGCTCAGAACCTGGAGCCTGCTTCAGATTCTGTGTCTCCCTCTCTCTCTGACCCTCCCCTGCTCATGCTGTCTCTCTCTCAGAAATAAATTTTTAAAAAACATTAAAAAAAAAAAAATAGTTTGGTCTTTTTTTTTTTTTTAACTGAACATTATATTGTGCTTTTTCATGTGTCCTTTAAAAATCTGTCCAAAGTGTGATCTTGAGCAGCTGCACGTCTAGGTGGCCTTTGTCGCTGTCCTCCACAGCAGTTGGGTCAGGGAGACAATCGCCCCTGGGTGACTTGGGAAGACTTGGAGCAGGAAGGGAGAGGGGGCCCTTGATGGACCTTGCCTGCCCAGCCCACCCGGGGGCCACCTGGGGTATCTGGTACAGCCCGTGGCTCCTGGTCGCTCACTGAGCCCACGCATCTGGCCTTCCCTAGGGCAGGAACATCATCGTGTTCTACGGCTCCCAGACGGGGACAGCGGAGGAGTTTGCCAACCGCTTGTCCAAGGACGCGCACCGCTATGGGATGCGGGGCATGGCTGCAGACCCCGAGGAGTATGACCTGGTGAGCCGGCCCCGCTCCCCCATCCTCCTCCTGGCTCCTCCAGTGGTGTTGATGAGGGCATCTGGGCCACGGGGATGGACGGGGACGGGCATCTCCTGTTGTTTGTCCGGGCAGCCAGCTGGTCCTGGCCGTGCACGTGTGAGCTCCTGGCACCGCGCGCCCTCAGCCTTCCCTGCCCTGTGCGCCCTGGGCTTCCCCATGTTGGGTCCTGGGTGGTGCGGGGATAGGGGACAGGACTCAAGCACTGGGTGGGGTGGGCGTGGGCCTCAGCAGCCCTGGAGGTGTCTCTGCTTCTCCCCTCCACCCCCAAAGCGCAGCCCCGGGTGGCCGTCTCCAGGAGCCTTTCATAGGCTTTGAAACGAGGCTGCATCAACTTGTGTGTCTGGCCACTTGGGGAGGGGCCAAGGGGAGCCTGAGGTTTGGGAGTAAAGACCCCCATTTGGAGCCACAGAATCCCCACCCCTGTTTGCCCGGGACATGTCTGCCGTCCACTCAGTCTGCAGGACCGTGTCCCTTCCAGGCACCGCTGCCCCTGGCCTGTCGCGGAGGGACAGGCTCATCTTGTTCACTCTCCTCCGGGCATCGACCCCATGTCCTGCCCTAGCTGGAAGCGGCTCTAAAGCCTAAGAAACTTCTAGCCATCTGCCTGCCTATTTCAGGGTCAGGGAGCTAGTGACAGCTAGGCCACCAGCCCCAGTAGACAGGAAGGGAAGAGGCTGCCCGGTGAAGTCCGAGTTGCCATCTTTCTCTGTCCCCGATGGGGTCGTTGTAAGGCAGCCCCAGCACCCGTTGCCAGCTGTGCTTTCCTCCAGAACCCGTCTCTCCCGAGTTCACCCCCCTGCCCCCTGTGCTGCTCTGTCTCCCAAACCCAAACGTCCGCACCTGCTCCACCCCCGACTAGGGGTCTTGGTGATCAGCACCACTGTCCGTCTGTCTGCAGACCTGGGTTTGAAGTTAGCCAGCAGTTGGTTAGGAATTTGCAAGAGCCCAGGCCCCTCTCTGGTCCCCGCATATTGTGGGACAAGGGTCTCCCCCAGGGCTCGAAGCACAGAACAAATGTTACCCAGCCTGCTTCTGCCTGTCAGCACCCAGGCCCTTACACGTGTTCTTCTGTGCCTGCTGTTCCTTGAACCCTCACTGTTCAAATGCCAGCCCCGTCCATGCAGCCCTCCCTGACTGCCCCGTGCCCCTTCCTGACCAAATCATTCCGTCCCATCCCCCAGCAGCCGCCCCGGGCAGGGCCGCCTGTCTGCATCCCATCGGGCGCAGACCTGACGTAGGCTCAGTCATGGTCGCTGGGCCCCGGCCCTGCTCTCGTCTCTCCAGGCCGACCTGGGCAGCCTGCCGGAGATTGAGAACTCCCTGGCAGTGTTCTGCATGGCCACCTACGGCGAGGGGGACCCCACGGACAATGCACAGGACTTCTACGACTGGCTCCAGGAGACGGATGTGGACCTCTCTGGAGTCAAGTATGCGGTGAGTACACCCCCACCCCACCTCCCGTGGCTCACAGCTTACAGCGCCTCTCAGGAGCCTCTGGACCCTCAGTTCCCACCAGGCCGGGGTGTCAGGACATAGGCTGAGCGGGGGGCCTGGCAGGGAGGTCCAGGGAAGGCGCCCTTGGGCCCCCACACTGCGAGCATCTGCTCCCCCACACAGCTCCGCTTTGCTCCAGGAGCACTGCTTGTGGTAAAGGCGAGCCGGTGGAGCAGGCTGACCCCCACAGGCTGGGCCGGGAGCGCCGGGCAGGGAGGGTGAATCGCCCCTGCTGGCCACCCAGGGTTGAGGCTTAGGGGCCGCATGTCACCTAAACAAAGCCGCTTCCAGGGGCCAAAGGTGGCCCGCCTCACAGTGCAAGTTGCCTGGCGGGTGTAGAGGCCCAAGGGTGCAGGATAGCAGCTTGGCCGGCACTGGGAAACCAACCCGACCACTGAGCAGGCCTCAGACCCGTCCCTCTGTCCACACAGGTGTTTGGTCTCGGGAACAAGACCTACGAGCACTTCAACGCCATGGGCAAGTACGTGGACAAGCGGCTGGAGCAGCTCGGCGCCCAGCGGATCTTCGAGCTGGGGATGGGCGATGATGACGGGAAGTGAGTGTCCGGGCCCCCGTCCCCAGCGGCATGCCTCAGGAGCCTGCAGGGTTAGGGCCGGCCATGGCACACGAGGGGAGTGCAAAGCCACATGTCCAAGAAGCTCCCACAGGCATCACCAAGGCCAAGGGAAGGCGGTGACTCCGCCCTTGCTTTTCCACATCCTCTGGGCTCCGAGCCTCCCCTGCTTAGCATAGACGCCCTAAATGCCACCAGACGCCTCGGGCTCCACCCCAGGGTCGGGGGGTTGGGGGGGCCCAGGCTGGGCAGGGAGAAGGGCTCCCTGGGGCCGGCCTCATTCCCTCCCCTGCCCCCACCAGCCTGGAAGAAGACTTCATCACGTGGCGAGAGCAGTTCTGGCCGGCCGTGTGCGAACACTTCGGGGTGGAGGCCACCGGAGAGGAGTCCAGGTGCGTGTGTGCACGCAGGGGCGGGAAACGTGGCCCACTGGGCACTGGGAGCTGGCAGACGCTCAGTCACAGAACGAGGGGGTCCCGGGGCCCGCGTTAAGGCATTTGGGCTTTGCCTGAGAGGGACAGGCACCAGGGGGGCTTTCCTCACCTTCTCAAAGCCTGCGGCACCCCAGGCTCCCCAGACCCCCCCACCTCACCCTGCTTCCCCTTGCCAGCATTCGCCAGTATGAGCTCGTGGTCCACTCAGACATCGACAAGGCCAAGGTGTACATGGGAGAGATGGGCCGACTGAAGAGCTACGAGAACCAGAAACCGTGAGTCGAGAGCGTGATTGGGGGCCTGGGGCCGAGGTGCCCCCAACAGCTGGCAGTCCTGTGTCCCCACAGGCCCTTCCCCCCCCGGACCCCATCTCTACCCTTGCCTGTGAGTGAGTGTGGGTGTGGGCCCACGGGTTTGCCTCTACCACACAGGAGGGCATAAGGCAGAGGAAGACGCAGCCCTGTACCCAGGCCCTACCCCCGCTCTCTCCCAGGGGTCCCCCAGGCCGGGGCATGACCGCCAGGAGATGGGCACTTGCTCAGTTTGTACTTAATGTGACATTTTACTCTAAGTAAAACAAGGTGGGGAGGCCCCTACCAGTGCCTGGACCAGGACATCGGGCATAGGGCCATGGCTCCACTTTGAACCTTGGTGGCAAGGACTCAACTTCCTTAAAACTGCCTCTGTATTTGGACTTTTTATCCAAAAACACTGTTCTCTCTCGGGCCCCCGACTTGCTGCCCAGACTCCTGGAGCCGCCCAGGACAAGTACCCCTGCCACCCTGAGGATTTAAGACCAGTGGCCCTGCTTGAAGAGGAAACCCAACATTTCAGTGACTGCGAAGTAAAACTAGGCGCACTGTCCGGGCCAGGCGGGGTGAAGGAGCTCTGCTGCAGGGTCACGGCGCCCAGGCACCTTCTGTCGTGGGGAGCTGTCTACAGGGGCCTGGCCCTCCTGTGCACTCAGCCCACAAACATGTAATGGGTGGAGGGTCTCCCTGGCTTTTAGGGGCCAGCCTCAGTTTCCTGATCTGTAAATGGAGACACTGATGACCTAGCTCTGCCCACTTCTGGGGGGCGTTGAGGGCACTGCCTCAGATCGGGCTGGGAGAACCTTTTACATAATTGGAGAGGTTTCCTGGGGCCCTTGGAGGCCAGCTCTAAGGTTCCCTGTGTTCTGTGAAACCAGAAGGGTCCCTTGGGGGCAGGGAGATTCAGATTGAGGGCTTGGCCAATCACTGAGCTGCTCTCTTCCCCACCCAGCCCCTTTGATGCCAAGAATCCGTTCTTGGCTGAGGTCACCACCAACCGGAAGCTGAACCAGGGAACTGAGCGACACCTCATGCACCTGGAATTAGACATCTCAGACTCCAAACTCAGGTGCTGGCAGCCTCCCCTCCC
Source organism: Hyaena hyaena (assembly GCF_003009895.1). NCBI lineage: Eukaryota > Metazoa > Chordata > Mammalia > Carnivora > Hyaenidae > Hyaena > Hyaena hyaena. The sequence goes on from NW_024080860.1 coordinate 811,042, forward strand.
CCAACCCACCCCTCCCAGAGCCTCCTGACCCTGCCTTCCACCCCCTCCTGAGCCTCGAATCCTCCACCACAGGTATGAATCTGGGGACCACGTGGCCGTTTACCCAGCCAATGACTCTGCCCTGGTCAACCAGCTTGGCGAGATCTTGGGTGCCGACCTGGACGTCATCATGTCCCTAAACAATCTGGATGGTGAGTCCTGGAATGGAGGCTGCCCTCCCTCCAGCCCGGGGCCAGAGGCAGCAGGCAGGAATGGGCCCCTGGCAAAGCCATAGCTAGGTTGAGCTGCTTAGGACCTCATACCCAAGACCCCATGGTTTCAGGCTGTGGGACAGATTGCTCAGCAGCCAATAACCCCAAATGCTCTTCCCCTCTCCCTGCAGAGGAGTCCAACAAGAAGCACCCCTTCCCCTGCCCCACCTCCTACCGCACGGCCCTTACCTACTACCTGGACATCACCAACCCTCCACGCACCAATGTGCTCTATGAGCTGGCACAGTACGCCTCAGAGCCCTCTGAGCAGGAGCACCTGCGCAAGATGGCGTCCTCCTCAGGCGAGGGCAAGGTAGGCCTGCCGCCGCCACCACCTCAGCCCTGTCGCCTGGGCCACAGCACACTCCCCCAGCCCCTCTTCACCCTGCATTTGGTCTTCCCCAGGAGCTGTACCTGAGCTGGGTGGTGGAGGCTCGGCGGCACATCCTGGCCATCCTGCAGGACTACCCATCCCTGCGGCCCCCCATCGACCACCTGTGTGAGCTGCTGCCTCGTCTCCAGGCCCGCTACTACTCCATTGCCTCATCCTCCAAGGTGCGGGGCCCAGCTCACTTAGGGAGGGCACAGCTTGGGGGTGCCCTGACCCGTGGCCCCAGCTCTGCCCCAAACACCGCATATCCAGCGGGCTGGACCACGAGACCGTGAACGGCTCTCTGCCAGTGTTGAGCCAGCCAGGACAGCTGCTGGAAAGGGGATTTTGAGATTTGGGCACCACGAAGGGTGAGAAGGGCCCTGAGCAGAACCCCCCAAGCTGAGAAGACTTGGGTGACAGGGCCAGGGGGCACAGGAGGGAAGGGGCCTCAGGCGTCCTCACCCATCCCACCCCCACCAGGTCCACCCCAACTCCGTGCACATCTGTGCCGTGGCCGTGGAGTACGAGACCAAGTCTGGCCGCATCAACAAGGGGGTGGCCACCAGCTGGCTGCGGGCCAAGGAGCCTGCCGGGGAAAACGGCCGCCGGGCCCTGGTGCCCATGTTCGTGCGCAAGTCCCAGTTCCGCCTGCCCTTCAAGGCCACCACCCCTGTCATCATGGTAGGCCCAGGCACGGGGGTGGCCCCCTTCATAGGCTTCATCCAGGAGCGGGCCTGGCTTCGGCAGCAGGGTGAGTTGTGTGGGTGTGGGCGGGGTTCCACAAGGTTCCTCAAGCCCGGGTACCTGCTTACCCCCTGCTTACCACCCCAGGCAAGGACGTGGGGGAGACGCTGCTTTACTACGGCTGCCGCCGGTCCGATGAGGACTACCTGTACCGCGAGGAGCTGACTCAGTTCCACAAGGACAGCTCCCTCACGCAGCTCAACGTGGCCTTCTCCCGGGAGCAGCCCCACAAGGTGAGGGCCTGGGCAGCCCCTCTGGGCCAGGATGCGGGGCCGTGGGACCTGCCTCATCACTGCGCTGCCTCTACCCCCCACCCCAGGTCTACGTACAGCACTTACTGAAAAGGGACAAGGAGCACCTGTGGAAGCTGATCCACGAAGGGGGTGCCCACATCTACGTCTGCGGGTGAGTAGGGGGAGAGGAGGGGGAGAGGTGGGGTTTGTTGGCCCCGGGGCCTGGGGTGGTGGGCGCCCTGGCCCAGCACCACCTCCTTACTGCCCCAGGGACGCTCGGAACATGGCGAGGGACGTGCAGAACACCTTCTACGACATCGTGGCTGAGATGGGGGCCATGGAGCACACCCAGGCCGTGGACTACGTCAAGAAGCTGATGACCAAGGGCCGCTACTCCCTGGACGTGTGGAGCTAGGGGCGGCCCGTCCCCTCAGGCCCCACAGACTCGCTTCCCCGTGTAATCACTTCCCTCGCTCCCTTCCGCCAGTCTGCTGGCTGGTTTCTGCCCGGCCTCGCCGCAGGGGGGCAGGCGGGCCAAGGGACAGAGACCCGCCCAGGCCCCAGATGCACCCTCTGGAGCACCCTGGCCCCAGGATGCATGGTCAGGGGAGGCCCCAGGGGCCTGTGTTTTGTGAACATCTCCAGCCCTTGGTGGCTGTATGGAAGGGGCTCTTCTCAGCTGAGCTGGGGCCCAGCGCCTCCCCATTATTTTCAATGACTGTAAATAATTTTAAATAATCTCTGATCCTTGGAATAAAGTTGTTTTCTGTATTTTGACTGCTATTGCTTGAGCAGATCCGGAGCCTCCCCTAGGTCTACTCAGAACCCCCCCCCCAAGAACCCATGCCGTGGTGATACAGGGGCCCCCACCTCACCCTTCGGAGAGCACACACCTCAAGCCACCTCTGTGCTGCTCTTCCTTTATTGAGGCTGCTGGCCCCCAGCTGCCCGCAGGCCTGGGCCTGTTCCTCTTCAGCACAGCCTTTGGGGCCCACAGAGCCCACAAAACCCCAGGGAGAGAAGAGACCCTCCCGGATGAGGGGAGCCCCCTACCCCCTCAACACAGGGGCCAGAAGCCCCTTCCAGGCCAGGGGTGCCGTAGGGAGCCGGGCAGGCGAGGGAAAGCCCAGACTCATTCCTTCTTGCTCCCATGCCTCTGACTGTGGAATTTCTGGTGCACAACCCGCAGGGTGGTGAAGAAGTTGCCAAGGAAGAGGAGGAGGAAGGGGAAGCCGCACATAAGCACCTGGGGGAGGAAGTGAGGTCAGGGCGGGTGGGGGGGCGGGCGCTGGCCCTCCCCGGCATGCCTCCCCAGCCCCAGCTCACCTGCCACTCCTTGCACTCAGGATCCCGGGCCAGGTTGAACAACGTCAGCGCGTTAAAAAGCTGCCAGAACTGGAAGGGATGAAGGGTTTCAAACAGCAGATCCCAGTCCCCACTCAAGCCCAAAGCCAGGACGCGGGGACACCCAGCCACATGCTCGGGGACAGAGACCACTTACGTGTCCAAAGAAAAGAAACGGCAGCAGGAAGGTGAGGCCCCGCCACATCCAGGACTGGAAGCCCTCTGCAGGGAGGAAAGGCAGGACGGAGATGGACACAGTCTCTCAGAGCCGCGTGGACAGGAAAGGACCTCCCCTTCCGGCCCCCCGTCAGGGTTCCAGAGCGGGCGGCCACGCCCGACTCACCCACAGTGAGGTCCATGGTGTGCCTCTCGCCCAGGGCCCGCAGGCGGTACAGGCAACCGCTCTGGTAGTAATACTGCAGAAACTGAACGAAGCCTGGGGTGGGGGGCATCAGAACGAGGCTGGGGCCCCAAGTCCTCAGCCCGCCTCCCTCCCCCCCAAGGGGGGTTCCGGAGCCGAGCGGGGCCCTCTTAGGTACTCACTCTGGTACATGGAGAAGGACAAGAATTGGTTCCGGAACTTCTGGTACATGAGGCCGTCAGGCCTGAGGTAGAAAGCAGTGGGAAGGGTAAGGAGTTCAGGGGTGCCACCTTTCTGTCCCACACTCCCCCCGCCCAGGGCCCGGGAGCCAAGCCCGGCCACTCACCACGTCAGCATGACTCCCGACAAGAAGGTGGACACGTAATGATGGAAAACCCACCAGCCTTTGATCCTGTATAGAGAAGCCAGTGTCACTCCTGTCCCTGCAGCCCCGAGGACTGGTGCTCAGGGACAGGGAGCAAGGCCGAGGCAGCACCCCGACCCAGTGCCTGCTTCTGAGGGGCCCAGGGCACCCGCCCCTCCGCGCCCCCCTCGCGCCCTTGCCCACCGAGAGCCGTTGTTGATGAGAATGCTCTCTCGGATGGTCAGCGTGCAGTAATACCAGACCAGCAGGAAGTTGAAGGCGGCATCTGTCACCCTGCGGGGGGCACAGAGGGTTGGTGCCAGAGCCTGGAGGCGGCAGGGGGCCCAGTCCTGAGCAGTTCACCCACCTGGAGTTGAGGAGGAAGCGGCAGGTGAAGGAGATGAGGATGAGGATGATGGTGAGGTAGAGCTTGAACTTCTCGTACTCGTCTTTGTAGGCAAACCTGGGTGGACACACACTGGTGGGACAGGCTGGGACGCCCGCGGGGCCCACCCTCGCCTCTGCCCGGAAGGGAGGCTCCTGCTCCGGACACACTTCCGAGGGCAGCGCGGGCTGACACGGAACAGCGACCCCTGCACCCCAAGGCTTAGCCAGGGCAGCTGGGGCGCGATGGAAAGGACCCAGGACGGTGGACAGCAGGGTGGGGACCCAGCCCGCCCACGACAACAAATTACTTAGCCTGCTTGCTCAGGAGTGTCACGTTGACATTGCCTAGAACCAGGCTCAGGTACAACCTAGGGGAGGGGGGCACCGGGTGAGAAAGGGCTCCGACGAGGAGGGCAGCCAACGGCGCAGAGCTGGGCCGCCATCCCTACCTGGACTTCCCATGGCCCTGGCCTAGGGTTCCAACCTCGGGGGTGCTGTGGACCACTTCGAGAGGAAGGAAACACCGAGGCCCAGCCTCTCCGCCTGCTCCCCAGTCCTGCTCCAGGGTAATCCAGCAGCATCACCTCCCTCATCTCTCCCCAAGCTCCCCCACTCAGGGCCTCCAGGGCAGCCTGGCTCTCGCCCCCCCCACCCCCCCGGAAGCCGGCCCGGGGCCCAGAGCCCATATTTCAGATCGCCTCTGAGAGCAGGGACAGAGCTCAATGCCTGTGTGCACGGCCACCCCCTATCCCCTCCCCCATTCCTGCTAGCAGCAGCAACCCACACCTGGGCCCCCTCCTGGCTCAGAAGAGCCCCCTCAGAAATTCAGCTCGTGCTCTGATCCTGAAGTGCCCAGCCTCCCAGGCTGGTTGCCCCATGCAGACCCTGGCTCCCTGAGACTTCCAGGCCCCCCAGCGCCAGGCTCCTTTCCCCCAAGCCAGCCGAGTCCCCAAGCCCCCCTTACACGTCAGCCACTTTGTCAACCCCTTAACCCCCAGCCCCCTACGCCATCCCTGCGGTGGCCTCGCTAAACCGTCCCTCCAGGCCACTGACATCTCCTGGGCCTACCTCCTCACCCTCTCTACACCTGCTCCCCTCACAAATGAGAGGGGCCCACGCCCAGCCCTTCCCGCCTCCCCAGGGATTCCCCTTTACTGGGTCTCTCACACTGAGGGCCCTACCTCCCCGCAGGCAGATACGCCCAGGTCTTCCACAGGTACAAAGTAACACACGCACGCAGCAAAAGCACCCCCCACCCTTCACGCCAAGTTCCAGCTGCTGGTCTCCCCTCCCATTCACGGCCATGCTTTTGAAGAATCGCTAGAGGTGCCCATCCCCCTGCTCTCCGTCACCTGTTATCAACTTCCACCTCCACCATCCTGTGGAGTGGTTCTCTCCAAGGCCACCCTGGCTTCCGGGAAACCTTTCCCTTCCATATGGCATGTGACCGCCCCCCGCCCCCAGGGCCATCTGGTCTGAGGCTGCTGTCCCCTCCTTCCAGAACATGCTCTTTCCCAGCAGTCTTGCTGTCTATGGTCTCTGCTGGATGCTCTTTACTCGGCCAAAGGTTGTATGCCGTCCCCTGCCACCCTCCTCAGTGACAGTGGCTGATCTAAGGGTCCGTCTGCCCGGCCTACCGGCCTGAAGCAAACTCAGAGGCCTGGCTTCCCCTATGGTCTCCCACCCCCTCCCTGAGCTCTGGTCGCACCTGCAGCTTCCAGCCTCCCATGCCCGCCAGGCTCCCTCCATCATGCGCTATGCTTTCCCTGACCCCTCAACTCCAGTCCCCGTCCTCTCTCCCCAAATCACCCATCTCAGTGAGCTGTCACAGTCACTCGTGCCATATCCCGGACACAGGGCTGTGCCTGACTGCTCAGCCCAGAGAACATCTGCTGGCTAAGCAACCAAGCAAAGGAAGACCGTGCTTCAGGCCGCCTCCAAGGAGCGTCTGTGAACGGAGCTTGGGGAAGGGGTTCTCACCCATTCTTCTTGGGCAAATAGGCCTCCATATCGAAGAAGAGGCCCTGGCGCTCCTTGATCTGGTTCTCCAGCTCCCGTGCGGCCTCCTCGGCATCCGACTGAAGGGAGGGTTTGCATCTGCAGGTGGACAGAAGCTGGAGTCAGAGCAGGGCGCCCCCAGGTGTCCCCAGCCGACCCCTGTGGGGCAGGAGGGTAAACAGGGCCCAGCGAGGGGAGACGCCACACCTGGGACACTCAGGGGTCAGTGCCAGCTCTCCCCCAACCCCAGATCTGACAGCCACTCGCCAGCCCTAGGCCAGGGTGGTACGGGAGCCATGGCGGGGGGGGGGGCGGGGGGGGTCCTAACTGCTTGAGGACAAGAGCCAGCTCCTGCAGCCGCTTCTTCTGCCGCGTGATAGAGCTCGTACAACTGTTCTGCAGCTTGATCAGCTCCTCCAGCTTCAGGCGGTACAGCCGGTGGGTCTCCTGGGGAGGGCAGGCTCAGGCTGGTCAGAAGTCCCCCACCCAGCTGGGCAGGGAGGTGGGGCACAGATGCCCCCAGGGCACCTCGGGAGGGTCTGAGCAAGAAAGGAGGCGGTCTTCTCCCAGAAGCAGGCCAGGGGATGGGCTCCTCCTCAAAGCCCGAAAGCCATCACCGCCCCCTTGTCCCAGAAAACAGATTAGTTTCTGGAAGCATTTCTTGGTGGAAGCCCATCTACTGGTTGTTCCCATCCCTCTCTGTCCCACCCTGAGTTTGGACTATAGGCCCAAGGGCCTATCTTCTCGCCCAGTCAGGCTGCCTGAAGCCACTCTGGTCCTCTCGGATCCTCCTGCCTACCCAGCCTGCTAGCACAGGGGAGCTGAGGTTGTCCAAGCCGCCTGCTGCTAAGCACTCCCCGCATCTCCTTCCCAGTTTAAAGGTCATCAGGCTCCAGCCCTTAGACCTCCGGCTGTAAGACCAGTCCTTCTACCCCTCCCCCAGCACCTTTGGCCCAAAGCGTCCCAGAGCACTTTGCCCTGGTGGGTGAGTTTCCAGAGAAGCAGGCCGGAGACAACCAGGGGCAGTGTGAGGAAGGTCAGGCAGGGGTGGCCGCGCTGGGAGACCAGGTCTGCCCTGCTCAGGACTCCAGGAGAACCTCTAGTGGCAGCAGGCTTGGCCAGGCCTGCGGTGGGCAACAAGGCTTCCATGCACACAGGAAGGGGCTGGAACCAGTCCAGGAGACAGAGAAAGCCATGGCCTAGGCTCCCCCCTTTCTAGGTCTTGTTTCTCATGGCCCAAAGGAGCCACCACACCCCTCTTCAGAACCCAGCACGTGCTACATCTGCCAGCCCCTACCACGGCACTTTCCCCCGTCCAGAGGAGACCAGCAGCCTTCACCCCTCCCCACAGGGCTCCCCACAGAACAGCACAAGGGGCATACTAGACAGATCCAGACAATTCCTCCCACAGCTCCCAACTGGTATCAGAAAGGTTCCAACGCCGTCCAGGCCCATGAGGTAGGTCCCTGCAGGATCTGGCACGCCCACTTCTCCTCTCACTCTTACAGAAGCAGCCACATAGTCCTGCCTCCGCAGCTGCGGTCCTACACCCAGGAATGGGCCCCGCCCCCACCCAGGCACTTCACCTACACATCCTACTACCCCTGGCCCCACCAGCCGGGCTCCCTCCCAGGGCAGCCCAGACCTCCCAGCGCTGCCCTAGGGCGGGGACCGCGCTGCTGGCGCTGCTCAGGCTCCAGCCGCGCGGGCGCCCAGGACATGTTTGCGGAGTGACTGACCCGAGACTGGGCCCGGCCAGCTTTGACTTAGGCAGCCGCTCTCCTGAGAAAGGACGGGGCAGGGACCTCTTTCCTAGGCCCCCGCAGAAGGCCCCACGTCCGCTAGGCGCAGTGGGTCCCTGCCAGGGTCGCGGCGGCCGTGCCAGCGATGGGGCTGCCGCCGGACACTCATTTGAGGCCGAGAGGTGGGTCCAGCTACAGCCACCAGCACCCGGGGTCTCCTCGCCCTCTGGAGCCATGCCAGCGTCCCCGACCCTTGACCCCGAGCCCCCCCCCCCCCACTGCCTGACCCAGGGCTGCCCAACCCTTGACCTCGAGCCAGAGCGACGTGGCTCGGGACCAATGGGCGCCCTCACTGGCACTCACCTGAAGGCTCTGGAAGTCCTGCTGCAGCTCCTCCCAGTCCCGCAGGCAGTCACCTAGCGGGCCCGGGGCCGGGGGATGCATGGCTGCCAGGCCACAGGCCGTACGAGCCGAGTCTTGGGACCGCGCCGCAACCCCGGCCCGCCCAAGGCGCCTCCGCCGCCGCCGCCGCCGCCGCCGCCCCCGTCCGCTTCCGGGCTCGCGCCGCCGAGACCACCAATGGGGAAAGGCCTGAAGCTACCAGGGCGCTGGCCCCGCCCCCTGCCCTAACCAATCCGGACCCTGGGCGGGGCACGGGCGGGGCCACTGCTGCCGGGATGCCCTCCCAGCCGCTTGCAGCTCTACTGGGGCTGGAGCACTACCCGGTCGCCGGCTCTGGCTCCACGGATCGTGCCAGCCGCGTGGTCCGTCAAGCTGGCAGTAAACTGAAGCCCACGGAGGTGACCCCTGCCTCAAACACTTTCGTCCTTGGGAAAGCAGCGCCTCTTCAGGAAGGGGATTCCCAGCGTCTTTTCTGGCTTGGATTTTTACAGTGGCCGCCTTACGGTCTCTCCGCCTCCGGACTCACCGCTACTATCCATCCTTGCAGGGGCCACCCTACTGCCAGTCCTAATACACGACTGGCCCCATTCCTTCCGTGGCCCCATTGAAAACGTGCCAGCGGCTCTGCTCTTCCTACCAAGAGGTCCCTAACCCACAGAGACATTGCTTGCAGTCTTCCCAAACTCTGTTCCAGCTCCTAGCCTAACAACGGATTTCCGGCCTGAGCTGACTGGAAAGCCCTTATCCGTCGGGCAAAACCCCTCTCCTTGAGGGACTGGGCTTCCGTTGGGGAGCGGGACAATTCCACCCTTCTGCAAAGAGTCCTGGAGGGTGAGATGGCCTTCACCTCTAGGCCCCTCCCCAGCCGCTCGAGGGTGGCCAGGAATGTTTGCTAAATGAACACGGACACCCTAAATTCCCCGTGAGCCCCATCATCTGTGCCCTCTCCTGACTTGTGCTGTGGGTGCTGCCAGGGCTTGGAAGCACATTCTGAGGAAAATTCCCCTTAAGACCTGAGGAATTTCTAGAAGCAGGATGTGGGAGATAGAAGGGGTGGAAATCTCTTCTTGGGGAGCCCAGCCAGGAGGAAATGACTGGGGAAGAAGGAAAGGAACCACCAGACTGGCTGGGGAGTTCTAGGACCCTGAATGAGGCAAGGGTGTGCCCCGTGCCAGGAGTCTGTCAGAACTGCGGAGCCTGGCACCTGGGCCAAGGCTGGGCCTGGCATCTCTGGCACTGGGGGATCTCTGCCCCATAGGTGAGCACTGTGACATCCCTGTGGACCAACATAAGGCAGGGGGATCCCTTGGAACTCCTCCCAGATGGCCTCCAAAGGGTCCAAGTTACCGGGGCATGTGGGATAGCTGTTCAGACAGCCTAATGCTTTTTCCGAGGCAACCTCAGGAGTGCAGGAGGGGTAGTCCAGGATGACCCAGGCATGGGGGGTGGGAGGTGGGGTGTCCTGCTGAGTCTCGCCTGCTCTGTGGCATGAACGAGCAGCCGGTGAAAAAACACTGCAGGAGGCTGACACAAGACTCCAGGCAGCAAAGGCCTTCTCTTTCCACACCAGCCTGGTTACACAGCCTGGCGCAGGACCCACAAGAAGCCCCCAGACAAGGTGCTTCAGGACCCATAGCTGGGCCATAGAGAAGATCAGTAGCGTGGATCCAAGATGTCTGTGACAGAGTCTCCGAGGACAACCTTCTCCCACTCCAACAGCTGAGCCACCAAGCCCCGGTTCGGACGCATATTGTTTTTGCACTTCTTGACATAGGCCCAGGACTTCTGTCAAGACAAGGAGGGAAAGCAGACTTTAGGGTTTGGACCTGCGCCCTTCCACCTCTCTCACAGCCGGCTCAGGAGGGACAGGAGGCACCTGCCCATGGACCAGCAACATGGCTTAGCAGCTGGACAGAGAAATGAATGTATCAGGGCCTTGAGTCATAGGAGCTGGCTGGGTTTTGAGCAGGCCCATCTGCACTTCTGCTGCTGGATATGGAAGCAGAGATCATTCTCAGTTCAGATGGCTCCTGTGAAGGCTGAGACAACGTGGGTGAAAACTCCCTGTGCGCAGAAGAGTACCATGCTCCTGCCTGGCACACCATGCAACTCCAACAAAGGTCAGCATTGTGAACAGATTAATGGAAAGGGGAAGGGAACTCTGGGGAAATTCTCTGAAGAAGGGAGCGTGAAACTTCCTTCAGGTGTCGACCTTAAAATGCAGGAAGGCTCATTACATGAAGGAAGAGGACAGACTGGTCTCCATCTGGGCTGAGGACAGAAGAAAAAGGAAAAATGGGGCCCCAGCAAACTAGGAACCGAAGAAATGTACCTCAACATAATAAAGGCCATATGGGACAAGCCCACGGGTAATATACTCAATGGTGAAAGACTGAAAGCTTTTCCTCTAAGATCAGGAACAAGACAAGGATGCCAGCTTGCACCACCTCTATTCCACACTGTACCAGAAGTTCTAACTAACCAGAGTGGGAGGAAGGGAGAGAAGGGCACCCAAATTGAAAAGAAAGAAGTAAAATTACCTCTATTTGCAGGTGACATAATTTTATATGTAGAAAACCTTAAAGATTACACCAAAAAATCTGTTAGAATAAATGAAGTTAGCAACGTTGCAAAATTACAAAACCAACATTCAAAATTAGTTGCAATATCTATACACTAACGACAAATGATCTCAAAAGTAAATTAAAAACAAAATTCCGGGGCGCCTGGGTGGCTTAGTCGGTTAGGCGTCCGACTTTCGCTTGGGTCATGATCTCGCGGTTCATGGGTTCGAGCCCCGCGTCGGGCTCTGTGCTGACTGCCAGCTCAGAGCCTGGAGCCTGTTTCAGTCTGTGACTCCCTCTCTCTCTGACCCTCCCCTGCTCACACTGTCTCTCTCTCTCTCCTAGAAATAAATAAAACATTAAAAAAAATTTTTTTTAAATAAATAAAAAATAAATAAAAACAAAATTCCATTTACGGTGGCATCAAAAGGAATAAATACTTAGGAATAAACTCAACCAAGGGGTAAAAGAACTGTACCCTGAAAATTATAACACATGGCTGAAAGATATTTTAAAAGACACAAATAAATGGAAAGACACCCTACACACATGGATGGGAAGACTTGATACTGTTAAGATGTCAGTGCTCCCCAAAGTGACGTATAGATTTAATACAATCTGTACAAAATCCAAACAGCATTTCACGCAGAAATTGAAAAAACACATCCTATAATTCATACAGAATTTCAAGGGACCCCCCCCCCCCATAGCCAAAACAGTCTTGAAAAAAGAGAACAGCACTGGAATTCTCATACTTCCTGATTTCAAATCTCTGAAGTTATTACAAAAGTATAGTAATCGAAAACAGTGTAGTACTGACGTAAAGATAGACACTGAGACCAAAGGAACAGGATAGACAGCCCAGAAATATGTGGATATATGGCCAAATGGTTTCAAGGAGGGTGCCAAAACCATTCAATGGAGAAAGGGCAAATGGAAAACTGTATATCCACATGGAAAAGAGTCAAGTCAGTCACTTAACCTTACACCATATACAAAAAGTAACTCAAAAACAATTGAAGACCTAAGTGTAAGAGCTTACACTATAAAAATGTTATGAGAAAACATAGGAGAAAAGCTTCAGAACATTGGATATGGCAATGATTTCTTGGATAGGATCAAGAAATACCAGGGGATTAAAAATGGACAAATTGGATTACATCAAAATTAAAAAGAAAAAAAAAAACTTCTGTGGATCAAAAGACACACTCAACAGGGTGAAAAGACAAGCCACAGTTTGGGAGGGAACATTTTCAAATGATATATCTGATGGGTATCCAGGTGCTAATATGAAGAATATAGAAAGAGCCCCTAAAACTCAACAAAAAACCCAAACAACCAGATAGAAACATAAGCAAAGAACCTGAATAGACATTATTCCAAAGATACATGAAAGGTCAATAAGCCACCTGTAAATATTTGTTCTACATCACTAATCATTAGGGAAATGCAAATCAAAACTACAATAAGATACTTCTTCACACTCATTAAGATGGTTATTATATTAAAATAAAAACAACAAGCATTGGTGAGGATGTGGAGAAAAAGGAACCTCCATGTACTGCTGGTGGAAATGTAAAATGGTATAGCCACAGTGGCAAAACAGTATGGAGATTCCTCAAAAAATTAAAGATAGAGATACCATATGATCCAGCAATTCCACTTCTGGGTATACGCCCCCAAAGAATTGAAAACAGGGTCTTGAAGAGGTATTTGTACACCCATATTTGTATAATGGTGTACACCCATAATTCACAGCATTATTCACAATACCTCAAACATGGATACCTCCCAAGTGTCCATCAATGGATGAATGGAAAAACAGAATGTGGCATATAACACAATGGAATGTTGTTCTATCTTTTAAAGAAAGGAAATTGGGACACACGCTAGCTACATCATGGATGAACCTTGAGGACATTGTGAGAAGTAAAATAAGCCAGTCCACACAAGGACAAATACTGTGTGATCCACTGATATGAGGTACCTAGCAGCGTCAAAATCATAGAGACAGCAAATAGAATGATGACTGCAGGGCTTGGGGGAGGGGAGGACAGGGAATTTTTGTTTAATAGAGCTTAAAAGAGTTTCAGCTTTAGAAGAGTTTTGGGGATGGATGATGGTGGTGGCTGTGCAACACTAGAAAGGATTTGAAGATTTTTATAATTATTATTTGAGAGAGCGAGAGAGTGAACCCAGGCAGGGAAGAGGGGCAGAGGGAGAGAGAATTATAAGCAGGCTTCACCCTTAGCGCAAAGCCCAACACAGGGCTCAATCCCTTGACTCCGGGATCATGACCTGAGCCCAAATCAGGAGTTGGATGCTCAATCTACTGAGTCACCCATGTGCCCCTAGAAAGTATTGAATACCACTGGACTGTACACTTGTAAAAAATGGTTAAGATGGACATAAATAAATGGTTAAGATGATAAATGTTACATTATGTGTATTTTAACACAATAAAAGAAAAACAACTGCAACAAGATATCACCTTATGCCCATTAGGATGGCTACTATTTAAAAAACAACAACAACAGAAAATAACAAGTGTTGGTGAGGATGTGGAGAAACTGGAAACCTGCTGCACCATTGGTGGGAATGTAAAATGGTGCAGCCGCTGTGGAAAACAGTACAGTGATTACTCAAAAAAGTAAAAATAGACTTACCATACGATCCAGCCATTCCACTCTGGGTATATACCCAAAATAACCAAAAGCAGGTGGCCAATGGGGCTTGTGTTTATGGGTTCAACAGGACAGCAGCAAACAAAGAAATAGTTCATAACTGGCTATCACCCCAGGGCTCAGTGTAAAAGGAGCAGACAGAGATGCCGATCATCTTCTCATCTTACCCTGAACCGGGAATATTTGCATACTATTTAAGCTGCTGCCTGGAGGTCAGGCTTCCAGTCTGCCTGAATCTAGATGCAGACTTAAGATCCTCCCCTTTGGGGCACTGACAGATCTTGGCACACCCTCAACTATGGGGAGCCGTTAAGAACAAAGCAAGCTGCTTTGACAGTCAAAAAGGTTTGAGAGACAACTAAGAACTAGGGAAGGGACCTAGGGAAGGGTTGAACAGTAAGGTTCGTTCCCTACACCAGGCCACTCCTTCAAGACTAGGAGAGGTGGCTGTTTTCCCCATTGCATAGAAACCAACAGAGCAAGGAAAATGAAAAAACAGAGGAATACATTCCAAACGATTGATATCCATATGCTAATATGACGAATATAGAAACAGCTCCTAAAACTCAACAAAAAAACAAACAGCCCAATTGAAGCCTAAGCAAAAAACCTGAATTGACATTTTCCCAAAGAAGATACATGAATGGTCAATAAGCACATGAAGATATTTCCTCACAAGTTAAGCCTCCCAAAAACATTTTAATGAAATGGGGATAAGTGCTTTACCTGATAAAGAGTTCATTTCATAAAGATGTTCACCGAGGTTCTCTTTAACCTTGGAATTTGGTGGGAATTCCAACTACAAGACAGAAAACATCAGAAAGTACCAAATGGAAATTACAGAGCTGAGGGATACAATAACTGAACTGAAAAAATACAACAAAAGGATTCAACTGCAGACTACGTGAAGAGGAAGGAAGGATCTGTGGAGTCAAAGACAGTGCAGTGGGATGCATCCAACCAAAGCAGTAACAGAAGGAGGAGGAAAAGGAAGAGGAGGAGGGGAAGGAGGAGGAAGAAGACAGGAAGGAGGAGGAGGAGGAGGAGGAGGAGGAGGAGGAGGGGGAGGAGAAGGGAGGGCAAAGGAGGAGGAGAAGAAAAGAAAAACAAGAATACCTTAAGGGACTTATGGGCAATATCAAGAGGATCAATGTTGACAGTGCAGGGGTCCCAGAAGGAGAAAGAAAGAGAAAGGGACAGTAAACTTATTTGAGGAAATGACACTGAAAACTTCCCTAACCTGGAAAAGAAAACAGACATCCAGAGCCCAGAGAATTCCAAAAAAGACGAATCCAAAGATCCACACCAAGACATCTCACAATTCAATTGTCAAAAGTTAAAGACAAGGAGGGGCACCTGGGTGGCTCAGTCGGTTGGGCGTCTGACTTCGGCTCAGGTCATGATCTCACGGTTTGTGGGTTCAAGCCCCGTGTTGGGCTCTGTGCTGACTGCCAGCTCAGAGCCTGGAGCCTATTTCAGATTCTGTATCTCCCTCTCTCTCTGACCCTCCCCTGCTCATGCTGTCTCTCTGTCTCTCAGAAATAAATAAAACATTAAAAAAAAAAAGTTAAAGACAAGGAGGGAATCTTAAAAGTAGCAAAGGAAAAATAACTTGGTGCACTGGGGGGGCCCCATGAGACTCGCAGATTTTCAGCAGAAACATTGCAAGCCAGAAGGAAGCGAGGTGATATATTCAAAGCACTGAAAGAAAAATATGCCAACCAAGAACACTCTACACAGCATAATGGTCCTTCAGAATCAAAGGAGAGACAAAGAGTTTTCCGGGCAATCAAGAGTTGAAGGAGTTCGTCACCTCTAGACCCACTTTACAAGAAATGTTACAGGGACTTCTTTAAGCTGAAATGAAATGGCACTAATTAGTAACAGGAAAAAAAGGCAAGTATTACTGGTAAAGTAAAATTCAAAATACTCTAATGTAAAGGTGGTAGGTTCACTTATAAATCTAGTATGAAGGGTAAAAGACAAAAATACTACAAATAACTAGCTACAGTAATTCTTTAATGAAACAAATAAAAATATGTAAATTATGACATCAAAAACATAAAACATGGAGGGGCATAGTAAAAATGTAGCGTTTTAGACTGTGTTCAAACTTAAGTTGCTATCAACTGAAAACAGACTGTTAGAAGTTGTTTTATGTGAGCCTCATGATAACCACAAAGCAAAAATCTGTAATAGATACACCAAAGAGAAAGAGAAAGGAATAACCACACCAGTATAGAAAATCACAAATCACAAAGGAAGAGAGCAAGAGAAGGAAAAAAGAAATTACAAAACAGCCCCCCCCAAAACAATTAAAATGTCAGTAACTCTAAACCTATCAATAATTACCTTAAATGTAAATAGACTAAATGCTCCCAATGAAAGACACAGAGTAGCAAAACAGATTTAAAAAGAGAGAGAGAGAGAAGACTCATCTATATGCTGCCTAAGAAATTCACTTCAGATGTTAAGGGCGCACACATACACACACACACACACACACACACACACACAAAATGAAGGGATGGCAAAAGATGGTCCAGGCAAATGGAAACCAGAAGAAAGCTGGGGCTGCTATGCTTATATCAGACAAATAGACCTTATGACAAAGACTGTAATAAGAAACAAACAAGGTCATTATTTAATGATACAAGGCTGAATCCAACAAGAGGATGTAAAATTTTGTACATATTTATGCACCCAACATAGAAACCCCTAAATATATAAAGCAAATATTTACAGACCTAAAGAGAGACATAGACAGCAACATAATAATAGTAGGGGACTTTAATATCCCACTGTCATTAACAAGTCATCCAGACATAAAACCAATAATAAAACATTGGGCTTGAACTACACATTAAGCCAGATGGACCTAACAGACATTTGCAAAACATTCCATCTCAAAGTAGCAGAATACACATTCTTCTCAAGGCATTCTCCAGGACAGATCACATGTTAGGCCACAAACCAAACCATGATAAATTTGAGAAGACTGTATTATCAAGCATCTTTTCTGATCACAATGGTAAAAAACTAGAAATCAATTACAAGAAGAAAACTGGAAAGTATGCAAACAACCAATGGGTCAATGAAGAAATCAAAAGAAATACCAAAAATATCTTGAGGGCCCCTGGCTGGCTCAGTCAGTGGCACATGCGACTCTCAAACTCAGGGTTGTGGGTTCAAGCCCCACATTGGGTGTAGAGACTGCTTAAAAGTAAAATCATTTTAAAAAATGTCTTGAAACAAATGGAAATATAACATACCAACATTTATGGGCTGCAGCAAAAGCAGTTCTAAGAAGTTCATAGCAATAAATGCCTATGTTAAGAAACAAAAACACATCAAGCAACTAGAAGAATAAACTAAGCCCAAAGTTAGTAGGAGGTGGGAAACAACCAAGATAGAAGTGGAAATAAATAGAGACTAAAAAGACAATAGAAAAGATCAGTGAAACTAAGAGATGAGTTTTTAAAAAAGATAAACAAAATAGACAAACTTTTAACTAGACTCACCAAGAAAAAAAAAGGACTCAAATAATATCAGAAATCAAAGTGGAGACATTACAACTGATACCAAAGAAATGCAAAGGATAAGAGATTACGGTGAACAATTATACAACAACATATTGAACAAACTGGAAGACATGGTTAGATTCTTGGACTTTACAACCTGTCAAGACTGAATTATGAATAAATAGAAAATCTGAACAGACCAATTATTAATAACAAGATTGAGAGGTGCCTGGGTGGCTCAGTCAGTTGGGCGTCTAACTTTGGCTCAGGTCATGATCTCGCAGTTCACAAGTTTAAGCCCCGCATCTGTGCTGACAGCTCAGAGCCTGGAGCCTGCTTCAGATGTGGTGTCTCCCTCTCTCTTTGCCCCTTCCCTGCTCATGCTCTGTCTCTCTCTCTCTCAGAAATAAACAAATATTAAAAATTAAAAAAAAAAAAAAACAAGATTGAATCCATAATCAAAACCCCCCAGAGAAACAAAAGTCCAGGATCAGATAACTTCACTGGTGAATTGGACCAAACATTTAAAGAATTGATACCAATCCTTATTAAACTCTTCCCAAAAACAGAAGAGGAGGAACACTCCCAAATTCACTCTACAAGGCTAGCATTACCCTGATGCCAAACCAGACACAACACGAAAAGAAAATTACAGGCCAATATCCCTGATTAGTATAGATGCAAAAGTCCTCAACAAGATCTCAGCAAGCCAAATTCAACAATACAGTAAAAGAATTATACACCATGATCAAGTGGGATTCAATTCACGGAGGCAAGGATAGCTTCATATCTGCAAACCAATCGATGTGATATATCATCGTAACAAAATGAAGGATAAAAAGTGTATGATTATCTGAATAGATGCAGAAAAAACATTTAACAAAAATCAATATTCACTTATAAAGATTCTCCAAAGAGTAATAAAGGAAATACACTGCAATGTAATGAAAGCGATGTATGACAAGTCCATCATCATACTCAATGGTGAAAAGCTGAATAGCTTCTCCTTTAAGATCAGGAACAAGAGAAGGATGCCCTCTCTTGCCACATTTATTCAACATAGTATTGCAAGTCCTAGCAGGAGCAATAGGCAAGAAATGAAAGGCATCCAAATTGGAAAGGAAGTAAAACTCTCTTTGCAAATCATATTGTATTTGGAAAACCTTAAAGTATCCATCAAAAAAACATTAGGACTAATAAATTCAGTGAAGTTACAGGATACAAAATCAATACACATAAAGCTCGTGCACTAATAGTGAACTATCAAAAAGAGAAATTGAGAAAATAATCCCATTTATAATTGCATTAAAAAGAAGAAAATCCCTAGGGATAAATTTAACCAAGGAGGTAAAAATATATACACTAAAAATTGTAAGACATTGATAAAAGAAACTGAAGAAGATACAAATAAATAGATATCCTGTGCTCATGGATTGGAAGAATTAACATTGTTAAGATGTCCATACTACCCAAGCAATCTACAGATTCAACACAATCCCTTTCAAAATCCCAAAAGAATTTTTCACAGAAATAGAGCAAACAATCCTAAACTTTGTATGGAACCATAAAAGATCCTCAGATAACTAAAGCGATCTTAAGAAAGAAGAACAAAGCTGGAGGCATCATATCCTGATTTCAAACTATATTACAAAGCTATCATATTCAAGGGAGTATGGTAGCCACATAAAAATACACGCATAGATCGATGGAACAAAATAGTCTAGAAATAAACCAACATGTATAAATTTTCAATTAATTTATGACAAAGGAGACCAGAATAGACAATGGGCAAAGGACAATCTTCAATAAATGACACTGGGAAACGAGACAGTCACATGCAAACTAGTGAAACTGGAACATGTCTTCCTCCATACACAAAAGTCAACTCAAAATAAATAAAGTCCTGAATGTAAGACTCGAAACCATAATGCTCCTCGAAGAAAATGTATCTAGTAAGCTCCCTGACATCAGTCTTGGTGATGATATTTTGGACTTGATACCAAAAGCAAAGGCAATAAGAACAAAACCAAAGAACTACATCAAGCTAAAAAGCTTTTTCACAACAAAGGAAACCATCAATAAAATGAAAAGGCAACCTACTGAACGGGAGAAGACATCTGTAAATCATATACCTAATAAGAGGTTAATAAGAGGTTCTAATATATAAAGAATTCTTGCAACTCAATAGAAAATCTGATTTTCAAAGGAGCAAAAAGATGTCTTTTCCCAAAGAAGACCTATAGATGGCCAATGGGTACATGAGAAGGTCCTTGACATCACTAATCATCAGGGAAGTGCAGATCAAAATGACAATGAGGTATCACCTCACACCTGTTAGAATGACTATTACCAAAAAAGGTAAGAAATAACAAGTACTAACAAGGATGTGGAGAAAAGGGAACCTTGATGCAATAATGATAGAAATGTAAATGATAGTCACTATGGAAATAATATAGAGGTTCATAAAAAATTAGGAATATGAGCACGTGGGTGATTCACACAGTCGAATGCCCAACTCTTGATTTCGGCTCGGGTCACGATCCTGGACTCCATGCTGAGCATGGAATGGACCTGCTTGAGATTCTCTCTCTCCCTTTCCCTCTGCTCATCTCCCTACTCACATGCACTCTCTCTCTCTAAAATAAAGGAAAAAAACATAATAAAAAGAATAGAGCTACCATATGATCCAGAAATTCCATTTCTGGGTATTTATCCAAAGGAAACAAAAACATGGGGCACCTGGGTGGCTCTGTTGGTTAACCATCCAACTTCAGCTCAGGTTATGATCTCAGAGTTTGTGAGTTTGATCTCCATATCAGGTTCTCTGCTGTTGGTGAGAAGCCCACTTTGAATCCTCTGTCCCCCTCTCTCTGCCCCTCCCCTGCTCACACATGTGCACTTTCTTAAGAATAAAAATAAGTATTTTTTAAAAAGGAAACAAAAACACTAACCCAAAAAGTTATCTGTATCCCATTGTTCACTGCAGCATTATTTACAATAACCAAGACATAGAAACAACCTAAGTGGCCACTGATGCATGAATGGATAAAGACAATGTGGAATGAAATGGAGCACACAATGGAATACTATTCAACCACAAAAAAGGAAGGAATCCAACTATTTACAACAACACTGATGGACCTTGAAGGCATTATGGTAAGTGAAGTCAGACAAAGAAAGACAAATACCATATGGTCTCACTTATATGGAACCTAAAAACAAAAACAAAACAAAACAAAACCACAAAAGCTGAACTCAGACACAGGGAATGTGTTGCCAGAGATAGGGGCCAGAGGTGTGCAAAACGGTGAAAGTGGTCAAAAGGTACAAACTTCCAGTTACAAAATAAGTCCTAGGGATATACACAATATGGGAACTATAGTTAATGTTGTATTATATAATTTAAAGTTACTAAGAGAGTAGACCTTAAAAGTTCTCCTCATAAGAAAAAAAATTTGTACCTACATGTGGTGATGGATGTTAACAAAACTTACTGTCATCATTTTCTAATATGTACAGAACACTGAATAATTGTTGTGTACCTGAAACTGATGTTACATGTCAATTATATCTTAATAAAGAATAAAGCAGGAAAAAAATCTGAAAGCAGGATATTCATACACCCATGTTCACAGTAGCATTATTCACAAAATAAACAAAAGGTAGAAGTATCCCAAATGGCCCATCAAGAGATGAAGGGATAAACAAAATGTGTATATACATACATACCTAACAACATCAATATATGTGAGGCAAGGAGAAATAGATGAATCCACTATCCTAGATTTCATCACCTCTCTATCAGTAATGGACAGATATGGCAGGCAGAAAATCAGTAAGGCCATAGTTGAACTCAACAGCACCATCAATTAACTAGATATAATTGACATCTATAGAATATTCCATCGAAAAGAATATACATTCTTCTCAAGCTCAAATGGAACATTCACCAAGATGAATGTTCATCTAAATCAATCATCTAAGTTTTCCTTCTTAGGAAACTAATAAGAGTAAATTAAGCCCAACGTAAGTAGAGAAAAAATAATAAAAATTAAAGCAGAAATCAATGAAATTGAAAACAAAACAGAAAAAAAATGACATAAAAAGCTGGTTCTTTTGGGAGAAAAAAAAAATCATGGGTTCCTGGGTGGCTCAGTTGGTTAAGTGTCTGACTTTGGCTCAGGTAATGATCTCACAGTTCATGAGTTTAAGCCCTACATCAGGCTCTGTGCGGACAGCTCAGAGCCTGGAGCCTGCTTTGGATTCTGAGTTGCCCCCTCTCTATGCCCCTCCCCCACTTGTGCTCTGTCTCTGTCTCTCAAAAACAAACATTTAAAAAAAAATTTTAATTTTTTAAATTAAAAAAATCATCAATATGGATAAGCCTCAAGCAAGGCTAACTAAGGGAAGGAGGGAAGATATAAGTCATTAATATCAGAAATGAAAAAGGGACATCGCCACAGAGCCCATGGACATTAAAAGGATACTAAAGGAATACCATGAACAACATCATGTCCACATAGAATCTAGATTCTATCTATCTATCTGGAATCTAGAGATTCCAGCTCTGCCACTTACAGCTGTGGGGTCTTGGGCAAATTACTCAGCCTCTAGAAGCCTCCTTCAAAATGGGGATAACAACATGCTGTGGGGTGATTGTGTGTGTCCTCACAAAGGCCTGGCACTCAGCCAATATTAGCCATTATAGTGCCTCAGGATTTGGGTTTTGTTTTGTTTTTCTCTGAAGATCTTTTTTTTTTTTTTAATATTTTTTTATTTATTTCTAGGAGAGAGAGAGAGAGACAGCATGAGCAGGGGAGGGTCAGAGAGAGAGGGAGACATAGACTCAGAAACAGGCTCCAGGCTCTGAGCTGGCAGTCAGCACAGATCCCGACGCGGGGCTCGAACCCACAAACCGCGAGATCATGACCCAAGCGAAAGTAGGACGCTTAACCGACTAAGCCACCCAGGCGCCCCTCTGAAGATCTTTTAAGGGACAACATTACTCTCAGCAGATTAAAGGAACCGGAATAGATTTCTTAAGGGCTTGCTGGCTCTGGGATCCCACACAACCTTGTGCCAAAGCTTTGAAAGCCCAGGACAAGCATGGTGGCTGTGGGTTCACCCCTTAACTTCCCACGTCTGGTCTTGGGGCCCCAGTGACCTGAGCTGGGACCATAAGCCCCAGGAAGTGGTATATTGCCCAAGTGTGGCCCACACTTTTTTTTTTTTTTTTCCGCCAAGCCCATGGGCTCTGACCATCACAACTGAGTTGACAATAGCCAGAAACACAGCTTCCCCAATGCTCGGAGGAGGACCCTAGGGCCACACAGACAACAGGAGGGAATGTCTCTCTCTTGACCCCAGGCGGCAGCAGAGCTGAGCCCAGGTCAACCCCTGTCAGCTATGCAAGGCATTGCTTGGTAATGGTGAGGAAAACCTAACTGCTACACAGGACTGACTCAGTCTGAAAAGGACCCAGCAGGATCACAGTGGCAGTCCTTGCTGCCGGCAGCTCTGGGAACTGTGTAGCGTTTTTTGTCAAGAGTTACCTAGATGGCATCTCAGGGCAGAACCCCCAGCAACGGGACGCCCTTGCACATGATACAGATAACTACCCCCAGGTTCCTACTGAGAGAAGGACTCGGGTCCTTCAGGGACCCAAGCACCTGAACTCGCACTGAGCAGGACAGGCCCTGGCGCTCCCTACTGGAGTTATGCGGGGACCCGTACAGGTCTACAGGTGCTCAGGGGGCCGGGCCCTCGCTGCTGGAGAACTCAGAGGGGCCAGGTGGGTGTCCCCTCCCTCTCGCACTCACCCAGCCAGCTCTGGAAGCCTGGGAGCAGAGAGGACGGTGACATGCTTGTCAGGGCTGGGAAACGTCACTAAATGTCAGAGCTGCAAGGTTTGTGTTCCCAAACGTCACTGTGAGCAGTAAAGAAACCAGGGACCCCAGCAGGCCAGCCACTCCCCCGCCCCCCTTCATTGGCCCCATTTGAACTCCTGAGGAGCTCCCGTCCTGGACCTCCCCCTGCAGGCAGTGAGCTCGCCACGCCTTCCCGCCCCCCTTCATTGGCCCCATTTGAACTCCTGAGGAGCTCCCGTCCTGGACCTCCCCCTGCAGGCAGTGAGCTCGCCACGCCTTCTGCCAGCTCCGTCCACATTCCAGCTCAACAAGGCAGGGGAGAAGGGGGCCCTTTGCAGCCCAGAGCCCATTCCTGGGAAGGTGGCTGGAGAGGCAGCTCTTCAGAAGCAACGGAACAGGCTTCCCTCCCCAGATTTACCAGCAACAACACGCCCTCCCCTGCAGCATGCACCGAAACACTCCAGCAGGCAATGACCTCCTACAATCCACCTTGCCCGGGGTGAGAACAGCGGTCTGGTTCTCTTACTCCAGAGATTCTGCGATTCTGCATCCAGAGGCTTTTCTTTTTGAATTGTGGTAAAAATACGCAGGACAGAAAACTTACCACCATAGCCATGTTTGGATGTACAGCTCGGCGGCCTTAGGCACGTTCACCGCGTCACAGAACCAGCATGGTCATCCATCTCCAGAGCTTTTCCATCTTCCCAAACCGAAGCTCCATGTCCATTAAACAGCTCCCCATTCCCGCTGCCCCCTGCCCTGGGCACCCACCATTCCACCTCCCCGTCTGTGATTTTGACGGCTCCGGGTACCTCACATCAGTAGAATCATATGGTATTTGTCCTTTTGTGATTGGCTTATTCCACTCAGCACAATGTCCTCCAGGCTCATGCGTGCTGCAGCAGGTGTCAAAATGTCCTTCCTTTACACAGCTGAGTAATATTCCATTGTGTGGCTAGACCATCCACTTGTTTTCCTAGCTGCCGATGGACATTTGGGTCACTCCCCCCTCCCGGCTACTGTCCGTGCTGCTGCCAAGAACATGATTCTATGAACATCTGAGTCTTTGCTTTCACTTCTATCGGGTATGTACCCACAAGCGGAATTCTTGGCCATCCTGGACTCCTTCTAGCTTGCAATTTCACCCGCAAAGAGCACGTGGGGTCAATATCCAAAATCACTGGCAGTAGGCTCTGACCATGGTCATCCTCTGATGCTCCCCTTCTTCCAAGCACAGACTTGGGCATATATGGGAGCTTGGTGGGTCCTACTCAAGCCCTCAGAAATCATGCACAAGTTGTTACTCCCCTTGGGGCAGGCCTGCCATCTCCCAGCACACTCAGAAGGCACTGCCCTCGGCATCAGGAGCCCTGGTTCCATGGGGTTTGTGGCGAGAGGTCTCTGCCCCCTTCTCCAGTCTGGGTAAAGATAGAGTAGGTGCCCTTGAAGCCCTGTGGGCACAGCAAGTCTCTGGCTCCAAACAGTAGCCAAACGTACCTCATTTGGAGAAGGCTGAACAAACGTCAATAGTCAGACTGAGGGGGGACGTGACAATGGTGTGGCTGGCCATGGCCTTGCCCAGCCTGAGCCCCTGGGACTGCCCCATACCTCAGACCTCTAATGTCACAGCCTCAGCTTCTGGCCCAGACCTCTGGCCCTTGGGTGTGGTATGCTGGGTAAAGTCCTAGACTTAGAGCTCTCTTCCCTGACCCTTCTCCTTCCCATCCCCCAGTGAGGGCCCTAAGGTAGTGCCTGGGCCCACTTCCTCCCAGGTCCAGCTCTGACCTTGCCTGCTGGAGGTAGCTGCAGTCTGATCCTCGCCTGGGGGCTGCATACCTTCAAGGTCTGCTCGTTCCAGTGCATGAGGAAGGCCAAGATGGCTGCACAGCTGCGACTGATGCCCAGGGTGGAGAAGACCAGGACTACAGAGCCAAGGTGGAGGTGAATTTCTGCAATAGGAAGGAATGGTGGGGGACCATGCATGGCCTCGTTCCCTGTGGACCTGAGTTGCTGTAAGCTGACTGGCTCCAGTGGCTCCATGGTCCATGAGTGAATTCAGACCCAGCACACCATGGCCTAGGTTAGTCATATGACATCTCTGGACACTGTTTTGTCACCTGACACATGGGGATCCTCAGACCTCACTGGCAGTTCAAGAGGATCACACTGG
Source organism: Hyaena hyaena (assembly GCF_003009895.1). Lineage (NCBI taxonomy): Eukaryota > Metazoa > Chordata > Mammalia > Carnivora > Hyaenidae > Hyaena > Hyaena hyaena. Next base: position 836,047 of record NW_024080860.1, read on the forward strand.
GGCCGTCAGCGTTATCATGCAAAGGTCTTTTCTTGGCTCTCCACATTTCTAGCCCAGGAAGCTCGGTTACCAGCTGGCCTCCTGGGTGGGATGAGAAGATGGTCCCCCCCCAGGGCACATGGGTGCTGACAGAGGCAGTGTGGCCTGGGTGTGAATCCCAGCCCTGCCACTCACTGGCTGTGGGGTCCCAATATGTTACTCTAAGGCACAGTTGCATCATCTAGAAAACGGGGTGACAGGATACTATCTACCTCATAAGGTTTTGTACCGTGCTTAGCCCAGTGCCTGACACAGAGAGGTCAGCTATGATCACACTTATTAATGCCCCTGAGGCTGAGTCTCACCCAGTGAGGGGTGGGGAGGAAATCTAAGCCCACATCTGGGGCTGATCGGGTGATCCCTGAGAACTAGAGATAAATATACCACATGCAAAATCACAGACCGTCAGTGCTGGAGGAAGACCCCAAGATGGCTAAGGCCAAGTGCCTCATCATATGGATAAGGAAACAGAGGCACAGAGTGGTTAAGGACTGGCCCAGAGCCATACACCAAGGTAGGACTGGAGAGGGGGCCTCTGCGGCACAGGGCTCTGCCATCCCATGGTGGGACACAGGGCAAGTCCCAGCCTCAGATACTGGTCAAGTGATAGTTGCAACCTCCCAGGCAAATAAGGATTTTTGGGCCAAAAAGCAGTTCTCCGGCCCCCCCTGGGCAACCACGTGGGCTGGGGGCTGCATTGATACCTGGCAGGCAGCCCTGGGGTGGGGCCCCTGACTGGACACAACCTCACTCTCTCCAGGAATCTTGCTCTCCTTGGGCAATCCTGAGCCCCGGGATGACTGAAAACTGCACCCTCAGTGAGTGATTGGTGGTCACTGCCATGTGTGATGGACGAACCAAAGGAACACTGGGCACACACACTGGGGATCCTAGAAGTCAGAGCTGGGAGGGTTTTGGAATTTTCCATCCACCTCACCCCACTGACCAGATAGGAGGGCAGAGATGGAATGTGATTCACCTCTGGGTTCCCAGAGCCCAGCTCAGAGCAGACCGCCCTGAATGTATGCACCCACAGGGGGCCAGCACTCTCATTTCCCAACAGGTGCAGTGAGGCCAGGGCCAGGGCTTAGGTGGACCCAAAAGGGCCTAGCGGTCCAGCCAGGGCCAGAATGCAGGGCATTTAGTCTGCAATCCAGTGCTCTTACCTGGCCCCTCTACCCCCGAGGTAAACACATGGCTACCCACATTGCCAAGGGCTCCTGAGGGACAGCTTGTTCCGGGGCTTGGCCATACCTGGCTGGGCCCCACCCCTCAGTGCTGGCAGTCACAATCAGGAACAGGCAATGTGGACAAGGTGCCATTGCCCCTCTGGCCCCTGGGCACAGGCCGGTGGCTGCCTGGTTGGAGATTGCCCCTTACCGAGAAAGTGGCAGAGGTGCCTTAAAAAGGGGGAAAGGTCAGCTTCCGGGGAATCTTCTATCTTGATATGCAGGAGGTTGTCAGCATCATCTACAAAACTAAATGGAAGAAAAGCACAGGTACTCAGGCAGATTCACACACAGGCTTGCCGGAGTGGTCCTCATTCACAGCAGCATGACCACAGGGAGGGGATGCTGAGCTAGCATCTGGGAGGGGTGGGCAAATAACTGGACCTCTCACAGAAAAAAAAAAAGCCCCTACCCAATAGGTGTGTAGTGTGGGTGAAGTCCGTTAATCTATGTAAAGCATTTGGCAGTCTGCTTGGCACACTTATTGAGTGAATCCTCAATAAACGTGACATCATCATTATTATTAACCAAACATGGTACTTTCCTAGATAGAATATGGAGCACAAAGTAAAATGAGGCTGGGAAGGAATAGGTAATGAGCTTGGAGAAAGCACCTGCCATGTTAAATGGAGAGAGCCCCAGGGAAGAAATGGAGAGGGGTGGGGTGGCTGTTTTAGCGGTCAGGGAAAGCTTCACTAAGGAGTTGATGTTTGAGCAGAGGCTTAAAAGAGATGATGATGGAAGAAACCAGGCAGTCATCTGGGGAAAGACTGGGCAAAGGTGCAGAGAGGTAGTAAGTTTAATGGGTTTGAGAACCAACAGTGAGCTCAGAGTGGTTAGAACTTTACGAACAAGGGAGAGAGAGAGAGGAGAGGAGGTGTGTGGCACGTTTAATGAGCCTGCAAGCAGCTTGCAGAATATCCAGCATGCAGTACGTACTTGGTCGATGTTATTTACAAAGACTGTGGTCTACTGGTGGCCTTGAGTAGTATGCAGACCACTGTGGCATACAGGAAGTGCAGCGGATTCAGAAACAAAAATAAGCTGGTTTAGCAAATACAATTCCCATCCATCCATCGGTCCCTCCTTACCTCCTTCATCTATCCCTCCCTCCCCTTCTTCCTCCCCCATCTATCCATCCATCCATCCATCCACACCCACCTATTCATTTTTTAATTTTTTTAATGTTTTTATTTATTTCTAGGAGAGAGAGAGAGACAGCGTGAGCAGGAGAGGGTCAGAGAGAGATGGAGTCACAGACTGAAACAGGCTCCAGGCTCTGAGCTGGCAGTCAGCACAGAGCCCGATGCGGGGCTTGAACCCACGAACCGAGAGATCATGACCTAAGCGAAAGTCGGCCACTTAACCGACCAAGCCACCCAGGCGCCCCACCCACCTATTCATTCTTTCCTCAGATGCTCACTCAATGCCTATTGTGTGCCAGACCTTGGGCTGGACCCTGGTGGGCACAAGATGAACCAAATAGGGGCTGGCCTCTGCCAGCATCAAGGAGCTCCCAGTCTGATGGGGTAGGCAGACACAGAAACAAATGGCCCCAATCCAATTGGCTAGGTTTGGGGATAAAGATCTGCATGTGATACTGGAGAAGAAGGGCAGGGAGAAGTTGAGGGAGCTGGGGAAAGCTTCACAATGTAGGAGGCATCTAGATGGAGAAGGTGGAAGCGTACAAGGTTACTATATAAAAATCAACTGTATTTCTATATACTAGCAATGAACAATCAGAAATTGACATTTTAAAAATACCATTTACAACCACTTCAAAAATACCAAATACTTAGGAAGAAATCTGGCACAAGGTGTGTAAGATGTGTACACTGGAAATTATAAAACATTTTTGAGGAAAATGAGAGAGCTAACTAAATGGAGAGATAGACCATGCTCATGAATCAGGAGTCAACGTTGGTAAGATTCTCACCAAACTAATATGGATACAATTCAACCCAATCAAAATTTCAGCAGGCTTTTTGCAGAAACTGGCAAGCTGATTCTAAAATGTATGTAGAGGGGCACTTGGGTGGCTCAGTTGGTTGGCATCCAACTTCGACTCAGGTCATGATGATGTTACAGTTCATGAGTTCTAGCCCAGCATTGGGCTCTGTGCTGACAGCTCAGAGCCTGGAGCCTGCTTCGGATTCTGTGTCTCCCTTTCTCTCTGCCTCTCTCTCTCTCTCTCAAAAATGAGTGAACATTAAAAAAAAATTAAAACGTATGTGGAAATGCAAAGGAGACAACTTTGAAAAAGACCAAAATAAGAGAACTAGCTCTACCTGATTTCAAGATTTATTATAAAGCTACAATAGTCAAGAGTGCAGAATTGGTATAAAAACACAGACCAGTGAAAAAGAATAAAGAACCCACACAATGGATTTTCAACAAAAGTATCCAATCAGTCCAACAGGACAAGGATCAATTTTTTTTTCTAACAAATAATGGCCTCCATATGCAAAACAATGGGGGTCCCTGGCTGGCTTAGAGCCAGTTGGTAGAGCACACCAACTCTTTTTTTTTTTTTTTTTTTTTTTACAAATAGTTTATTGTCAAATTAGTTTCCACATAACACAAAGTGCTCATCCCCAAAAAAACCCTCCTCCATGCCCATCCCCCCTCCCCCCTCCATCCATCAGTTCTCAGTTTTTGTCAGCATTCAAGAGTTTCTCATGGTTTGCCTCCCTCCCTTTCCCCCACCATTTCTCCCCTTCTTCTCCCCCTTGGTCCTCTGTTAAGTTCCTCCTAATCCTCCTATACGGAGCACGCCAACTCTTGATCTCAAGGCCCGTGAGTTCAAGCCCCAAATCGGGCACAGACCCTACTTAAAACAAAACAAAAAAAACCCAAAACAATGAACTTAGTTCTACATCTGGCACCATATGCAAGAATTATTTCAAAATGGATCATGGGTACCTGGGTGGTTCAATTGGTTGAGCATCTGACTCCTGATTCTGGCTCAGGTCATGATCCCAGGGTCATGGGATCAAGCCCCGCCCCCGGGAGCCTGCTGTAAGGCTCGATCTCACAAACCATTAGATCACGACCTGAGCTGAAACAAAGAGTCAGATGCTTAACCAAATGAGCCACCCAGATGTCCCAAGGTGATCTATTTCTTATTTGGTGATTTGATAGCTTGAGTCTTTCAAGGAATTGGTTCATTTATTTAAATTTCAAATGCGTTGGCATAAAATTGCTCATAATATTTCCTAATTATTTTTGAATTTTTAATTAAAACTTTTACTGCAGTCACTATAGATTCACGCGCAGTTATAAGAAATAATACAGAGAGATCCAGGGTTTGCTTTGCTTAGTTTCCCCACTGATAACATTCTGCAAAACTATCGTATAATAGCCCAGAATATTGATGCTGATGCAATCTAGTAACTGTATTCAGATTTCCTGTTTCGCTTGTAGTGTGTGTGTGTGTGTGTGTGTGTGTGCACGCACGTGCATGTAATAAGTTCTATACAAATTTATCACCTGTGTGGATTTATGTATCCAGGAGACACCAGTCAAAATACTGAACAGTTCTGGGGCACCTCAGGGGCTCAGCTGATTTAGCATCTGACTCTGTTTCAGTTCAGATCATGATCTCACAGGCTCATGGGATTGATCCCTGTGCTATCAGTGCAGGGACTGCTTGGGATTTTCTGTCACCCTCTCTCTCTGTCCCTCCCCTGCTTGCACATGTGCTCTCTCTCTCAATATAAAGAAACTTTATGGGGTGCCTGGGTGTCTCAGTTGGTTAAGCGCCCGACTTCGGCTCAGGTCATGATCTCACAGTTCGGGAGTTCGAGCCCTGCGGTGGTCTCTGTGCTGACAGCTCGGAGCCTGGGACTTGCTTCAGATTCTGTGTCTCCTTCTCTCTCTGCCCTTCCCCTGCTCATGCTCTGTCTCTCTGTCTCTCAAAAATAAACAAACGTTAAAAAGAAACTTAAAAAAAATACTTAACAGCTCTAACACTGGGACTCCTCATGTTTGCCTTTTTGTAACCATACCTGCCCCGCTCTGTGCTTCCCTAATTTCTGACAACCACTAACCTGGCATTTATTTCTAAAATGTTGTGATACCAAAAATGCCATACAAATGGAACAATATGTAATATTTTGGGATTGATTATTATTATCCTCGTTATTGTTATCCTCATTATCGTCATTAGCTTGGGGTTAATTCCCTGAAGATTTACCCACATTGGTGCATAAACCAATAGTCCATTCCATTTATTACTGAGTAGTATTCCATGGTATGTGTGCCCTACAGTCACATAACCATTCACCTGCTAAATAGCCATTATGGACATTCATGTACAGGTTTTCACGTCTGTGGGATAAATGCCCACAGAATGCCTTTTAACATTTGTAGGATCCATAATGAAAATGTCCCTTCTTTTACAGCTAATATTGATGGGTTTTGTCTTCTCTCTCTTCTTGTTTGATCGGTGTGGAATGATATTGTTGCTCTTTTCAGAGAGCCAGCTTTGGGTTTCATTGAGCAGCTCCAATTGTTTTGTTTTCTATTTCACTTATTTCTGCTCTTAAGCATTTCCTTCCCCCTGCTTACTTTTTCTAATTTTTTTAAGGTGGAAGTTTAGGTCCTTGATTTGAGATTCTTCAAATATAGGCATTTAGGCTATAAATTTCCCTCTCTGTACTGCAGTAGATGCATCTGCAAATTTTGATACATGGTGTTTTTATTTTCATTCAGTTGAAAATACTTTCTAACTTCCCTTTTGGTTTCTCTTTGAGCCACAGGCTACTTAGAAGTGTGTTACTTCATTTCCAAGCATCTGGAATTTTTCCAAGATGTCTTGTTATTGGTTTCTAACTTAATTCCACTGTAGTCAGAGAACATAATTTTTTAAAACAAATTATTTTTGATACTTGTTTTGATGTCAAGAATAGACTATCTTGCCAAAAAAAAAAAAAAAAAGTTCCATGTTCCTTTGAAAAGAATGTGTACTATAGAATTCATCCAAAGACCAGAAGAATGCTACTGTTATTGGGTAGAGTGTCCTATAATTGCCAATTAGGCAAATTTGGATGGTAGTGTTATTCTAGTCTTTGAAATTATAACCTATTGTCTGTTGAGAGAGCTATAACCGACTAAGCAGCCCAGGTGCCCCAAGAGCTTTTATTTTTTTTTTTTTTTAAATTTTTAACGTTTATTTAAGAGAGAGAGAGTGTAAACAGGGGAAGGGCAGAGAGAGAAGGAGACACAGAATCAGAAGCACGCTCCAGGCTCTGAGCTGTCAGCACAGAGCCTGACGCAGGGCTCAGACTTATGAACCATGAGATCATGACCTGAGCTGAAGTCGTCCACCGAACCGACTGAGCCCCCCAGGCACCCCAAGAGCTGTTTCTTTATATCCAGCTCTCTATTCTCCATGCAGATGTCTTCTGCAAATTCTAGCTAACTTGGTCTCTCCGAATTCTCAACTTTCTACCCTCAACTCAGAAAGAACGACACAATCTGTCTTGGCCCCCTTCCTGTACCGTGACCTGCGAACAGCCGCCAACCAATAAACTGGATCAACTAAGGGGCTCATCTGGGTTTTTTTCCCCTTGTCTCTGGAATCAATCTCCTATGCTGTCTGCTGGCCATTGTCTGAAAGCTCTTGTTTTCAGGTTTTGTTCTGGGATCTGGGGACTGTTTAAAATGAGACTGTAAATCAGTCAGGAGGGTAGAGCTCTCATGGATGGGATTAACACCCTTGTAAAAAAAAAAAAAAAAAAAAAAAAAAAAAAAAAAAAAAAAAAAAAAAAAAAAAAAAAAAAAAAAGGCCCCAGATCAGTCCTTGCCCCTTACGCTGTGAGGACATAGTAAAAATAGGAGTAACTATGAATCAGGAAACAGGCAGACTGCAGGGTCAAAATCGGCTTGATCTTGGACTTCCCCAGCCTCCACACCATGAGAAAGTAAAGTTATTTTATGACCCACCAGAACCATCAGTCTATGGTATTAGCTATGCTATAGCAGTCCCCAGAGATTAAGGCAGGGGTCATTTCTCAGAGGGCCTGAGATAAGTGAAGCAGGGCAAAACAGGTACTTTGCTCCATAACGTTACATGCCTGGAAAGCATTAACTGTGGTGAGACATTTTTTTATGGGCACATTCATTTTAATTTTTTTTATGTTTTATTTATTTTTGAGACAGAGAGGGACAGAGTATAAGTGGGGGAGGGGCAGAGAGAGAGAGGGAAACACAGGACCCAGTGATGGTTTTGTGGGTATACACTAGTGTCAACAGCAACCAAATTGTGTACTTTATTTTTTAAAAAATTTTAAATGTTTTATTTATTTCTGAGAGAGAGAGAGACAGCATGAGCAGGGGAGGGTCAGAGAGAGAAGGAGACACAGAATCTGAAGCAGGCTCCAGGCTCTGAGCTAGCGGTCAGCACAGAGTCCAATGCAGAGCTCAAACCCATAAACTGTGAGATCATGACCTGAGCCAAAGTTGGACGCTTAACAGCTGAGCCACCCAGGCGCCCCTGATTGTGGTGAGATTTAAAGGGCAAGTAATGAGTCTCAGTTAGAGGCAGAGGATGCCACGGCCAAGCCAGGAAATAGACTATAAGCCAGGAACAGATGATGATAAGTACAGAACCTTCAGCTCTACAAATGCACAGCACTGGGAATCTTATATATATATATACTTAATTTTTAAAAAATCAATAGTATTTCTACTTACAATGGCCCTGCCTCCATGGAGACGTTGACATGTGCTTTGATTTTCAAGTCCTTCTGAATTTTCGGGTCGCAGGCTTGCCTGAAATTGCCCAGGTAGATCTTACCTGGAACTATTTCAACAGGATAGGGCTGAAATGCATCTAGTTCCTGAAAGAAAGGGAGGAGAAAACTGCTATATAGAATATGTATGCTATATGATAATATCCTAGTATATTCTTTCCCCAGGGAAGAAAGTTTGGTATTTTTGTTTTGATTTTGGTTTTTTCATTTTGTTTTTTTGTTTCTCAAAATGTGGCTTAGCAAACAAACTTAAATAGATAATCCAGAGAGGTGCCTGGATGGTTCAGTTGGTTAGGTGTCCGACTCTAGATTTCAGCTTGGGTCATGATCTCATGATTTGTGGCTTGAGCCCTACGTTGGGCTCTGCGTTGGCAGTGTGGAGCCTGCTCGAGTCTGTCTGTCTGTCTGTCTCTCTCTCTCTGCCCCTCCCAAGCTTGCTAACTATCTCTCTCTCTCAAAGTAAATAAATATAAACTTAAGGGAAAAAAGATAATCAAGAACAGTGAGTGAGACGGACATGTGGGCATTCAGAGAGACTGGCAAGTAAGAACTTGAATAAGGAGTTAGAAGGCTCGTAATAAGAGAAAGGCAGAGCCACTGAATCATGAGACCGCATGCTGCATCTGAGCAAGGACATCCGCTTACCCCAAGGCACCTGTGTGCACTTCTCTGGGTGCACAAAGACTGGCATCTAATCCCCTTGACACAGAACTGTGTAAATCCAGGGTATGCCCAGTAGGGGGAGGGAGAGCAGACAGCCTTGTATTATTATATATTATAATTATATTATGATTGAATGGATAGCCTTTTTATTATATAATGGTATGTTATAATTATATCCTATTATTTTTGGAGACCACCAGAATTTTAACACCTTCTTTTAAAAAAGAATAAAATTGCCCACATAGAGCCTATTTGTTGTCATCAGGAAATAAATTCTGAGGAATTCTGATGTAGACAGGTAGGGAGAACAGGACACCACTTGAACGGAGGCTCACTGAAATTCCAGGTCCAAAGTTATAGTATGAAAAATTTGGGTTTCCTTGAAAAACAAAGAAACAAAGATCATTCCTATATTTCCCAAAGTGTGTTCTAGGAAACTCAATGATCCTCACAACGCACTGTGATAAAAGGCTTCAGAGCATCAAGTACACAGGGGAAGCTGTACATGATATTCTTGTCTCAGAAATTGACAATGTGGATTACCAAGTAGAGGCTCAAGAAGGTCTTGCGGTAAAACAAAAATCTGCTCGAGAACAGTATGGAGTTTTTTCAAAAACTTAAAAATAGAACTACCATATGATCCAGCCATCTCACTTCTTGGTATATACCCAGAGGAAATGAAATCACTATTTTGAGAAAGGGTTATCTCCTACGTTCCTTGCAACATTACTCACAGTAGCCAAGACACGAAACAACCTAAGTGCCCACCGACAGATGAACGGGTAAAGAAAACGTGGCATGGTTTCAATCATGAGAAAGAAGGGCATCTTGCCATTTGTGACAACATGGGTGGACCTTGAGCGTGTTATGCTAAGCAAAATACAGGAATGCCTCATCTTATTGTGCTTCACCTTATTTTGCTTCAAAGATACTGCCTTTTTTTTTTTTTTTTTTTTTTTACAAAACATTTGCGGCAGTTGCCACATCGGGCAAGTCTATCAGTGACAGATTTCCAACAGCATCTGGCCAATTCATGTCTCTATCACATTTTGGTAACTCTCACAAAATTTCTAACCTTTTCATTATTATTATTATGTGTATTATTATGGTGATCTGTGATCAGCGACTATGACTCACTGAAAGCTCAGATGATGGGTAGCATTGCTAAGTAATAAAGTACTTTTCTAAAATTTTTTTAATGTTTATTTTTTTAGAGAAAAAGAGTGGGGGAGGGGCAGAGAGAGAGGGGTACAAATGGTCAAAAGCAGTCTCTGTGCTGAGAGCAGACAGCCCAACGCAGGGCTCAAACCCATGAACCGTGAGATCAGGACCTGAGCCAAAGTTAGATGTTCACCCAACTGAGCCACTCGGGTGCCATAGTACTCAAGTATTTTAAATTAAGGTACATCCATTTTTTTTAGACGTAATGCTATTGTACATTTAATAGACTACAGTATAGTCTAAACAGAACTTTTATTTATTTTTTTAATGTTTTATTTCTGAGAGAGAGAGAGAGAGAGACAACGTGAGCAGGGTAGGGTCAGAGAGAGAGGGAGACACAGAATCTGAAATAGGCTCCAGGCTCTGAGCTGTCAGCACAGAGCCTGATGCAGGGCTTGAGCCCACAAACCGTGAGATCATGACCTGAGCCGAAGTCGGACGCCTAACCGACTGAGCCACCCAGGTGCTCCAAAACAGAACTTTTATATGCACCACAAAAGTCATTTGAGTGGCTTCATTGCACTATTTGCTTTATTGCAGAGCTTTGGAACCAAACCCACAGTATTTCCAAGGCATGATGTAAGTCAGATAGAGAAAGACAAATACTGCCTGATCTCACTTATATGTAGAATCTATAAAGGCCAAATTCAGAGCAACAGAGAGTGGAACGGTGGTTACAGGGGCTGGGGAAAATGGGAGATATTGGTCAAAGGGGTACAAACTTCCAGATATAAGAGGCACAAATTCTGGGATCTAATGTACAACATGGGGACTTTAGTTAACAATACTGTATAGAGGGGTGCCTGAGTGGCTCCATCGGTTAAGCCTCCCCCTTTGGCTCAGGTCATGATCTCAATGTCTGTGGGTTCAAGTGCCACGTCAAGTTCTGTGCTGACTTTTCAGAGCCCAGAACCTGCTGAGGATTCTGTGTCCCTCTCCCTCTCCCTCTCTCTGCCCCTCCCCCTGCTTATGCTCTGTCTCTCAAAAATAAATACATGTTAAAAAATAATTTTAGGGGCGCCTGGGTGGCTTAGTCGGTTAAGCGTCCGACTTTCCGACTTTCGCTTAGGTCATGATCTCGCGGTTCGTGGGTTCGAGCCCCGCATCGGGCTCTGTGCTGACTGCCAGCTCAGAGCCTGGAGCCTGTTTCAGTCTGTGACTCCCTCTCTCTCTGACCCTCCCCTGCTCAAGCTGTCTCTCTCTCTCCCCTAGAAATAAATACAAAACATTAAAAAAATAAATAAAATAAAATAAAATAAAAAATAATTTTAAAAAATACTGTATTACATACTTGAAAGTTGCTGGGAGAGCAGGTGTTAAGTGTTCTCACCACCACGCCAGAAAATGGTAATTACTTTTGAGGTGCCAATTAATTGTTTGGTGACCACTTCACAATATACACGTGTGTCAAATTAACACATTGTATAAACTGTACATGGTCTCTATGTCCCTTATATCGCAATAAAACTTACAGCAACAAAATTACAAAATCTGTTCCAAGGAAAGAGGACCAGAGTGTCAGTCAAGAGGTTAGAAAACCATGGTATCAAATGATAATTTATAAACCAGTTGGAAAACAGCCAATAAAACAGGCCAGTCTAAAACTACTCGCAAAGTGTGTTTCTGGGGAGCTGCTGCAACTCTTCCAGAGGTTCCTTGGGCCACATTTTTGTAACTCAGATGCTTGTAATAACCAACACAGTAGCTACATGTTTACTATGAGTATGGGTTGCAAATCTACTTGTGATATTTAGTAAAAATAAAACCTAGGCATAATCTCAAGAAAACAAACAAAACCCACTAACACTGTATAAACTGTTGTTTCCAATGTGATCTGTGTAGAGGTCTCTTTTTTCCGTAAGTGTTTCATGGGAAATGCTGATCTATGTAATTTCAAAGGTCAAACCTAGTTCTAAAACTCCTCTGGCCCTAAGTTGGACTCAGAAATAACTTTTGACGGGGCGCCCGGGTGGCGTAGTTGGTTAAGCGTCCGACTTTCGCTCGGGTCATGATCTCGCGGTTCGTGGGTTCGAGCCCCGCGTCGGGCTCTGTGCTGACTGCCAGCTCAGAGCCTGGAGCCTGTTTCAGTCTGTGACTCCCTCTCTCTCTAACCCTCCCCTGCTCACGCTGTCTCTCTCTCTCTCTCTCCTAGAAATAAATAAAACATTTAAAAAAAAAAAAAAGAAAAGAAATAACTTTTGGGGCTCCTGCGTGGCTCAGTCAGTTAAGTGTCCAACTCTTGATTTCAGTTCAGGTCATAATCTCATGGTTCGTGAGATTGAGCCCAAGTCATGCTCTGAACCCACAGCATGGAGCCTGCGTGAGATTCTCTCTCCTTCTCTCTCTGGCCCTTCCCCACGTGCAGGCACACTCTCTCTCAAAATAAGTAAATTAATATTTTTTTTAAAAAGAGAAAGAAACAGGTGCCTGGGTGGCTCAGTCAGTTAAGTGTCCAGCTTTGGCTCAGGTCATGATCTCGTAGTCCACGGGTTCGAGCCCCACATCAGGCTCTGTGCTGATAGCTCAGAGCCTGGAGCCTGCTTTGGATTCTGTGTCTCCTTCTCTCTCTCCACCAACCCCTCCCCCCACACACACTTTCTCTCACTCAAAAATAAATAAAGATTAAAAGAGAGAGAGAGAAATAACATTAAGTGATGAAAGACCATAAGGCAAACTGTGGGCCAAGCACAGGCTAGCCCAACCCCCACCCCTTCCAGGTGGAACATGTGCCCAAGGACAAAGGAAAGGACAGAAAACAAATGGTTAAACTGATAGCCATCTCCAACAGTTTACAAATATCTCATCAATCTCATCAATCACCTAATCTCCAGGAACTCCCTACTATCTTAATGCTAATGCTTTGCTAGAGGGAAAAACAACCTTAGCTGGACAAGAGCTAGGCCTCCAATCATCTGCAAATCCTCTTTAGCATATGGAAATCTCTTTAAGAAACTTCCTCTTCACTCTCCCCCCCTTCCCTCCCCCTCCCCCCCCCCCCCATATAAGCAGTCACTCTGCACAGCCCCAGTGCAGCTCTTCCTGCTCACGGGTCCTGTCCCTGTGCTTTAATAAAATCACCTTTGGCACCAAAGATGTCTTCAAGAATTCTTTCTTGGCCGTCAGCTCTGAACCCCACCATCCCCCCAAAACCTCATCACCAAGTCCTGCAGGCTACTCGGCTATCCACTTCAGAAGCCTCAGAGAGCCTTCTGGCCTCAGCACATCTGCTCTCCCGTGAGCCCACATTCTTCCCAAGCTGTCAGCCTCAGAAACCTTTCTCAAAGAGCAGACACCAAGCCCAGCCAACTCAGTGTGTGAAAGGGACACATGACCCTTCTACCTGCAGGCAGGCAGGCCCCTACTGACCCAAAGCTTCCCCAGAGACGGGGCTGACCCCACCCAGGGTGCCCAGTACGCTGGAGCCAAAGGAAACCCTCCTAGTTTCATCTGGAAAATCTCACTGGACACCCTACACAGACTCATCTGCTATTCCCGCTGCTTTCAAACCAGCTTCCTTTCCTGTGGTCCTGTGGCAGGGAGAACACGTGGCGCTGTAAAGGCCAAGGGCACATTAATTCTAGATGACATGGGTTTTTTTTGTTTTGTTTTGTTTTTTAATTTTTTTTAATGTTTTATTTATTTCTAGGAGAGAGAGAGAGACAGCGTGAGCAGGGGAGGGTCAGAGAGAGAGGGAGTCACAGACTGAAACAGGCTCCAGGCTCTGAGCTGGCAGTCAGCACAGAGCCCGACGTGGGGCTCGAACCCACGAACCGTGAGATCATGACCTAAGCGAAAGTCGTACGCTTAACTGACTAAGCCACCCAGGCACCCCTAGATGACATGGTTTTGACACCCATGTCAACAAGGATGTCCACATGGAGCCCACTGCCCCTCCCCCACACTGCCTCCTCCTCCCGTGTCCAGCACCTGTCACCCACACCAGGAACAAGGGCACTATCCCAGGCTCCTCCCTCCCCACCATGTCCCACTCCCCCCCCCACCCTCCCCAGGTCTAACCAGCACCACTGCCTAAGTGCTTCTTAAAGCTGTCCTCCCCTCGCCATCCTCAGACCCCCCTCTACCCCCCACGGGTCTGCTTTCTGTACTGCAATCACTGGTGATCTTTCTCAGGTCCAATCTGAGGGCGCCAGCCACCCCAGGCTCACCACAACCGGTCTCTAGTGTGGTCTTCACGTTTTAGTCACAAAACCTTTTGCTCCGAGTGAAATCTTACTTAAGGGAGGCCACGTGTAAAACAGAGGACGTTGCAGGTCACTCTGCCTAAAGCCTAAGTTCAGTGCCCCCATCACCCCTCCTAGAAGGAGTTCCTTGGGAGCAGCAGGGACACCCCTGCCTCATAACATGTCAGAGGACATGGCAGGAGGTGAGTGGGGCTTTCATTCTTGCCCCTGAATTACTGACAGAGGTCCCAAAACAGACAAATACTAGTGCCTACATTCTACAGAGGGCCGCAGACACCAAGGGCATCCCACGCAGGCCCTGCTAGCTGCCACCACCAGCCACCAGCCACCTCTCTTCCCAATCTACGTTAAGACTGGGGCCAAGGGGGTCGCCTGGGTGGCTCAGTCGATTAAGCGCCCGACTTCACTCAGGTCATGATCTCATGGTTCGCGAGTTCAAGCTCCATGTCAAGTTCTGTGCTGATAGCTCAGAGCCTGGAGCCTGCTTCGGATTCTGTGTCTCCCTCTCTCTCTGCATCTCTCTCTTTCAAAAAAAAATAAATAAACCAGGGTGCCTGGGTGGCTCAGTCGATTAGGCGTCCGACTTCAGCTCAGGTCACGATCTCACAACTCATGCTTCCAGCCCTGTGCTGGTCTCTGTGCTGACAGCTCAGAGCCTGGAGCCTGCTTCGGGTTCTGTCTCCCTCTCTCTCTCTCTCTGCCCCTCCCCAACGTGTACTCTGTCTCTGTCAAAAATGAATAAACGTTAAAAAGTTAAAATAAATTTAAAAAATAAACATAAGAAAAAAAAGACTGGGGCCAAGGGCAAGTCACAGGTGTATATACACGTCAACGCTGACCAAAATGTACATTGAAATATGTGCAGTTCATCCTATGTCAATTATACCTTACTAAAGCTTTTTTTTTTTTTTTTTAAGAGCAGGGGGTGAGTTATCAGCAGTGTAATGTTTGCAGAGAAATACTTATTTCATACACTAAAAAGCCAAGAAGGGAGGCTCCTCTCCAAGCAAGGGATGCCTGGCAGGATGGGGAGATGGGATATATACCTCGTGAGCTGAAAAGCAAACCATGGTTATATCAGAGGAAGGAGGGCAGGGAGACTCGAGTACCTTGGCCATGGGAAAACAGACAACCTCAGACAGGAGTCTCGGCCTTTCTGCAAGGGCTGGCTGGGGCAGCTGAGTCAGCAAGGTAAGGAGGGGCTACAGCGAGGTCGGCCTCAGTCTCTTTCCTAACCATCACTCCCTTGTGGCCCCTTCAGGGACTCGGGTGAAGGAGTGTGGATGTGGTCAGAGGGCATGGACCATCGGAGGAAAACAAGGAATTGGGGGTGCTTCTGGCAGGAGATCTCAGCTGGCTTTCTCTGAAAGATCCTTAGTAATAACCAGGGCCCCTGAGCCTGGGCCCAAGAAAACCAGAGGCTAAGGTCACCGGCAACAGACAGAACAAGGCTGGGCCAGAGTGAGAAAGTGTTTTCCCACCACTGAGGGCGGCCAGTCCCACAAGGCTGGCCCCACTCTGGACCCCCAGCACCACAGTCACGGGCCCAGGAGCCCCGGCAAGAGAACAGATGTCCCTGAAGCTAACCACCCCCCTCCGTGATTCCCACCCCCAGCAAACTGAAGACTGTCTGTCCAGCTCTGTGGGATGGGAAGAAATGAGATTTGATCCCGATCTGAGATTGGAATGGCACACAAGCCTAGCTTGCACTGGACTCCATCTTTTCACTCTCCTTCAAAACAGTTATTTCAGGGGCGTTTGGGTGGCTCAGTCAGTTGAGTGTCCAACCTCGGCTCAGGTTATGATCTCATGGTTCCTGGGTTTGAGCCCCGCGTCGGGCTCTGTGCCTACAGCTCAGAGCCTGGAACCTGTTTTCGATTCTGTGTCTCCTGCTCTCTCTGCCCCTCCCCTGCTCGTGCTCTGTCTCTCTCTCTCTCAAAAATAAACATTAAAAAATTTTTAATTATTTCAAAAATATACAAGAGTAGAGACATACAACATCACAAACCCCCGCGAAGGTCACTCATCTGTGAACATGATCAATTAGCAGCCAACTATATTTTCTCTATTCCCTCACCAATTTCCCACCGCATCCTGGATTACTCTGAAGGAAGTTCCAGATGTTATATTGTTTTACCCATAAATATTTCACCATGTATCTCTAAAAAGATCCAGTTAATGTGGACACTTCCCCATTTTAGGATTAGATTGGAAGTGGCCAGAATTTATGGAATCAGCCTAAAATGTTGCCATGAACAAAAAGCTAAAGGCAATTATGGGAAAGAAGAAATCCCCTTCACCCACCCACTGGCTATGTTTACATTCCACTCTCTTCAGACTCATCAATAAACCTGATACTGCCCTCCAGGGACCAGCCCCCTCCCTGCCTGTGGGGTCAAGGCCACCCCTTGCCTGCCTCAAGCGCCATCTACCCACCTCTGCCCACCAGCTCCTCTTCCTTCCCCTTTGGCTCCAGGAGGTGCCTCTGGAGGCTACAGATACCTGGGGCGCCCCTTGTCTCCCCCACTAGCAAAGAACTCCTCATAGTCGCGGATGCTAGCTCACCCTTTTTTGGGTCCTCTGGACCAGCCAGAGCCTGTGGGTCCAGACAGCTGCAAATGGAGAGGCAGCCTCAAATTGTGGCGCCCCTGCTGGTCTTTGATGATGGCCCACCATCCGGAGCCCCCTCCCCTCAGGGAGCCCTACGTTCTGGACGGGCCCTACCTCTTAAACACCACGCTAACTCTGGCTTGAATCTGGCGATAATAAATCTATCACAGTGGCCTGGACCTCCTGGCTGCCCCAAGTTCATTTCCCAAGCACAGTCCCCTACATCCTTTCCATCTTTCCCCTACCCCAGCTCCCTACCCTTCCATCCCGGGGTAAGGCTGGCTCCCACCAAAGCCTGCCTGTGCTGGGCACCTTGCCTTACCTGCGGCATCCAGATGATCTTCTGCGTCCGGAAGAAGTGGTACATGGCCGAGAAGCTCTGATAGCCTCCCTTCAGGATGCAGACTGGGTGGCGGGTGAGGTGGGCCAGGGCTCTGCCACACTCAACGGCAGCTCCAGGCATCAGTCCTAAGAGTGGAGACCAAAGAGTGAATGTCCCCTCTGTGCTCACCATTCACCCAGAGCTCCAACAGATGGCCACCTGTCTGGAAAAGCAATGGTATAGGAAACTGAGCAAATATAAATGGAAAGAAGTGTTAACAACTGAAATTTAAGGGGCATCTGGGTGGCTCAGTCAGTTAAGCACCCGACTTTGGCTCAGATCATGATCTCGCAGTTGGTGCAATGGAGCCCCACATCGGGCTCTGTGCTGACAGCTCAGAGCCTGGAGCCTGCTTCGGGTTCTGTCTCTCTCTTTCTCTCTGCCCCTGCTTGCTCACGCTCTCGCAAAAATAAACATTAAAAAATAAACTTTAAAAAGCCATTTGCTACTAATTGTCAATCCTTCTTTTCTGTAAACTCTTAGATTATATAGACCCCCATATTATTGCAAGGAAAGATGACTTAACATAAGAGAGCTCTCTCTAATGTATATATGACACATATCATATACCAGATAAGCCACCTAGTTAAAGCATAGAAGGTAATGGTTTTCAGTGTATTCACAGAGGTGTCCTGCACCAATTAGAAGATTTCACTCCTTATTTCTCTTCAAACATCCAGTAGGAGGCAACCACTGATCTAATTTCTCTCTAAGGATTTGCCCATTCTGGACTTTTTATACAAAGGGAATTGTGAATATGACATTTTGGGTCTGGCTTCTTTCACCTAGCATAAGGTCTTCAAATTTCATCCATGTTGTAGTGTGGACCAGTACCCTGTTCCTTTTTAGCACTGACTATACTACTCCATCGTGTGCCTTTTGGTTTACCCATTCACTTGCCAATGCACATAGGATCATGCCCGTGTCTGGGCTATCGTGGATTGTGGATGGTGCTGCTGTGAGCCCCTGTGCGCAAGATTCCGTGGGCACATGTTTTCATGTACGTACCTAGGAGCGGAACTGAATCATACGGTAGCTCTCTATTGAACTTTTTTTTTAAAGGTTTACTTATTTTTAAGAGAGAGAAAGAGAGAGAGGCAGAGCATGAGCTGGAGAGGGCACAGAGAGACAGAGAGAGCGAGAGCGAGAGCGAGAGCGAGTCTGAAGCAGGCTCCAGGCTCTGTCAGCACAGAGCCCGAAGCGGGACTCGAGCTCACGAATTGTGAGATCATGACCTGAGCCAAAGTCAGACGCTGAACCGAATGAGCCACCCAGGCACCCCTATGTTGAACTTCTGGAAGGAAACACCAAACTGTTCCACAGCATCAACACCATCTTACACTCAGACCAGTTATGCAATGCAGGCATGTTCCATTTCTCCACATACTCATTGATGCTTGTTGACATCCATCTTTTGGATCATGGCCCTTCTAGTGGGTGTGAAATGATAGTTCATTGTGGTTTTGACAATATGTTAATCTTAAATGCCCTCGCTGATCCACACAATCATTAGGAGACCGCGTGCAAATTAGATATATACATATGACAGGAAGTTTACATAATTAAGGCCAAGCCAAGATACCCCAAGGTCTGGATCTGAGCCCTAAAGATAAACATCGCGCAGCAGATTCTGAAGTTGCTAGCCGGCTAACGGGGAAAGGGAAGGGTAGACTTGGACTTCTATATTGAACCTTTGTCCAGAGAGAGAGAAAGCCACTTCCAGCAGGGGCTGCTGAGCCCAACAGCAGCCTCCAGACCTGTCTAAAGAGACGACATCGGGAGAAAGAACCTGGAGTCAGCAACCAGGCCAGGAGAGAACCCGTCTGATAAGACAGGAGCCAGACCCTACCCTAGAAGGCACCACCTCCCTCTTGAGTGAGAGGCTGAATAATGGCTAAAGGGTCAGAGGGCCCAGGAGAAGGGAGTCCCAGGACGTGCTGCTGCCGCCTTTAACCAGACAGCTGCTCCCCTGTCAAGGTCACATGACCCGGGTCAGTGGAGGAAGGCCAATTTCCAGGAGAGTAATTAGAGATTCCAGGGGAAAGCCAGGAGAACGGCCTGGGGCCCAGGCTGCCCGGCCATGGATATCACGGGGTTAATATATTTAAAACCTTAAATTCAGTTTTAATCTCATTAACCCTGAATTCTCCACTGACTCCCCAGTTAAACTGGGGCACCCACTGCTTCAGGAGGCTGGAGGATGCCATCCAGGCCAAGGGGCTCACTGCTCAGCAGGGAGCTCAAAGTTCAATTATTTTTGGTCCTTGGCCAGACTATTGGCTGGAAAGTCAGGCTGTGTGGAGAGAGGAAGGAAAAAGAAACAACCAAATTCCCAAAGCTTCCTGCCATGGTTGTTGTGAATGCCTGGCCCGGGGAACTCTACCCACACCTGTCAAGAGCCCGAGGTGGCGAGGCAGGGGGAGGTCTATAATCCACATGTTACAGGGAAGGAAGAGTGATTTAACATAAGGAAAATGTCTTTCCTACAAGAAGGGGGCTGCCCTTGGCCTGGTCAAAGGAGTTTAGAGAAAGAGCCCCAGGGCACAGTCCCACTGAGGGTGGCTCAGTCCATTAAACACCCAACTCTTGATTTCGACTCAGGTCGTGACCTCATGGTTTGTGCCCCACATCGGGTTCTACGCTGAGTTTGGAGCCTGCTTGGGATTCTCTCTGTCTCTCTGCCTGTCTCTCTCTCTCTCTCCCCCCGCTCACTCTCTCTCGCAAAAAAAAATAATAAAATAAAATAATAAAATAAACAAATATTAAAAAGGAAAGAAAGAACCCCAGACGCCAAGACAAGGAAAGGTACTCTCCAGGTTCCTAAGAAGAGATCCAGCTGAGAAAGTGAAAACACCCCCTCTGCGGGGGCTGGGGGCCCTACAAACCACCTGTGCCCTGTCTCCGCCACAGCAGGGCAGGAGGGTGGCTAACTGAACCCTGGATAGAAGTAGCAACAGCCCAAGGGCCAGCAGCTCCTGTGGAAAGCCTGGGAAGGAGGGCACAGAGCTGGGGGCAGGGAACCATTCGTGACTCACCCTAGATGGGGACACACAGACACAGCAAGAACAGAGGCCTGTGACCACGGGCCACACGTGTGAGCTGCATGCACCAGGAGGGCAGGAGAGATGGAATCCTGCTTCTAGGATGTGATGAAGGCTCTACCCACAGACAAATTGCCTTGGGGGGTGGGGAGGTGGGTGCTTAACAAAAGGAAGGGGAAAGGGATCGTGAGAAAAACCTCGAAATGATCTTTTACCCCAAAGACTCTGTGTTCACCTGAAAGATGCCATTTTAAAGGAGAAAAAAAGTGCCTTGATTGGGCAAGGTGTGGATATACATGTGTGTGCACGTGGTTTGAGGTCTTGCTATGTTGTTTTGCGGTTGTGGTTTCCTAACGGAGTGAGAATGAGGGTTCCGTGGCAAGATGAGGTCAGTTTTGGGACGTAGAGGGGTTATCTTTATTGACAACCATTTCCTATGGTTTTAGGGTCCAGCCCGCAATCTTAGGATTGCAGACTGGAGCCCCACAAGATAAGCTTGGGGTGAGGGCACAAATTCCTGGCTAAGGACCGCCGGGGAAGACTGGTTTCATTAAAGGTGAAAGTCTGGCGCCACCTAGTGACCACTCTGGTGAACACCCTGGGCCACGGAAACACCCACGCACATTCACAGCTGAGCCAGAAGAAACAGAGCCTCTGTGCCCCTATCCCTCTCTTTCTGCCCCTCCCCGCTCACACGTGCTCGCTTTCTCTCTCTCAAAATAAACAAACATTAAAAATCAACAAATAAAGGGGTTGAGGGGTGCCTGAGTGGCTCTGTCTGTTGAGCATCTGACTTGATTTCAGTCAGGCCAGAGTCTCACAGTTTGTGAGTTCAAGCCCCGCATCGGGCTCTGCACTGGCAGCACAGAGCTGGCTTGGGATTCTCTCTCTCTCTGCTCCTCCCCTGCTTGCTCTCTCTCTCTCAAAATAAATAAAAAAATAAGCTTAAAAAAAAAAGTGGAATCTGATTCCCCATCCCTTCAGAGTAAACCGCACTCAATTACTTCCTTCTAATGAACAGAATGTGGCAGAAGTGGCCTGGGAAGTCTCAGGACTCTGTCAGAAAAGGCATGTGCCTGTCCTTTGCACTCTCTCTCCTACTCAGAGGGCCCGTTCTGGGGGAAACCAGCTGCCGTGTTGTGAGGCCGTGCAAGTGACCGGTCCTATGGAGAAGTCTGGGTGGCGGGAGCAGAGGCCTCCTGGCCGTTCCCATGTGAGTAAGGCACCTCAGATGCACATCACCCTGGCCCAGACATGCCTTCAGATGACAGCGACCCTCAACTCAACTGCAATCTTGGGAGAGACCCCGTGCCAGAACCTGGTACCCATTAATTAATTAGTGTTTGCTGTATTAAGCTACCAAGTTTGGGGGTAATTCATTACATGAGAACATGTGTGGGACCCTGAGCAAGTTACTCCATGCCCCTTTCTGGGCCTCAATTTCCCCTTCTATAAAACGAGGATGTTACGTATTACGACACAATTCTCCATGGCTTCTCACGTTTCTACGTGTTCTTTGAGCAAAGGTCAAAGTTTTTTGAGAATATCTGTATATCAAACAGCTTTGGAAGATGGATGGTTTCTCTCTCCAGAGCCAGGGGTGGGCAGGCTTTCTTCCCACTATCAGAGATACAGGGTTCTCCTGTACACAACCCACCGTGTGGGTAGGTATTATTTGGCCCTCCTTCCTGTCACCCTGGGAGGACTGGGGCACCGGTGCAGAAGAATGAGGGCATTCTGGCTACTTTTGCTGCTCCAAGTCATAAAGTCCATTGACTCGGACTCAGGAGCCTCATGTCGTCTGTGAGCGCCCGTGACACTGTGGCAGGGGAAATTTGCCTGTTGTCCTGCGAGGCAGGGAAAATCTCGGGTGCTCCCTGGTTCTTGACGTGACCATGTCTCAGGGGCGTTCCACCCACACTGCAGGCATTCCCCCCGGGAGAGCCTTTCGTGTGGTTCCCAGTATGTGGCAAAGGGGTTCCCTCGCTGTCAAGACCTACCTGGTCTATCGTCATTGTTGTCATCTTCCTCCTCCTGTTTTATGACGATCTCCAGGGTGCTGGTGTTGTTATCATACACCACGCAGTACCTCACGCACTCCAGATCCACAGACTCCGGGAGAAGATACTTGTTTGCCTTCTAAAGAAACCACAAGAGAGGTTGGCATGGCAGGTGGCTTTGGTGAAGCAAATGCCCCTGCGCACCAGCACTGGAGGTCAGACCGGGCCTGTTCCCAGCACGCACAGGCACGGAAGCACCAAGAAGGGACCAGAGAGTTTGCTGAGCTCCAAGCACCTCCCGCACCCACATGCCTGGCTGTGAATGGCTGACCATAGCTGACTGGACCGGAGACAGCGCCTGACGGGAGAAGAGCTGGTCTGCTGACCGGCCCACAGCCTGCGAGGCGGCCTTGCACACGTGCCATCGGAGCGACCCTGGCCACCCTGATAACATCCTCTCTCTGGGGGAAGGTCCTTGGCAGTGGCAGCCAAATCCAAAATTTGGCAGTAAACAGAGGGCTTGGATGAGAAGTTACGAGCAAGCAGATGTAATGAGGCCAGCTGTAAGCTCAAGTGTAACCTCTCGAAGAGTGGGACTTTTGCCTTTTTGTACTTGCTGATGTACCCTGATTCTAGAACAGTGCCTGGCACATGGCTGTAGGTACTGTCAGAGGGAGGAAAGGGCAAACAGGAAGCAGGATGTCGTGAGTAGTCAGGAGCCGCTGAGTCACCAGGATGGTGGACCATGGGGGCAGGAACAACGACCAGGATCCCAAAGGGTGTTCTAGAGCTCGAGGAGGCCTGGCTGGGCACCGGCTGAGAAGTTAGTCTTCACTCGTTCGCAGTGTCCGGGGGATCCTGAGCCCAACTCGATCCCTTGTGACCTGGTCTGACTGACAAAGATGGCTGGACAGAGGACTTGCAGGGCAAGCGTACACCGTTTCTCCTAGGGGACGTTTCCGGGGGTGGAGAAGACACCAGCAAAGGGGAAAGGAGAGGAGAGCCCACGGAGGCTGGAGCAGGTGGAGAGCAGAACAGATGGGGCTGGACACGCATGTGCCCATCCGTGTAAGTGTTCATGGAGGATGCGCTCTGCACTTACACGGGTCAGGTTCTGGGATACAGAGGTTCAAAAAGGCAAAGGGAAAGGGCCGTGTTAGCTTGGAAGACTCAGAAAGGCTGGGGAAGGTGGGAAGGTTTGGAGATGGGATGGCAAGGGGGAGGGGAAATTTGCCAGAGGGACAAGAGTGGGGGGGATGTTCCAGGCAGAAGGTACAGCTTACAGCCATTTATTTTAGTCAACAGGTGCTGAGTTCATCCCAGATGCCAGGGACCAGACTGAGCATCTGGGATACGGTGATAAGCAAAGCTTTCACATACATCCCTGTGCAAAAAATTCCTGGAAGCTGGAGACAGCAGTGGGCTCAGGGGGCAATGAGAACTGGATTACCTAGATTAAGAGGCTGTTGGTTGTGGGCACCTGGGTGGCCCAGTCAGTTAAGCATCCAACTTCAGCTCAGGTCATGATCTCATGGCTTGTGAGCTCGAATCCCGCGTCGGGCTCTGTGCTGACAGCTCAGAGCCTGGATCCGGCTTCAGATTCTGTGTTTCCCTCTCTCTCTGCCCCTCCCCTGCTTGTGCTCTGTCTCATTAAAAAAATTGAGGGGCACCTGGCTGGCTCAGTCAGTTAAGCGTCTGACTTCAGGCTCAGGTCATGATCTCGTGGTTCATTAGTTCGAGCTCCATGTCAGACTCTGTGCCGACAGCTTGGAGCCTGGATCCTGCCTCCAATTCTGTGTGTGTCTGTGTGTCTCTTTCCACCCCAGGAGAGGGGGCTAGAGGGGGAGGCTGTCAGCACCGAGTTGGGGGCTGTGTGTCCTGCTGGGGCTGAGGGCTAGAAAGTTAGGGAGGGGAGCCAAGAGGCGTCAGCCTGGCTGAGGCCCAGAGGAGGTCTCTTCCAGACCCAAGGAGCTTCCAGAATCATAAGAACATGCAGATCTGAGAGTGGAGCCCACATCATCTGAAGAAGCTCTGAACAGGCTGCAGAAGGCAGAGAAAGTTCTGAAATGGGGATGAAGAGCTAGAGTGTAGAGCCAGAGAACTGAAAACCCCAGGAGGAAAAAATAAAGCAGGTAATGATGGGGAGGTGAGGGGTGTAGGGGGTGTTAGGCCACAAGCTTACCCTGCAGTCAAATGCCCTACCCCTGAGCTACACCCCCAAGCAGCAAGCTTAATCCAGGAAAACGCCTGAGGCAGAGGGCCCACTCTGGCGAGGTACCTGCAGCATGGGGACAGAGATAGTGTATCCACGAGCAGGGCGGCCGTGGGACAGTGAGGGGACAATTTTGCCAGACAAAATTTTAGAAGTAAAACTGACAGCACAGCTAATCGCGGTTGGAAAATTGAAGCCGGAAGCTTGGGTGAAATCTCAGAGCAAGAAGGTTCATGGACAGAGCTGAAGGAGACCCAGGACAAACTGGTGGTTTTCTTCAAACAGCAACTAGAGAAAATGAGGCTGAACCAGGGAGACGGAGGAGAAACCAGGGAAAGAAAGAAAGAACCTGGAAATCAAGAGTGGAGGATGTGGTCTGGATGACAGGATGGAGACAGATCCTGAGTGAAGGATGCAGGCTTGGCAATGACTTGATATACCCAGTGGGGGTGGAGAAAGGAATCTCAAGGCAGGAAGGGGGTGTGTGGTGAATGCACTCAGGGCTCGGTCTCTTTTAGAAGTTGGAGTGGGGGCGGGGTGCCTGGGTGTTTCAGTTGTTTGAGTGTCCGATCAAGTCATGATCTCACAGTTTGCAAGTTCGAGTCGGGCTCTCTGCTGTCAGAGCAGAGCCCGGGTCAGATCCTATCTCCCTCTGTCTCTCTCTCTCTCTCTCTCTGTCCCTCCCCCATTTGCACGCTCTCTCTCTCTCAAAAATAAACACATTTTTTTAAGTTGGAATGGGGGAGGGGAAGTGGGGAAGAGAAGTGGCTTCTATCTTTCAATTATAGTAATTATCTTAATGGTTTATTGTCTGCTCCCTGAGTAGGAGAGAAGACAAGGAACAAAGGGTGTCTTGTATCCTATTGTATCCCCAAGGTCTGGAACAGTGCCTGGCACATCAAGGAATTAAATAGGCATCTGCTCAGTGAAGCTGTTGGCCATGATGGGGGGTGGGGACACCTTAGGGAGAATGTGACAGGTATGGGAGACCCTCTTGGTGGATGCACAGGAGCGGTCCTACTCTGTTACCTTGCGTCCAACACTGCGGCACCTCCTGGATCTAGGATAAAATCCTCCATTTCCCCCCACCCTCACCCCCACGCTCCTGTAAGGGAGCCAGGCTGCCCCTTACTCTGCCGGTATACCTTCTTCACTCGACGGGCTGTGATCACATGGCTTTCATCATACTCCCATTTGGAACGCACATCTGGAAAGGAAAAGTTGTTGTTGTTGTTTTTTAGTTGTTTTTGAGACAGAAAGAGAGTAAACACACATGCAGGGGAAGGAGAGTGGCGGGGAAAGAAGGGGACAGAGCAGGCTCTACACTGTCAGCACGGAGCCTGATGTGGGGCTCAAACCCACAAATCGTGAGATCATGATCTGAGTTAAAGTTGGACACTTAACCAACTGAGCCACCCAGGTGCCCCAAAATAAACACACTTTTTTTTTTAATGTTTTATTTATTTCTGAGAGAGAGAGACAGCATGAGCAGGGGAGGGTCAGAGAGAGAGGGAGACACAGAATCTGAAGCAGGATCCAAGCTCTGAGCTTGCTGTCAGCACAGAGCCCGACGCAGGGCTCAAACCCACAAACTGTGAGATCATGACCTGAGCCGAAGTCAGATGCTTAACCGACTGAGCCACCCAGGCACCCCCAGTCTTTTTTTCTTAATATTTATTTTATATATATATAGAGAGAGAGCATGCATGCACAAGCAGGAGTGGAGCAGAGACAGAGGAAGAAAGAGAGAGAGAGAGAATATCTCAAGCAGGCTCTACACTATCAATGCAGAGACCAATGTGGGACATGAACTCACAAACCATGAGATCATGACCTGAGCCAAAACTCAAGGGTTGGATATTCAACTGACTAAACCACCCTGGCACCCCAAGAAAAGCACTTTTTTTAAAAAATGTTTGTTTATATTTGAGAGAGAGTGTGAGAGAGCACGCAAGCAAGCAGGGGAGGGGCAGAGACACAAAACAGAATCCAAAGCAGGCTCCAGGCACCGAGCAGTCAGCACAGATCCCGACGCAGGGCTCGAACACAAACAGTGAGATTATGATCTGAGCCAAAGTTGCATGCTTAACCGACTGAGCCACCCAGGTGCCCCAGAAAAAGTATTTTTAATAACTGTATTTGCAAAGGATCATATGACCAAACTACTTAGAGTACTTGCACCATCCTCAACGTGTATTTGTTCAGGCAGTTAGGTGATAGGAATTGTCAGTTTAAAACTCAAGGCATGCGGTTCCACTATTCCAGGCTGCCCACGTGACTCTCCTGCCTCATCAGACTCACACCCACACAGCCCCCAGAAGTAGTGAGACTTTGGATCTTTGATTTAGGGGAAGTTTTCTCTGAGGTCCAAACAAGTGGGAAGGGAGAAAATCAAAGCCAGAGCGAGCTCATCCTAAATGCTCCATGGAATTTTTAGACCCAAGTTCAGACTCTAAAACCTAGGAACTGAGGGTCTAATGTACCTGCTAGCACAGAAGGCAGGACACGGACATCCTCAAAGTTGGGAGGAATGAGGAACAGGAACAGAATCTTAGGCATGAATTCTAAAAAGGACTGTTATCCAAAACATCATTTTCTAAGATATTATTTGCTTAAGTTTATATATTTATTTTAAAAGAGAGAACACACATGAGCAGGGGAGGGGCAGAGAGAGAATCCAAGCAGGCTCCACACTGGCAGCGCAGAGCCTGACACAGGGCTCAAACTCATGAACCGTAAGATCATAACCTGAGCCAAAATCAAGAGTCAGACGCCAAACTGACTGAGCCACCCAGGGGCCCCAGGAAAAGTGTGTTTTAATGTTTATTTATATTTGAGAGCGAGACAGAGACAGAGCACAAGCAGGGGAGGGGCAGAGAGATGAAGACAGAATCTGAAGCAGGCTCCAGGCTCTGAGCTGTCAGCACAGAGCCCGATTCAGGGCTTGAACTCACAAACCATGACATCACAACTGGAGCTGAAATCGAATCAGACGCACAACTGACTGAGCCACCCAGGCACCCATAAAATATCTTTTAAGTAATCTCTACACCCAACGTGGGGCTTGAACTCACAAACTCAAGATCATGAGTCATATCCTCCACTGACTGAGATAGCCAGGAACCCCAAAACATCATTCCTAAATTCAACAACAAGCAACGTGATTTAAAAATGGGCAAAAGACATGAACAGACATAGCACACCAAAGAAATTATGCAGATGGCAAATAAGCATAGAAAAAGATGCTCCACATCATGTCAAAGAAATGCAGATTGAAACAGTGAGCTACCCCTACACGCCTATTTGTCTATCTGAATGTCAAAAATCTGGGGCACCTGGGTGGCTCTGTCAGTTAAGCATCCGACTTTGGCTCAGGTCATGATCTCATGGTTGGTGAGTCCAAGCCCTGCTTCGGGCTCTGTGCTGACTGCTCAGAGCCTGCTTCAGACTCTGTCTCTCCCTCCCTCTGCCCCTCCGCCACTCGTGTTGTGTTTCTCTCTCTCTCTCAAAAATAAACATAAAAAAAAATCCAAAACATAGAAAACACCAAATGCTGGTAAGGATGTGGAGCAACAGGAATACTCATTCATTGCTGGCAGAAACCAGAATGGTAGGTAGTTTGGAAGACAGTTTGGCAGTTTCTAACAAAACTAAACACACTCTTACCAGTTAATCGTGCTCCTTGGTATTTGCCCAAATTAGTTGAAAGGTTATGACCACTAATGTTTATAGCAGCTTTCTGTCATAACTGCCAGAAGTTGAAAACAAAGAAGATGTCCTTAAATAGGTGAATGGATATGGGGTACATCCAGACAATGGAATATTACTGAGCATGTGTGCACGCATGCACACACGCATGAATGCACACCCAGCTATCAAGTCTGGAAGAGACATGGAGGAAAGTTAAAGAATATAGAAGTGAAAGAAGCCAGTCCAAAAAGGCTGTATACTGTATGGTTCCAAATGTATGGTTTCAGGACATCCCTGAAAATACACAACTGTGTGTTTTCACCATAAAAAGATTAGTGGTTGTCAGGGTCAGTGGGGAGGGAGGGCCGAATACACAAGAGCACTCAGGACTCTTAGTGAAATGCAGCATCCTGTAATGATGGACATAGGTCATACATTTGTCAAAACCCAGAGAATGTACAACACTAATGTAAACTCTGGGCTTTAGGTGATAACTGAGTATCAATGTAGGGTCATCAATAATAACATACACACCACTCTGGTGGGGGATGACGACAGTGGGAGAGGCTGTGCTTCTGTTGGGGACGGGGGGAATTTAGTAACTCTCTACTTTTTAAAATGTTTACTTGAGGGGCACCTGGGTGGCTCAGTCGATTGGGCATCTGACTTCAGCTCAGGTCATGATATCCTGGCTTGGGAATTTGAGCCCCACGTCAGGCTCTGTGTTAACAGCTCAGAGCCTGCAGCCTGCTTTGGATTCTGTGTCGCCCTCTCCCCCTGCCCCTCCCCTGTTCGCACTCTGTCTCTCTCAAAAACAAATAAAGATTAAAAATATATGTATTAAAAAAGGTTTGCAAGACTTTAAAATAAAATGTTTACTTGAATGTGCACATGCGCGTGTGCGCGCGCGCGCGCACATGCGCGTGTGCGCGCGCGCGCGCACACACACACGGCAGAAAGAGAGGGAGAGGAAGAATCTGAAGCAGGGTCTGCCCTGTCAGCACAGAGCCCCACTCAGGTGCAATCCCACAAACTGTGAGATCCTCACCTGAGCTGCAATCAAGAGATAGACACTTAACTGACTGAGTTTCTGCTCAACTTTGCTATGAACCTAAAACTACTCTAAAAAATAAAGTATTTCTTTAAGTAGACATAAGAGGGGCTCAGTCGGTTGAGCGTCCGACTCTAGATTTCGGCTCTAGTCACGATCCCAAGGGTATGGGATCGAGCTCCGTGTTGTGCTCTGCACTGAGCCGAGCCTGGAGCCTGCTTAGGATTCTCTGGCTCTCCCTCTGCCCCTCTCCCCACCTTGTGCACACTCGCTCTAAAATTAAAAAAAAAAAAAAAAGGCATAAGAAAGCACTAACCAAAAAAGAAAATACAGGTAAACCTAACTGTATTAAAATCAAGAATTTCTATCATTTTTCATCAAAATACAAAATTAAGAAGGTGAAAGGGCTGGCACAAAAACAGACCCTCAGATCAATGGAACAGAATAGAGAACCCAGGAATGGACCCACAAATGTATGGCCAACTAATCTTTGACAAAGCAGGAAAGAATATCCAATGGAATAAAGGCAGTCTCTTCAGCAAGTGGTGCTGGGAAACTGGACAGCGACATGCAGAAAAATGAACTTAGACCATTTTCTTACACCACACACAAAAATAAACTCAAAATGTATGAAAGACCTAAATTGAAGACAGGAAGCCATCAAAATCCTCTAGGAGAAAGCAGGCAAAAGTCTCCTTGACCTTGACAGTGGCAACTTCTTACTCAACACGTATCTGGAGGCAAGGGAAACAAAAGCAAAAATGAACTACTGGGACCTCATCAAACTAAAAAGCTTGGTACAACAAAGGAAACAATCAGCGAAACAATCAGCAAAAAGTAACCGAAAGAATGGGAGAAGATCATCTTGCAAATGATGTATCAGATAAAGGGTTAGTATCCAAAATCTATAAAGAGCTTATCAAACTCAACACCCAAAAAACAAATAATCCAGCAAAGAAATGTGCAAAAGACATGAATAGACACTTCTTCAGAGAAAACATCCAGATGGCCAACTGACACACGAAAAAAATGCTCAACATCACTCATCATCAGGGAAATACAAATCAAAACCACAATGAAATAACCACCTCACACCCGTCAGAATGGGTAACATTAACAACTGAGGCAACAATAATGTTGGTGAGGATGCAGAGAAAGAGGATCTCTTTTGCACTGCTGTTGAGAATGCAAACTGGTGCGGCTACTCCAGAAAACAGTATGGAGATTCCTCAAAAAATTAAAAATAGAACTACCCTAGAAGCCAGCAATTGCACTGTTAGGTATTTATCCAAGGGATATAGGTGTGCTGTTTCGGAGGGGCAAATGCACCCCAATGTTTATAGCAGTGCTATCAACAGTAGCCAAAATGTGGAAAAAGTCCAAATGTCCATCGATGGATGATGGATAAAGAAGACGTGGTATATATATACAACGGAGTATTACTCGGCAATCAAAAAGAATGAAATCTTGCCATTTGCAACTACGTGGATGGAACTAGACGGTATTATGCTAAACGAAATTAGTCAGAAAAAGACAAATATCATATGACTTAAGTCATAGGAGAACTTTAAGATACAAAACAGATGAACATAAGGGAAGGGAAGCAAAATAACATAAAAACAGGGAAGGGGACAAAACATGAAAGACTCTTAAATATGAAGAACAAACAGAGGGTTTCTGGAGGGGTCATGGGAAGGGAGATGGGCTAAATGGCTAAGGGGCATTAAGGAATCTACTCCTGAAATCATTGTTGCACTATATGCTAACTAACTTGGATGTAAATTTTAAAAATGAATTAAATTTTAAAAAAGGAAGATGAAATGGCAAGCCACAGAGAAAAAAGATCTGCAATACAAATAACAAAAAGACTTAAACCCAGAGTTTATTTTATAAAGAACTTGTAAGTCCATGCATGAAAAAACAAATCAAAAAAAAAAAAAAAAAACCTCAGCCATGTGAGGATATCTTTACTTTAAAGACCTCTTTTTCTTTTTTAATTTTAATACTTATTTTTAAGAGACAGAGCACGAGTCAGGGAAGGGCAGAGAGCAAGGGAGACACAGAATCTGAAGCAGGCTCCAGGCTCTGAGCTGTCAGCACAGAGCCTGACGTGTGGCTTAAACTCATGGACCACAAGATCATGACCTGAGCCGAAGTCAGATGCTTAACCGACTGAGCCACCCAGGTGCCCCATTAAAGACATCTTTAGAAACCACTCAAGGCCACATCCCTAGCCTGACCCCAGCCTCCCTTAAACTACCTGCCTGAGAAAACTGGAGGCTACCAAAAGGACTTTCTGTTTGCCCAGCCAATATCTGAAGGGAGGTCCCCTGTCTCCCAGCCTCCGGGGAAGGGCAGGAGTCTAACATGATAAACTCCAGTCAGCAAACCCAGATGGATTTCACATGGACCACACCCCCTACACTTCCTATAATTTTTCACTTTCCCCAGTCCCCTGCATCCCACACTCCCTCTCCCACCCCCTCCCTCACTCCCTTAAATCACCCCCAGTGACCTCTCTGCCATCCAAAGCAGAGTTCAATGCACACTGGACTCTTTCCTATTGCAACAGTATATTACTGATTAAAGTCTGTCCTTACCTCTTTAAGGAGGGTCTGGCTTTGTTTACCTGTGGACTGTGTGAGCAACAAACGTGAACCAACTACATGTAGCTAATGTAACATTATGAGTAAATTTCTGTTTGTTTTTGTTTTCCAGAGAATGCACATGAGTAGGGAAGAAGGGCAGAGGGAGAGAGACGTTCTGAAGCAGGTGCCACACCCAGCACAGAACCCACCGCAGGGCTTGATCCCACAACTGTGAGATCACAACCTGAGCCACAATCTAGAGTTGGATGCTCAAAAGACTGAGTCACCCAGGCGCCCTCTGAGTGAATCTTTACAGAATCATGAGCAAAAGAAGTCAGATACATGGTCTGTATTGTTTAAAAACAAACAAAACTAAGTATAGTACACTGTAAGCTCATTTCACTCATTAATATGGATGTGGAAGTCAGAAATCATAAGTCAAATCTAATGGTGTGGACACAATATGTGATGACAGAGTAAGGACTATGTAATACTAGAAAAATCACATTAAGATATTAAAGGGGCGCCCGGGTTAATATCAGTGGGTTAAGCGTCTAACTTCGGGTCAGGTCACGATCTTACGGTTCCAGAGTTCAAGCCTTGCATCGGGCTGCTCTCTGAGCTGACAGTGCTGAGCCTGCCTGGGATTCTCTCTCTCTCTCTCTCTCTCTCTCTCTGTCCCTTCCCCTGCTCTCTTTCAAAATGAACAAAAACTTCTTTTAAAAAGGAGAAAAACTATGTTTATTTCGATAGATCTGTTAAAATCAGAAACAGACCAACCTTGCAAAGTCCCTGAGCAGATAAAATCAGTTCAGTGAAACAAACAAAGCTTAAGTCAGCTTATTTTACAAAGCTAACTTGACCTGGATCGTGTCTTGCTTGGGTCTCTGGAAATGATAAGCAAACTTTGAACTGTTTCCCAAGGATAAGAGGAAACCATTGAAAATTGTAATATTATGGAGGGCGCCTGGGTGGCTCAGTCGGTTAAATGTCCGACTTGGGCTCAGGTCGTAATCTCACAGTTTGTGGGTTCCAGCCCTGCATCGGGCTCTGTGCTAACAACTCAGAGCCTGGAGCCTGCTTCAAATTTTGTGTCTCCCTCTCTCTCTCTGCCCCTAGGTTCTCTTTCTCTAGCGCTCTCTCTCTCTCTCTCTGAAAAATAAACATTTGTAAAAAAAAAAAAAAAAAAAGTTTTAATTTTTAAAAATATTATAATATTGTGAACAATCACTGTGGAAAAATAAATGCTGTTTTCCCACTGTGCAGCTTTATAGCAAACATACCCCTGAGCCTTATCTCAGTCTGGTTTGAATGTTCCCAGTTTACAAACTGTCTTTTCTGTGTGTGTGTGTGTGTGTGTGTGTACAATAAATGTTTACTTATTATTACTTCAGTGATTCATTGGTTTTGCTTTGTCTATTTGGAACCTTTGGCAGCAAAAGTTTCAATTCATGTCATGAAAAAAAAAAGTCTTTAGTAAGAACTTCCTTAACCTGTTGGAAAAAATTACTAAATAGCTACAGCAAACATCATAGCAAATAGGTAAAGGTAGGGAAAAAGATAAAACATCCCTGTGTAACATCACACAAGAAAGCAAAGGGCACAGCAATGCCAGGAGATAAGGGTGGGGGGGAGTAAAACGTAGAAGAATTGAAAAGGAAGAAATAAAACTGTCATTATATATAGATAAATATGATGGTCTATATAGAAAACCTAACAGAGGGGCGCCTGGGTGGCTCTGTCGGTTAAGCCTCTAACTCTTGGTTTTGGCTCAGGTCATGATCTCCTGGTTTCTGAGTCTGTATTCCATGTTAGGCTCTGAACTAACAGCGCAGAGCCTGCTTGGGAATTCACTCTCCCTCTCTCCCTGCCCCTCCTCTCTCTCTCTCTCACTTTCTCAAAATAAACTTTAAAAAAAGGAAAGAAAATCCAAAAGAACCATAAACAATTAGGATTAACAGGATAGCACATCAAGATTGCTAGATACAACATACACACACACACACACACACACACACACACATAAAATAATGAGCTGTAAAAGTGGGGGGGATAATATTTCAAAAGAGAAAAGACTTGTGGTAATGTCTAATGATCCAAGTGTCTACCAGAACTCACAAATCAGCAACAGAGACTAAAGAAATGGATGTGCAGGGGCACTTGGGTGGCTCAGTCGGTTAAGCACCTGACTTTGGCTCAGGTCATGATCTCTCAGTTCGTGAGTTCAAACCCTGCGTTGGGCTCTGTGCTGACAGCTCAGAGCCTGGAGCCTGCCTCGGATTCTGTGTCTCCCTCTCTTTCTCTCTGCCCTTCCCCCACTCACAGAGTCCCTCTCTCTCTTTCTCAAAATAAACAAACATTTAAAATTTTTTTCAAAAAAGAAAGAAATGGATGTGCAGAGGTGCCTCTATGGTAGGGTCCAAGGAAGGAAGGAAGGAAGGAAAGAACATCTCAAGGCAACCTTATTATTTTTGTATGTGATAATATCCCTTATGATTTTGTAACATGAGATCACGTTAATCAGACTGTATGTTTGTGTGTTACCATATATGAGAGACAAAAAAGAAAAAAATTATATAAAAAACCATGCCACGTGGTGTTCAGGGCTCAGTTCTTTGGGTACGAACCCAACTGAGCGACACCGGCTGTAATAAAGTTGCTTCCTGGAAAGAAAAGTCTCGGTGTCACGACTCTCTGTGCGAGAATCCTGCTACATTGCTTGGTGGCTCATACGGGATTTGGAGATGGTGTACTTCCACCTCCTTTGCCACTGGAGAGGCAAACCTCAGGGCGCAGGGAGAGGCAGCTACCTGGCGCCAGTGGACCCCTGGATCCGCAGGAGACTAGCTCTCCCGACATACTGGGGTGAGGACCCCATGTGCGCTAAAGGAACCGGTGAGGCCCAGGAACCAGCTCAGGAAGCGCCTGTCAGACTGGTAAGAACCCAGGTTCATTTTAGTAGACCTGCCTGTAATAGACAGAAGGGGAGCCTGATCACCTCCCGGGGTTGCACTAGTAATTCCACAAGGGAAGAGGAACGAAGCTGCAACTCTAAGGCACTGGGGTGGCAGGCTGGAGTTGCCATGTAGCTGTGTATGGGGACAGGTCTCTCATTCATTTTCTGGATCAATAACTATAATAATTAGAGCCAAGTGTCGCTGGTTATTCTACCTCAGAACACAGACTTCAGGGAATATTCCTAAGCAGCTGCCAAAACTCCTTTTGTTTTGGGGAAGTTCCCTGTCTTCTCTGGACTGACACAGACTGACTAATTCCACTGGTGGAAAACAAAAGAAACCTAAGGTCTGCTCCTTTGTCTGAGCTGACAAGATTTAAAACTGGGAATTCCCTTTCTCTGCCTTCTGCTGGCACCTCTCCTCCTTCACCCTCCCTTCCCCCACTCCTTTTCTGTACCACCTGGGTGGACGGTGGGGGGGGGGCGGGGGGGGGCCTGCATAACTGGCTCCTCAATGCCTCAGGCATGGTCAGCTCCTCCTCCTACCCTAGAAGTTGAGGAGCAAAGACCACTGAAGTCGGATTTTCCCACCAACTTTCCAGGTAAAAATTAACCATGGGGAACAAAGTGTCTTACTTGGACTCAAGTAAAATGAATTCAATGTTTAAGTTCATTTAAGTTTGTTGATTTGAGATAGACAATGTTTATCAACATTAAAAAAACCCAACAAAACAGAAACGCGTATTCTATGTAGATTTGCTGAAGGTCAAATAAGCTCATGTTATCTCTGTTCCAATTTGTTAACAAAAGGAGGACTGAAAGTGATGGCTAATTTTGTCTGTCTCATAGTTTTCATGGGTAATTGTTAAGATAGCTTTCAAAGTCCTTGGTAACCTAAAACATTAAAGTTTTGTTTGCGTGATAAATTGAAATTGAACTCATTGGCAAGCTAAGGAGATAAGAAGCTAAAGCACTAATTACTAGATGTAGTTTTGTGCTTTTGACTTGTTGCAAAAAAAGTAAGGACATTTGGAACTCTTGAAAAACATGCTTTGTGCTGAATGGATTCATAAATTTGCCATCTAAAAAGGTTCTGATATAACAGAGTTCACAATTGATTACTACTTAGTTTTTACTGGAGACCAAGGCTACTAGCAGTTAAAATTCTACTAAGTGTACTTAAGACTATTGAAAATAAGAAAAGCAACCCTGTATGTAGGAAAGTAGGAGGTAATGTAAGAAAGATATAAGGAATGGAAATATATTTTTGTTAAAGGTAAAAGAAAGTGATTTTATCCTAAATGAGACTGGTTATCTGGAGGAAAATGGCTAGGGACAAAATCTAAATGCCAAAGTTGTAGAAGGCTTGTGAAGGATAATCTTTAAAAATAAATTTTATATATGGTCAAGATGGACTAAAGTTAAAATAAGTGGATTTTTAAAAAGTACACAGGATTAAGATTAAAATTCCTCCTCCTTTGATCCAAAGGCTGGGGAAATGATGGCAATACCCTTGACGCCAGCCTCCAAATCCTCCACATTTGTGCTGTTCTTGTTTACTAGAGAAATGGATGCCTCTGCCATATGAGAGATGGATGATATATAAAGGGCTTTTACTAAGATACATGGGAGCCACTTTACTAAGCTTAGCCCACTGTATGCCAAAATGGATACCCACGTGGCTGAAACATATTTGTGTGGGCATTGTTAAAAAAGGTAGGGGAAAAGACCTTGACTTTGGCCCTTTAACCCCCTCCCTCAATGGCCAATTATCAATATGTAAGTTACTCTTTTTTTTTTAATTTTTTTTAATGTTTTATTTATTTCTAGGAGAGAGAGAGAGACAGCGTGAGCAGGGGAGGGCCAGAGAGAGAGGGAGTCACAGACCGAAACAGGCTCCAGGCTCTGAGCTGGCAGTCAGCACAGAGCTCGACGCGGGGCTCGAACCCACGAACCGCGAGATCATGACCCAAGCGAAAGTCGGACGCTTAACCGACTAAGCCACCCAGGCGCCCCGATATGTAAGTTACTCTTGAGCCAAAATAAAATTAGTGCATCCTAAGACAACCAAGAAAAGCTTGCTTGGTTATAGTCCTACCCCCAAGGTCCTACAGGCAGAAAACAGAGGGGTAAATACAAAACAAAACAGAACAACAAAAACTTTACAAGGTTTAAAATAGATAAAAGGAGATTTAGGTCAGTTTTCTAATTGGATACATTTATAAAAGCTTTTCAGAATATTACATATGTTTTTGAGTTGATCTGAAAAGATATCATGCTTTTGTTAAATCAGACTCTGAATGACACAGATATTTTAGAAAAAAATGAAGGCAATCTAAGATTTAGCCCTTAAATTATGCTAAATTAGCCACTATTTTACAAACATAAAATGAGAGCCTGAGGGCCTTCCTGGAGAGGTTGAAGGAGGCTCTCATTAAATATATGGCTATCTCCCCTGACGACCCTAAGGCTGAGATAATTTTAAAAGACAAATTTGTCATTCAATCAGCCCTAGATATTCAGAGAAAATGCAAAAATTGGATGTTGGCCGGGGCGCCTGGGTGGCTTAGTCGGTTAAGCGTCCGACTTTCGCTTAGGTCATGATCTCGCGGTTCGTGGGTTCGAGCCTCGCGTCGGACCCTGTGCTGACTGCCAGCTCAGAGCCTGGAGCCTGTTTCAGTCTGTGACTCCCTCTCTCTCTGACCCTCCCTTGCTCACACTGTCTCTCTCTCTCTCCTAGAAATAAATAAAATATTAAAAAAAAAAATTGGATGTTGGCCTTAAAGGAAGGATGGAGGAGCTCTTATGAGTGGCCAATTGGGTATATTACAAACAAAACAGAAAAGAAGG
This sequence comes from Hyaena hyaena, assembly GCF_003009895.1. Classification (NCBI taxonomy): domain Eukaryota; kingdom Metazoa; phylum Chordata; class Mammalia; order Carnivora; family Hyaenidae; genus Hyaena; species Hyaena hyaena. Next base: position 873,536 of record NW_024080860.1, read on the forward strand.
TTTAAAAAAAAAAAAATCTAGGGTCTTAGTTGTGGCCTTATGTCCTATGTCAGACCGACTTCCCGAGGTCCTGGCACCAAGTGCCATTTCTATGGCCATTCAGAGCACTAAATGAGAACATCCTCAGAGGGGACAATCAAAATGAACTCCCCCCCTGCCCCCGACCCCCACCCCGGGTGCCTGGGTGGCTCAGTCGGTTAGGTTAAGCGTCCGACTTTGGCTCAGGTCATGATCTCACGGTTCATGGGTTCGAGCCCCGCATCGGGCTCTGTGCTGACAGCTCAGAGCCTGGAGCCTGTCTTCGGATTCCATGACTCCCTCTCTCTCTGACTCTCCCCTGCTCATGCTGTCTCTCTCTCTCAGAAATAAATAAAAATTAAAAAAAAAAAAAAAAAGAAAACCCCATAAGCCATGCCCCTGATATGGAAACAGTCACTGGAGATCTGAATGTCGAGGACCTCAATCTATGAAGGCTCAGATAACCAAGTCTCTGGAAGGGACTAACAGGGACCTAGGGCTCTTCACGGTGGCTCCCCTAAACCAATGGTCTATCAGAAACCCAGAACCTCAGTAATTCTAAATACAGAAGAACTGGTTGATTTCCTTCTTAACACCAGAGCTCCCTTTTCTGTCCTCCTTTCTACTCCAGGCCAACTATCCAAATGACTATTAGAAGCACCTCTGGAAAACTTCTAATTTTTCTCTCAGCCCCTGGGATGTATATGGGAAAACCCAGTTTTTCTCATTCTTTCCTGATAATGCCAGAGAGCCGTCATCACTGGCTAGGAAGGGACATTATAACTAAATTAGAGACTGGTGCTACTAACTCAGGACAGATAAACAATTATGTGAGCTTTTGAAAATTACTGGGTATTGTAGACTACAGAGACCAGGGTTCAGAAAAGCAATTTGCTGCTATATCAATTATTAAAGGAGACTCAATCCCACTTACTCTCCCCTCCCCCTAAATAAATAAATAAATAAATACACTGGGGTCTGACTCCTAAACACCGTCTCCAGCCCTTGGAATGGTTAAAACAGAGCAGGGCAATTACTACTACCAAGCTCACAGAGCTAAAAGATTATTAAAACACAGCATAAGACCTTTCATTTAGGGAGGGACAAAACTTATCAAATGGTTCAAAGGACGTTTGCTGGGGAAAAGAAATTGTCAAGGACAGTTCTGCAAGTGGTATCAGGCTATGAAATATGTCTTAAAAACAATCCTTTCAACCACAAACTTGCTCTCCCGGACAATCAAGGAACTGGAGATTATCCAGGAAAAGACTAACAATTAGGTCTCACTCAGTTGCCAAGGTCAAAAAAAAAAAGAAAAAGAAAAGCCAACATCGGTTTGTATGGGTTAATATTTTTTACTAACTGGGTAGGAGCTTTCCCCTACAAGACAAACAAGGCATAAAAAGTAATAAAAATTCTACTTTATAAAATAATACTCAGGTTTGGCTCACCTAAAAATACAAATTAATAATGGTAAATGGCTGCCTTTACTCATTCTCTAGTAGAACTTCTGGCTCTTGAAAAAATTTTACACATCAAAATAAAGCCTATTACTCAGCAAAGCTCTAAATAACACCTCACAAGCATTAAATGCTTTAAAATTTTTTTTAATATGTGGCATCTGGGTGGCTCAGTCGGTTAGGTGTCTGACTTCAGCTCAGGTCATGATCTCACGGTTCATGGTTTTGAGCCCCAAGTCGGGCTCTGTGCTGACAGCCAGCTCAGAGCCCGGAACCTGTTTCAGATTCTGTGTCTCCCTCTCTCTCTGACCCTCCCCTGCTCACGCTGTCTCTCTCATAAATAAATTTTTAAAAAACATTAAAAAAATTTTTTTAATTAAGTTAAGGCCAAACTCTTGAAAATAGAGCCACAATTGATTACTTACTGATCCTGGTTCTCCATTAGCTGGGTAATGAAAGAGTCCCTGACATATGTTGTTTACACAGTCAGGGTCTCTCCTAGATTATTTCACAGGTTTGGAAACTGTAGACATTATCTCAACGTATCATTTTGTTGGTCAGTATAATCTTTACTTTGCATTTTTCTCTTTATGTCTACTAATATCTATGCTGCCTCATGCCTGCCAGCCTTCCTGGAAAACCATACTATGGGCCACTTGACCAACCCTTGGGTAGCCTCTCACTGCTGGACCCTTACACTGTCCCTCATCAGCTTGAAGAAGGCAGAACGGTCATTATCCCTGTTCCCCAACAGCAGGTACAGGCCCTGTTCCAGGGGAGGAATAAACAGGGAAAGGGGTAACATTAGGGAGAAGTAAGGCACCTTCAGGGAGGCAGATTGCAGCCGCAAGTGGGAGGCTAAAGAAACAGATGGGGTTCTCTCCTTATAAAATCCTTTATGGGCACACTCCCCCCCCCCATTATCAGGGACATAAGGGGGGAATCCAAGTGAGACAATCTAACCCTAAAACAACAGATGCAGGCCCTTGGCTTTGCCCTAACCACCTTTTACCACTGGGTCAGAGAATGATTACCTGTAAATCTGACTACAAACGCTCACCTCTTTAACCCAGAGATGCAATATGGATAAAGGAATCAAATGTCCAGCCCCTGAAACCCCTGTGGAGGGGCCCATTCACTGTCATTTTATCCATCCCTACTGCAGTAAAGGTAGCCAAAGTGGGTCCCCGGATTCACTACAGCAGAGTGAAGCCGGCATCTCCAGACTGGGAGTGTGTTCCTGACCCATCCACGCCGTGCAAGCTCACCCTACAGAAGGAGCAATCTGCAACCCCCTAGGCCCCAGGAGACCCCAGCCCTGATGGAGTCACTGCAGAAGCAGACTGATCTATGCACAGCAAAAGCTTGAGGAATCACTGGCCCAGTGAAACAAAAGACTGCCCTTATTTTCTAGATAAATAGATCTGCATCTCACTGTGATGCACTGTCATGCCTTGCTTCTAACTATCATTTTTCAAATTTTTTTTAAATGTTTTTATTTCTGAGAGAGAGAGAGAGAGAGAGAGAGAGCAGCAAGGGCCAGAGAGAGAGGGAGACACAGAATCTGAAGCAGGCTCTAGGCTCTGAGCTGTCAGCACAGAGCCCGATGTGGGGCTCAAACCGTGAGATCATGACCTGAGCCAAAGTTGAGTGCTTAACCAACTGAGCCACCCAGGCACCCCTGTTTCTCACTATTATTGTGATTCTTCCTCAACTCTTTGCCATAGGATTGGCCAAGGCCCCTTCGGCCAACTAAAACTGTGGTGAGGGGTTTCTGTTAACTCTCACCTTCCTTTTGTGGATAAGATACTTCGTTGGTACCAACATAAGAAAACAATGGCCATAAGAGACTAAAAAAATTAGATCCCCACAAGTAAAACAAAATACTCCAGTCCTACTATTGGGGATTGGCTTCTCAAAAGCTCCATTATTGGAAAAACTGTCTTGCCTCATGGGGAAAAAAAGTTCACCATCCCTGTTGGAAATTTAACATGCCTGGGCCAAAGGTTTTATACCTCAACTGCCCAGAAAGCCCAATGGTGGGGACCCCAGGTCACCTGGAGCCAGATCCCCAGCCCTTGTCTCACTTCTCTCATCTCCAAGAGGCCTGAGACAATGTCAACACAGCCATCAAATGGCAAATCCCGGGTGGACTGTACTAGATATATGGAAGGGCAGCTATATTATACTTCCCTCAGTCTGGTCAGGGTCGTATGCGCTGAAAACTATTCGTCCATCTTTCTTCCTACTCCCGCTTGCCAGAGAAAAACATTTGGGAATTCAAGTATATAGGGACAGGGAGACTCAAAAAAAAAAAAAAAAAAAAGATACAATTAACAATTAAAAAGATAATAAATGGCCTCCCGCGTGTATAATCCAATATTATGGCCCTGTCACCCAGGCACAGGATGGGTCCTGGGGCTGCCACACTCCCGTGTGTACACGCTAAACCACATAAGTAGACTGCAAGCAGTTGTAAAAATGATAACCAATAAAACTGCCAGAGCTCTTAACTTACCAGCCAAGCAACAAACCAAAATGTACAATGCCATCTATCAACATTGCTTGGCCTTAGATTACATGCTTGCTTCTGAGAGGCGGTTGTGGAAATTTTAACCTCAACAACTGCTGCCTACAGACAGAGGATGAGGGAAAAGTCCTAGAGGAGATCACAGATCGAATGAGAAAAATTACTTATGTCCCAGTCCAGACCTGGAAGAGTTGGAACCCCAGAGAGTTATTTGGAGGATGGTTTTCAACTCTTGGGGGATTCAAAACCTCAAAGGAATTATTCTCCTAATTTTAGGAGGATACTTAATCTTCCCCTGCTTAGCTCCCTTGGTTGTATGGTCTGCCTCCAGTCTCATTAAGGCCATAAATAAATTAAAAAAATTAAAAAAAAAGATGTCCACTCATGTTATGATGTTATAAAAATATAAATCTCTAAACCAAAATGAGGGGTGCCTGGGTGGCTCAGTTGGTTAGGCGTCCAACTTCAGCTCCGGTCATGATCCCACGGTTTGTGGGTTTGAGCCCCACAGCTGCTGACAGCCAGCTCAGAGCCTGGAGCTTGTTTCAGACTCTGTATCTCCCTCTCTCTCTGACCCTCCTCTGTTCACATGCTCTCTCTCAGAAATAAATAAAACATAAAAATAATAAACCAAAATGATACTCTTTGACCCTAAATAGAGGGGTCCGAGCATCAAAAGGGGGAATGTGGTAGGGTCCCCTCCCTAAAAAAAAAAAAAAAAAAGAACATCTCAAGGCAACCTTGCTATTCGTGTATGTGATGACATCCCTCACAAACTTGTAACATGAGACCACGTTGATCAGACTGCATGTTTGTGTGTTACCATCTATGGGAGACAAAGAAGTAAAAAATTATATAAAAAACCATGCCACGTGGTGTTCAGGGCTCAGTTCTTTGGATATGAACCCTACTAAGCGACACCGGCTGTAATAAAGTAATAAAGTTGCTTCCTGGAAAGAAAAGCCTCCATGTCATGACTCTCTTGTGTGAGAATCCTGCTACACCTGGGTGGCTCAGTCAGTTGAGTGTCCAACTCGATTTTGGCTCAGGTCATGATCTCACAGTTTGTGAGATCAAGCCCCACATCGGCCTCCCCACTAACAGTGTGGAGCCTCCTTGGGATTTTCTCTCTCTCTCTCTCTCTCTCTCACAAAAACACACACACACAGTAAATAAAAAAAAAAACTTTATAAAAAAGAAATGGATGTGCATATAGGAAATAATTCAGAAAAATCTTATAAAACCATGAAAAGCTACAAGAAAATAGAAATCGAGGCCCGTTCCTTACATGACCCTGTGAGTGATAAAGGGCCAGTGAGGAAAAGAAACGATCTGTGCTCATCTATCATTCAGGACAGGATCCTCAACGCCTTATCTATTCCCAAGCAGTGAGGCAAAAAAATCGCATCTCGCCATCTGTTTTCTCAGCTCCCCCAATTTCTGTACGATTTGCAGTAGCCTGAGTCTTCTCAAGGGCAAATACCAGTATCAAATAAGACATACACGAGTTTGATTAAGGGAAACATTGGTGAGGGAAAATGAGGAGACCAAGAGCTAGCAGTCAGGATGCAGGGATGACCCCTGTGAAGGAGGGAAGGAAGGCAGGTCCATAGACTTCAGCACAGTTCTAAGGAAGTTTTGGCAAAGCTATGGGGAATCTTCAAGTCAAAAACACCCAGCAGAGGGATCTTTTTGTAGGAATGGGCTCGACTTAAATATCCCTGCTGCTCTTGGTCACTGATAGGGGATGGGGGCCAGTGGGGGCAGGTGGGAAACAGTCAATGTGGGAAGTGTGCCCTTGGGAAGAAGGCATTTAAAGCACAGTGTCGGGGACTATCAGGCAATTAAGATCCCCACAGTTGGAGATCCAAGAGGTTTTCTGCCTGTGTTTGCACCTCGAATCGCGGTGACCAGGAGCAGTGAGGAAGGGGGACTGTCTGCTCTCTGCAGAGGCCAAACCGCAGCCTCTCTTCCTGCAAACCCAAACAACAGACGCACACTGGGAACATAGGTGGCTGTTGGGAAACCAGTCTTCTCTTCTTTCCAGTTGTTTCTTCCTTTTAAACATAAGATGTTTCTAGAGGGCATTGAGAAGTCTAAAGGGCCATTACTATGAAAAGTTAGATAAATTTTTCTCTACTAGAAACAGGATTTGTTTATTTCTTCCTTTGGAGGAATCTTTTCAGGTAAAAAAAAAATCATGTCCATGGTTAAAAGAGATCAAAAAGGACAAAAGGAGGGGCGCTTGGGTGGCTTAGTGGGTTAAGCATCAGACTCTTGATTTTGGCTCAGGTCATGATCTTGGGATCAACCCCCCCCCATCAGGCTCTGCACTGAGTGTGGAGCCTGTCTGGGATTCTCTCTTCCCCTCTCTCTCTGCCCCTCCCCCATTCACACATGCCCACTCACTCTCACTCCTGAAAAGAAACATTATTTTAAAAAGGACAAGGGCACTTAGGTGGCTCAGTCTGTTGAGCATCTGACTTCAGCTCAAGTCATGATCTCATGGTTCAGGAGTTCAAGCCCTGTGTCAGGCTCACTGCTGTCAGCACAGAGCCGGAATCAGATCCTCTGTCTCCCTCTCTCTCTCTGCCCCTCCCTGTCTATCAAAAATTGTGCTCTCAAAAATAAACATTTAAAAAAATTATGTCAATGAAAAGTATCTTAATAATATGAACATCTGGTTCAGTGGGAGTTCTTCCATTTGACAAATGTGATGTTTGTGTGGAACTGCTGGAATCTTTTATTTCCCCAGTTTTCCCCTTTCCCCTGACTGGACAGGACTGAAGCTACAATTTTCCCTTTTGATAAAGTAACAACAACAACAAAGAACATGTTATGATGTATAACATGAGGACTATAGCTAACACTGTTGTAGAAGATGTGGGAAACTTTATGATTTTTTTAAAAGCAATCTCTACACCCACTTTGGAGCTCAAACTCACAACCCTGAAATCAAGAGTCACGTGCTCTACTGACTGAACTGGCCAGGTGCCCCTGTGGGGAAGTTCTTAAGAGCGAACCCTAAGAGTTGGCATCATAAGGAAAATGCTCTGTTCTTTTTATTGTATTTATAAGAGATGATGGATGTTAACTAAACCTACCGTGATCATTTCGCAATATATGCAAATCAAACCATCATGCTGTATGCCTTAAACTCCCACAGTGATGTATATTGATTATTTCTCAACAAAAGTGGGAACAGGAAATTTGAAAAACTGAACCTGTTATTTGTGAACCGATGTTTAGTAACTAGTCATAAACTAGAAATACTAGAAGAGATTATAAGCCTAATTCTAGGTAGTCTTATGAATGGATCACTTTTAACTAATATAAATACAAATTCAAAAGACAGTTTCAAGATGTTTTAACATATAATTTTTAATTTTAGAGAAAGAAAGAGAGAGTGAGTGCACTAGTCGGGGAGAGGGGCAGAGGGAGAGAGAATCTTAAGCAGGCTTCAATGGAAGCTTGATCCCACGACCCAAAGATAATGACCCAACCTCACCTCAATTAAAAAAAAAAAAAAAAGAGGTGCTCCTGGGTGGCTCAGTCAGTTAAGTGTCCGACTCCTGATTTTGGCTCAGGTCATGATCTCACAGTTCAGGAGTTCAAGCCCTGTGTCAGGCTCTGAACTAACCATGCAAAGCCTGCTTGGGATTCTCTCTCCATTGCCCTCTGCCCCTACCCCATTCATAGCCTCCCGCATGCTCTCTCAAAAATAAAACAAAAGAAACAAACTTTTAAAAAAAGGAAAAAGGAAAAAGTACCTCTGAAAAAAAATACTTGTGGGTGCCTGGGTGGCTCAGTCAGTTGAGCATCTGGCTCTTGATATTGGCTCAGATCATGACCCCAGGGTCCTGGGATTGAACCCTGCATCAGCCTTGGCGCGGAGCATGGAACGTGTTTAAGATCCTCCCCCACCCCCCCACCCCCTGCCTCCTCTGCCCACACAATCTCTCAGAAAAAAAAAAAAAAAGACATTTTTAAAATTTAAGTGATTACACCCCATGTGGAGCTTGAACTCATGACCCTGAGATCTTTCAAGAGTCACAAGCTGTTCCAACTGAACCAGCCAGGCACCCCAAAGCTACAGTTTTTTGGTAAGGCTTTGAAACTGTGCTCCACAGGGTTAACAAAGTTGAAACTAACAGGAAATTAAAGCTTGTTTTTCAGAGGCCTGTTTCTCCCTTATCAGCTATTGCTTTTTTTCAGACCTCCCAATAAATCCAGTACTATCTCTGCAGAAGCCTAGACTCAAGGTCACTGATAGGGTCCCAGCCTATGAACATGCAAAGCCCTGCATTCCTTACTGGAAATAAGAGCCCCAAACCCCATCCAGCTCTCGGCGTATGCACACAGCCCCTTCTCTGTGTCCTAAAATGACCTCCTGAATTTTGCCTCATTTTGATGTTGTGTCCACTGTAAAGTGAACATGAGATATATGTTAAGATACATTTGTGCGATATGAAAGCTCCACCTTTCCTCATAAACACTCTTAAATTTCCCGATCCTTTTCATCAATATGTATGAAATCCCAATCCCTAGGATTATAAAACACTTCTTCTCTTCCCCTTCAGGAAGGCAGATTTGGGGCTTGCCTCCTGTCATTTAGCTGTTCTCAAACCCTTTTCTTCCTGTAGGACTGGCTATGCTGAGCCTTGGTGGGCAGACAAACTGGGTTCGGTTATAGTGAAGAGCCAAAAATTAAGTCCTCCATTAAGAGAAACCTCGGGCTGCACGTAGCCCCAGTCCCAGTCCCAGGAAAAGCCTCAGACTGTTCAAGGCTAAAGCCATCCTCAGACCACCCTCAGTTCAGCTAATCAAGAAGAAAAAATAGAAACATTCCTATGGTCTGAGTCAAGGCTGGAAACTGCAGATACAAACTAGCCAATTTCTCACTGCTTGTCTGAACCCCATGTGGGCCCTTTAAACTCACCTCACAACTGGTCATTTTCAAAGGATTCTCAAAAGTCATGATTGGGTCCCACCAAAAGTAATGAACACCTCACAGACACTGAATGGTCGAAGCTGTAATTGTAATTGGTGCTTATGTGATGATGCTACATGTACTGTAACACCCCCATCCCTTACTCCTTAAAAGCCCTGTTCGCTATTGTTTTTGGCTTCACCTTGCTGCCATGACACCAGCAGGCTGGGTGAGCCCCTGCTCAAGCTTGTAATAAAGACCCTTTTGTACTTGCATCGGTGCCGGCTCCTTGGAGTGAGGGGCCTAGACAAACTAAACCAAAAACTCAACCAGCTTTTCTGCTTCTGTACAAGTGCTTGCACTACAGGAAACTAAAACCTAACTAGCTCCTTCCGCTTCTGTACCATTGCTTAAGGCTTGAGTTTCAGCCTCCCCGGAACTATCAGGCAGCTGCACACTGCCCAAGGCTGAAGAAACTGCCCACCACATCACTCCACCACACTACCTTGGCAACACTCAATCAGCAAAGGCCAGCAGCCACCCTCCGCCTTACTGAAGGAAGGGCCTAGGGAGAGAGAAGTTAACCTGTTAGTCGCCGAACAAGACTCTAGACTCACTCTATGATTGGCTAAATTCAAAGGTATCCTAAATGTTGTAATTGGATCCCGCCGAAAACCTGATGGCGGGAACCAATCAAATGTGGTATATGTTCACATTTAAATATCAACCAATGACAAACCTGTAACCATAGAGATCCCCTGTCCCTCCCCTCCACTTGTTTACTCCTGTCTATAAAAAGGCTGTGAAGGCTTTGTTCGAGGCCTCTCAGCGTCACCAGCGACAGTGCGCAGAGGTCCGGGTTCGAACCTGCAAATAAACGACCCTTGCCGATTGGCTTTGACTCTGGTCTCTGGTGGTCTGTTTTTGGGGTCTCTCGAACTCTGGGCGTTTCAATAGCTTCTTATCAACAAGAGGATTGGGGGAGCCCGGGTAGCTCAGTAGGTTAAGTGCCCGACTCTTCATCTCAGCTCAAGTCACGATCTCATGGTTTCAGGAGTTCAAGCCCCACATCAAGCTCTGTGCTGACAGCATGGAGCCTGCCTGGGATTCTCTCTCTCCTTTCTCTGCCCCTCAACTCATGCTGTGCGCCTCCTCTCTCTAAACAAACAAACAAAAGGATGTGTTGCTCTAATCTTCCAAGAAGGGCCATTTTATTTGTTTTAATCTCTATAATCATGTGGTCTTCAGCTTTGGAGACTATTGTGCATATGTATGCAGATACAAAGGTCAACCCTCACAGACCTCATCACATGTGCCCCAGGTGATGTTGACTTAAAGTAATCCATGAAGCCAAGAGTCAGCTCTTTGAAAAGATAAACAAAAATCAATAAACCTTTAGCTAGATGGACTAAGAAAAAAAAAAAAGAGAGAGAGAAGATCCAAATTACTAAAGTCAGAAATTAAAGTAGGGACATTACTACCAATTCTACAGAAATAAAAAAGACTAAAATAGTACTACGAACAACTATATGCCAAATAAATAACCTACATGAAATGGACAGATTCCTAGAAACACAAACCTACCAAGACCAAATCACAAAAAAAGAAAAAAATCTGAGTAGACCTATAACCAGTAAGGAGATTGAATCAATAATCAAAAATCTCCTGTGTGGCTCAATTGGTTGAGCATCTCTCTCTTCTTTTTTCTTTTTTTAAGAAACTTTTAAGAAAAGTTATTTCTTTTGACACAGAGAAAAGGAGATAGAAAACCAGCAGGGGAGGAATGGGAGGGGTGGGGAGGTACAGAGGATCCGAAGCAGTCTTTGTGCTGACAAGAGAGAGCCCAATGTGGGGCTGAGACTCACAAGCCATGAGATCATGACCTGAACCGAAGTCAGACACTTAACCAATTGAGCCACCCAGGCACTCAAGCACCTGACTCTTGGATTTCAGTTCAGGTCATGATCCCAGGGTCATGCAATCAAGCCCAGCATCAGGCCCCATGCTCAGTTTAGGCTCCATTTCCCTCTGCCTTTCTCCCATGCTTGTGCTTTTTCTCTGAAAAAGTTAAAAAAATCTCCTGACCCCCTCCCCCCAAAAAAATAAAGCCTTGCATAGACCACTCAACCACTCTAATTATCAGGCTGGATCTATACAGGATGTATGTTCATAGAGAGGAGTTTAAATTATATTCCATATTATTATAATTCACGTATATATTCTCACACTGGTAGAGTTGACCCAAAGCAGAATTATAAGCCAGTACAGTGCATGCACTAAGGCTTTTCCCTGGTCTGTACTTTCCCCAGTCCACTACTCTGAAGGGTCTTTCCAATATCTAACCAAAAGCTGATCCCAGGAAAGATCTCATCCATCGCTCCTTAGCAACCTAACACTTTAGAATTCAGTGTATGGTCTTGAAAGATGATAAGCCTTTTGAAATTCCTGACCTAGAGATCTAGTCATTTTCATAAAGAAAATTTTCATGTGTTTATTAAAATCCAACCCTTGGTTTCAGCTCAGGTCATGATCTCGCAGTTTGGGAGTTCAAGCCCCACATCGGGCTTTGTGCTGATGGCACAGAGCCTGCTTGGGATTCTGTCTCTCCTTCTTTCTGTCCCTCCCCTGCTTTATGCACTCTCTTGCTCTCTCAAAAAAAAAAAAACCTACTTAAAAATTTTTTAAATATAATTGATTTAATAAAGAAAAATCAGCCCTGGACCTGATGGATTCACTGGTGAATTCTCACCAAATATGTAAAGAACTAACCCCAATACTTCTCACTTTTCGAAAAAATTGAAAAGGAAAGAACACTTCCTAAGTCATTCTATGAAGCCAACACTACCCTGATACCAAAGCAAAAGACACTACAAGAAAAACAGAGAAACAAAAACCTATGCCAGTATCAACACTGATGCAAAAAAATTTCCAAAATAAAATATTGGCCACATGTTACAAGGATTACATACCATAAACAAGTGGGATTTATTTCTGGAATGTAGGGATGGTTCAACACACCAAAATGTCAATGTAATACACCACATCAACAGAATGAAAGAAAGAAACCACATGATCATTCCAACTGCTGAGAAAAAGCATTTGACAAAATGCGGTACACTCTCATAATAAAGACATGCAGCAAACCAGGAATAAAAAGGAATGACCTCAACATACTAAAATCATATGTAAAAAAAAAACAAACAAAAAAACAAAAAAACCCAGAGCAAACATCATATTCAATGGTGAAAGACTAAAGACATTTCCTCTAGATCAGGAAAAACACAAGGATGTGGACATTCACCACTTCTATTCAACCTAGTACTAGAAGCCCTAGCCAGAGCAATTAGGCAAGAAAAGGAAATAAAGGGGGCACCTGGGAGACTCAGTTGGTTAAGGCTCTGACTTCAGCTTAGGTCATGAGCTCATGGTTCATGGGTTCGACCCCCATGTCGGGCTCTGTGCTGACAGCTCAGAGCCTGGAGCCTGCTTCAGATTCTATGTCTCCCTCTCTCTCTGCCCCTCCCCCACTCATGCTCTGTTTCTATCTCAATAATAAATTTAAAAATTAAAAAAAAAGACAGAAAAGGAAATAAAGGGCATCTAAACTGTAAAAGAAGCAAAATCATCTCGGTTTGCAGATATCATCATCTTATATGTGTAAAAGACAAAAGATACACACACACACACACACACACACACACACACAGCAAAACAAAAAAACAACGACCCTAAAGTGCACCTGGCTGGCTCAGCTGGAGGAGCAGGTGATTCTCGATCTTGGGTTCATCAATTTGAGACCCACACTGACTATAGAAATTACTAAAAAAAATAAACTTTTAAAAATTCCATACATTAAGATATATTCTTTGTGCTGTAAAGTTCAAGGAGATTTGAAAAAGCCTGAAGATCTGACCAAAACAAACAAACCTGCTAGAACAAATGAATTCATCAAAGCTGCAGGATACAAAGTCAACACACAAAAAACAGTTGTATTTCTGCACACTCACAATAAATGATCTAAGAAATTAATCATTCATTTTCGATAATGTCAAAAGGAATAAAATAATTAAAAATTAATTTAACCAAAGAGGTAAAAGACATGGAAAACTACAAAACGTTGCTGAAAGAGATTAAAGGACAAATTAATGGAAAAACACTCCGTGTTCATGAACTGGGAAACAATGTTGCTAAGATATCAATATTATACAAAACAATCTATAGATTCAATGCACTATCAAACTCCCAATGATTTTTTTTTTATATATAGAAAGAGAAAAGCCTGGGGTGCTTGGGTGGCTCAGTTGGTTAAGTGGCCGACTACTGATTTTGGCTCAGGTCATGGTCTCAGGGTTCATGGGATCAAGTGCCACATTGGGCTCTGCACTACATCTGCCCAAAAATAAACAAACATGGAAGGACATGGAAGGAAAGAAGGAAGACCCATCCTAAAATTCATACAGAATCTCAAGAGACTAAGAATGAGACAGTCTTTTCAACAAATGGTGCTGGGAAAATTGGATATTCTCATGCAAAAGAATGAAGTTGGAGCTTTACCTAACGCCATACAAAAATGAACTCAAAATGGATCAAAGACCTAAATGTAAGACCTAAAAGTGTAAACCTGAAGAAGAAAACATAGGGCAAATCTTCATGACATTGGAATTGGCAATGATTTCCTGGATAGGACACCAAAGGCATGAGCAACAAAAGGAAAAGAAACGAGAAACTGAACTTGATGACCATTAAATGTGATGAGGGATTAATACCTAGAATATGTAGATAACTCGTAAAACTCAAAGTTATAAAAAAAACTGATTCAAAAATGGGCAAAGGAGTCAATCCCATATTTCTGCAAAGAAGATATACAAATGGCCAATAAGTACATGAAAACATGTTCAACATCACTAATCATTAGGGAAATACAAATCATAATTATACAGAGATACTACCTTCCTCCTGTTAGAATGATCCCCCCCTCAAAAAAAAAAAAAGAAAAAAAAAGAAAAGAACAAGTGTTAACAATGACATGGAGAAATTAGAAACTTGTGAACACTTGTGTTCATGTAAAATGGTGCAGGCGCTATGGAAAACAATGTGGCAGTTCCTCAAAAAAATCACAAAGAGAATCACCATATGATGCAGCAATTCCATTTCTGATTTACATACCCAAAATAAATAAAGAGCAGGGTTTCAGAAATACTTGTACACCCATGATCATCATCATTCACAATAGCTAAAACATGCAGGCAGCCCAAATGTCTGTTGATAAATAAATGGATAAGCAAAATGTGGTATAAACATACAATGGAGTACTATTCAGACTTAAAGAGGAAAATTCTGCAGTGTGCTAGAACATGATAAACCTGGACAACATGAGGATACTCAGTGAAATAAGCCAGTCACAAAAGACAAATACTGTATGGTTCTGCTTACATGACCTACAATGGTCAAAATCATAGAAACAGAAAGGAAAATGGTGACTTCCAGGGGATTAAGGGATGGGAGGAATGAAGAGTTAGTGTTTAATGGGTATACAGTTTGTTTTAGAGTTTACAGGATGAGGAGTTATGGAGGTGGATGATGGTGTAGCTAATACCGTGCAACATTATGAACGTATTTAATACCACTGAACTGTACACTCAAAAGTGGTCAAGATGGCACATTTTATATTATGCGTATTTTATTGCAATTTTTTTAATTGGGAGAGAAAAAAAATCAATACAAGTTCACACCAATCAGAATGCAAAAATTTTCAAGGCTGACAGAATCAGGTGTTGGTAGGTATGCGTCTTGCGCTGATGATAAGAATGCAAAATGATCATCTTTTTAGAGGGAAATTTCACAACAATGTAATGAATGAGGAATCTGCAACTTGTCGATTCTATTTCTAGTTAGATACCCTGAAGAAGTTCTTGCCCGTGAATAAGAGACGCACAAGATACTGTTCATAATAGAAACACAACGCAAGCAACACATCACGACTGATTAGTAATGGGCACTACCCTAACAGTTAACAGATCTTCACATTTAGACTTGGGGGAGGGGTCTCATAAATTTTAAGAAAAAGCAAACTGCAGAATGATTGTACATTACGGTACAATTTGTATAAATGATCAGGTCACACACTATTTCAGGATGCTTCCATCTATAGTAAAAATGTAAAAAATACAGAACCCATCATCTTTGGAGTGGAGGAGAATGGGATCAGGTTGGGGTAGATAGAGGGGTACATCTATGTGTAACCTTATGTTAGGTTGAATCTGAGTGGTGGGTACATGGGCATTTATTAGCGTTACTATGTATTTGCTAGAGGTTCAAAATGTTTTGCTCAACAAGAACACAGGTCTTTCAAGACCTTCTAGACTTAATCTGGAATGATTTCCAAGTCACGGGACAATTAGTAGCATCATTTTAAGCTATGTTGAAGGAATCTAAAGGTTTTCTAACGTCATGTATTCCCTCGGCCCCAGAGATTTCTCAATTCACCAAAAATCGTATTTGAAGGACACTAATGAAACATAGTTTTGTTTTGTTTTTTTAAGCACTTACCCAATAGGCAGAGATAGTTGGGTTCAGTCAATCGCGACAGTTTTGTGACCTGATTCAAGATGTTGTAAAGCTCTATTGGTTCACACAAAACCAAACCAGCCATCCTACTGGGAAGAATCAATAATGTACAAGTTTAGTGCCTCTATTTTATTTATTTTTCTTTTATTTTTTAATGTTTTTTTGTGGAAGAGACAGACAGACAGAACATGAGCAGGGAAGAAGCAGAGACAGAGAGGGAGATGCAGAATCCAAAGCAGGCTCCAGGCTCTGAGCTGTCAGCATAGAGCCTGATGCGGGGCTCGAACACACAGACCATGAGATCATGACCTGAGCCAAAGTCGGATGCTTAACCAACTGAGCCACCCAGGCGCCCCTATTTTTTTATTTTAGAGGGAGAAAGAGCGCAAGAGCAAGCGGGGGAGAGGGGTAGAGAAAGAGGGAAAGAGGGAGGGAGAGAACCTTAAGCAGGATCAATGCTCAGCATGGAGCCTAGTGGCCTAGTGCCCCTATTTCATTTTATTTTTTGTATATTTTTTAATGTTTATTTATTCTTGAAAGAGAAAGAGTGTGAGTGGGGGAGGGGGCAGAGAGAGAAGGAGACACAGAATCTGAAGCAGGCTCCAGGCTCCGAGCTGTCAGCATAGGGGCTGATGCAGGACTTAAACTCACCAACTGTGAGATCTATGACCTGAGCCAAAGTTGGATGCTTAGCCAACTAAGCCACCCAGGAGTCTCCCTCTTTCTATTTTAAATGGATGGCCAAAGATACTGGATTAAACTCTTTAACACACCTTCAAACCAAGATGAAAATAATCATGAAGGTAATCTGGAAAACTTCAAAAATTTGTAGTAAAATGCGTGCAGAGAATCGAGTATTGTACACAGCATATCCGAGCCAGAGAAATACCAAGTAGGCTATAAGGCTATAATGCAGTCACCAATTCCTTTCTTCTTTCATTTCATTACTGAGCACCTGCTGTATACCAGGCACTGGAAATAACTGGTGAAATAGACCTACTCTCAAGATTACAGCCTAGCGTGGAAAACAGACATTGGGCCAAAAACCACATTATAAACAGGAAAAGCACCACAAGGGTCAGCATGCAGTGTTGGGGGTCGAGCTAACAGGAGGGCCTCATCTTGCTGGAGCAGATAGAGGGCTGAGATGGGACTGTTAGGCCGAGTCAGGAGGCTGTGTAAGACTTAGCCAGGCAGAGAAGGGAGAGAGGGTGAAGAAGGGAAGAACAGTCGGTACTTGACAGAGTCCGAGGGAAGCTAGTGTGACAGCAGCTAGAGAGTGATCAGCCAAGACCCTGTAGAAGGGCCTTGTAGGCTTAGGACAGGGATCATGGAGGTCAAAGTTGGGTGGAGAATCACTGATGTGTATTGATAGAACTGCCCGCCCAGCCTGGGCTCTGGTGCCCCAAGGCCAGAGGGTGGGGAGGAAGGTTGGGCCTGGGCAGCGCCTTCCTACAGGGAGGCTGGCTGCCGTTTGGCAAGGGTGGGGGCCACAAAGAGTTACCCAGCAGGCCTCTGGAGGCCAGCAGGGGGCATGCCAGAGAGAAGTTGGGTCTAGGGGTAATCTTGCTCAGGACAATTAGGATCCACTTCAGAGTTACCAGTAGAATGCTTCTGGGAAAGGCCACCCCCTCACCATCGGCCCTGGATCCTTCCCACTAACTCAGACTTTGGTTCTCAGCCTCCCCTCCAACATCACCAAGTTCAACCTCCACATGGATCATTCCTATCAGCAGGCAAACATCCTCAGTGCCGTCTCTGTTCTCCTCTACAGAGACTGCTCGCTGCCTCTACGTCCTCACCTCCAGATTCTCTAGGTTCAAATCCTGTTGTGCCACTTGCTGTCGGCTGCCTGATGAGGGAGGAGTTAATATGCCTCTCTGTGCCTCAGCTTCTACCTCTATAAAATGGGGGTAATCGCAATACTGTCACTTCCATAAAAAAACAAGATAATAGTATCTCTCTTTTGTGTGTGGGTTAATGAAATTACACATGACACATTCTGAACAGGGAAGAAATGCAACCTTTTTCCCTGGAGCCCATCACACCATAGGAATTGCTCTTATCAAGTCCGTCAACAATGTGCATCTTGCCTAAGCCATTATCACTTAGCTCAAATGATGGAGTCTTTTAGCACTTAACCCTGTTCAGCACCCCTCCCTCCCCATACTCTCCATTCCAGGGATACTCCACCCCCCAGGCTTCTCTTCTCCCTCTCTGTTTGTTGCTACTGGGTCTTCTGTGTGGGAGGCTCTACCTCCTCATGTTAAGAAAGTCCATGGGGCTCCTGGGTGGCTCAGTCAGTTAAGCGTTCAACTCTTGGTTTCCGCTCAGGTCATCACGATCTCATGGTTCGGGAGTTGTGCTGTCAGCCCAGAGCATGTTTGGGATTCTCTCTCTCCCCCCCCTCCCCCCCCCGTTTCTCCCCTGCTTGTTCTCTCTCTTTTAAAATAAACAAACTGAAAACAAAAAGATACATTTCGATATATCTGGTCATGATCTCCCAGGTCACGAGTTCCAGCCCCATGTCAGGCTCTGTGCTGACAGCTCAGAGCCTGGAGCCTGCTCTGGATTCTGTGTCTCCCTCTCTCTCTGCCCCTTCCCTGTTCATGCTCGGTCTCCCTGTCTCTCTAAAATAAACGTTAAAAATTAAAAAAAAAAAAAATCTAGAGTCCAAGTAATTTGAATACCGTTTATAAACTAAGTCCCAAGTCATTGTCCTGCTTGACCTCTCCATTGACCTTGACTCCACCTGGATGCCTTCACTGAGCATCTCAAACGTAACGCGGCCAAAACAGAACTTTTAAATCACACATGCCCACACCTCCAACAGCTCTCTTTTGGTTTCCTCAGCCTCGAGACAGCATCGTTATCCACCTAGCTACTCAAGCCCACACCCCGAATCCCTCTCCCTGTCCCCACCACCCTTCATATCCAATCTATTAGCTCTAGTACTTAAACATATTCCAAACCCATCTACTTTGCTCCAGCTCCAGAGCTAACATTCTACACCAAGGTACTACTCTCTCTCTCCTGATGATGCTGTACTTCCCAACCACGCTTCTGGCTTCTTGCTTTCTCCCCACAATCTAACCTTTACCCAGCACTTGGGGTGACCTTTTAAATTGCGGGTGTCTTTGTCTTTCACCTCACTGCCATCATTCGACGCGACTGCACTCATCTGTTTGCTTTACCACCAATCTTATCCTCCAGGAATGTATGGGGCATGAGGGCAGGGACCAGATTCTCAGCCAGCGCCCACGATGTTTGGTGAATGGTGCTCAATACGCACACGTTGAGTGAATAGTCAGTCACCATTCCTGCCTTCGGTAATGGGGTCATCTTGGCTTGAGGCCACACAGATGCACCTAAGGACGTCCCCACTCTCGCCCCCAGGCACCTCCTCTGCCTCTAGTGGCATCCAGGTGAAAACCTAGCCTCACAAATCAACTCCTCCAGAGTTCTTTGCTTCCCTAAGGGAGAACTCTTCCCTGGTCAAGTAAGAACTGCCCTCCATCCACTGATCAAGTATGAGAGGGATAAGAACAGTTCCTGAACCTGATAGCACAGTTGTTTGGGTTTTTTTAATGATTTTTGAGAGAGGTGAGCACAAGTTGGGGAGAGGCAGAGAGAGACAGGGCAACAAAGGATCCAAAATGGACTCTGCTGACAGTAGAGGGCCGGACATAGAGCCAAACTCACCAACCAGGAGATCGTGACCTGAGCCAAAGTCGAACATGCTTAACCAACTGGCACCCCAACAGCACAGTTCTGAAGGAGGACGCAGCCCTGTGAGCTGAGATCATGGCTACTACTAGCCTGGGCAGGTGGAAGGCTTCCCAATTCTTTCGGTGCTCCTCCTATTTCTACAAGGTTGACAATGTTCTTGGCTCGGCTGTCAAGCCCTGAGAATATTTTGACATTTTGAGCTTTTACACAGACCATTAAGCTAATATTGACAAGTTTTTGCCAAAAGTATTTTCCTTCAGGAGTTCCATTAAAACCAATTTAATTCCTTGATTTTATTTCATAGTCAACCAAATCTGATTTTTTACAATGGGGTTTGGCCAAAATTAGTTTTCTCAAGATAAAGTCTGTGTGTATGTGTGTGTGTGTGCGTGTGCGTTTGTGTGAATTTCACAATAAAGATTTGATTCCTCAGTCAGATGTTTATCCTAGCAGCCTTGACTCTGATTATTTCTATCAAGTGTCCTTTTCCTAATGGCCTACTCAAAAGAATAAGGTCAAAATGGCAAGTTTAAGACATCCCCCTGTGGACTCTTTCAGCAGAAATAGGCTTTTTGAGACTTTCGGTGGGCGGGAGTGGGGGTGTCTGTGTGATGGTTCTTGTTAGGGGAATGGGGCAGGCAGATGGGAAAAGTGCTCAGTGGAAGCACTTTGATGATCTGGCTTCAGGGACGTCAGAGGGCACAATCTTCCTACAAATTGACCAGTTCAGGAAACCCACATGGCTTTTTGGGTGGCAAGCAGAGCCACATTACACACCCACCAGTAGGGAAGTTCTTCACCCTCCCCTGTAGAGGCCTGGCCTCTCTCCAAACCAGGTGTGTGTATAGCTCTCTCTCTCTCTCTCTGTCAGCCCAGAGCTGCCTGGACACAGCTGGGCTGGTGAACTCCACTCCAGTGAGGACACAAGGTCTATATTCGGGGAAAACTGTGAATTAGGAAGGGATGTTTCATTAGGGGTTGTCACAGCCTGAGAGGAAGCTGGAAACTGGCCAGACGCAGCCCTTCTTCTCTCCCTGTGTTTGACCAGCACATGAGGACTTCCATTCTGGCTGATGGTTATCACCGGCAGAGGCTGGGCCTCACATTAGGCTTCTCAAAGGACTTCCAGGACAGAGAGCTTGGCCTACTGCTCGGCCTCACACAGTCTGGGTGGACAACGGGTGGGCATTTGCTTCTGGTGGAGAAGAGGCAATGCTCCCTGCTCCCGGAGAAGGCCGCCCATAAGCTTGACTGTGGGTTCCTGGCTCAGGCTGAGCAGGCACCAGAGGGCTACACAGATAGGGCTCAGGGTCCACAGCTAACCCCACTATGCCCTGGTTCTCAGCGTGAAGCGGAGGCTGTGCCAGGACAACCAAGGCTTAAATACAGGGACAGGCTTTAACACCGTCACCTGTAAAGTGAGGCAGTTTACACGAGATTACAATGAAAGGCTATAGGAACATGACATTGAGATGACATAAATCACCCAGCACTGGCCCTGGCATGGAGCAGGCGCTTAGGAAACAGAAGTTCCTTTACTCCTTCCCTCTCTCTCCTTTCAACTTCACCTAGGAGCCTCTGACAGCTCCAAATCCAGTAGACAGAGCACACCATTCAGAGAATCTTGGGCCAAGGGGCGGGGTGGGAACTGCCGAAGTTTTTTTTTTTTTTTAACAGATTTTATTTTTTTTTTATTTTATTTTTAATGTTTTATTTCTAGGAGAGAGAGAGAGACAGCGCGAGCAGGGGACGGTCAGAGAGAGAGGGAATCACAGACTCTGAAACAGGCTCCAGGCTCTGAGCTGGCAGTCAGCACAGAGCCCGACGCGGGGCTCGAACCCACGAACTGCGAGATCATGACCTAAGCGAAAGTCGGACGCTTAACCGACTAAGCCACCCAGGCGCCCCCGAAGTTTTTAAGTAGAGGAAGCCTTTGGTGGTGCCTGGGGGTCAAGATCCCAAAGGACCCAGCACAGGCACAGTCTTTCCTCGATCACAGCCTCCACCTTGACAAAACTAGAGCACATAGCCCGGGGATCTAACACCGCAGGGTTGTGGAGGCTGCCCAAGTGGTCTCGAAATCAGAGGAGCACCAGGTCCTACTGTTAGGGATTGCCAGAATCTCTGTCTTTTGGAAGCAACAGGTACAGGCCAGGCGCCCAGACCCAGCCACCCACATCCCTGTCCTTTGCCTTCACTTCCATGTCCCCAAACCCAGGTGCACTACACACCCGAGAGGCACCCTAGCGTTCCTGAGTGACAGGTCTCTGCAGGCAATTCACCCATCAGAGGTGGGGGCTGGTGAACTGCAAAAACAGTCTCCCAAAGACAGATGAGACATCTGGTCTCCTCTCCTCCCACCCAGCCACCAGCACTTGCTTCTCCTCTGCTCCTTGATTAGGCTTGGCCTCACTTTCTGCTCCCCTGGCACGGGTCCTCAGCCCTGACTGGGCTCTGGACTCAGCATTGCTCCTACTTCCCTGACCTCTGGCTGATCTTGGAGACCGAAGGCTCTGCTCCTGAGTCAGATCGGCCACCGCTGGTGGCTCTCAGGTCCTGGGAGCTCCTTGCCAGCGCCTCCTGCTGCCTCTGCTGCTGCCGGTCCACCACCTCCTACATGTTCGGCCAGAACATGTCTTGGAAGCTAAATCCTGTTAATTGGCAGGCATGAGCCACAGCTAAGTTAAAGCTATTTATCCCAATACTGTTCTGTTTTAAAATATCCTAGAGCACCTAGAGAAAAATAAACTCCCATGCAAGGTGGAATGATTACCACCTTTCTCACTTTTTATTTTATCTCCAAGGATCTGAAAGGAGAGATTTAAAATACTTCAATTGAGGGGAGCCTGGGTGGCTCAGTCGGTTAAGCGCCCAACTCTTGGTTTCAGCTCAGGTCATGATCTCACGGTTCAGGAGTTCAAGCCCCACATCAGGCTCTGCACTATCAGTGCAGAGCCTGCTTGGGATGCTCTCTATCCCTCTCTCTGCCTCTCCCCTACTCACTCTCTCTCTCAAAATAAATAAATTTAAAATTTTTTGAAAGAAACTACTTCATTTGAGATACAATTTTAGGGTTGAAGATAGGTTAGCACATGTAACATTTGTATATATACATATATATGGCATATATATCCAGCATATATATAGGTTAGCATCCAATAGCAGAAATATAATAGCCAGGACCATAGTCTAAGCCCATTGTTAGGCACGAAATGGTCAGTATACATGTATGTGTATGGCTTGTGTACGTGAGGGGCAGGGCAAAAAGGGGTCAATGTATGTGCATATCATACATAAAAATATACAACGAAGAACAGTCAAAAATGAAACTATGGTGACAGAGGCAGCAGTCTTGGGGGACTGATGGAAAGGAGCATGAAGGAACTTTCTGGAATAATGAAAATGTTCTGTAGTTTGTTTTGGGGGTGGTTAAGGGTGTAAATAGTAAAAAAAAAAAAATAGCCAACTGAACACTTAAGATCTGTATACTGTATCATACACAAACCATATGGCAATAAAAATCAATCTCCTGTGTAGATCCACGTGTTTATGTGTTCAGAGATATGAATACTCAGGTGCGTGTGAAGATAGGAGTGTGTATGTGTAGCCCCGCCTGTACATTGATGACCTTGGTCTAGGGTCTGGTTGTGGAAACCAGGTGGACTTGGACACACAGGAAGTATACACTGAAGAATTCAGCTTGGCCTCCACAGCTGTCAGCTAATTCCTTTCTCAGTGGTCATTTGCCCAGAATTTTCCCAGTTGCTATAACTGTTATCCAAACCTCCTCAACCCTCCTTGGGTCCCCATGGAGCAACTTCTCTCACTTCCTATTTATTGCTGGAGTAAGTTAAGGCCATTGGGTGCGAATAGGCCTTCCCAGCCAGCAGCACCCCACACAGGTTGGGGGGCTTCATGCTTTCTCCTGGAATCCTCTGGCTTTTCCTCTCCCACCTAATCCTTCTCTCCTTTCAGCATCTCAAAGCTCTCCCCCTCCATTAGCATCCTTCTGAATTCCAGCATTCACAAGCCTGAGCTTTCTTGAAACAATTCATGAAGGCAGAAAGAAAATCCCTAGAATAGCTTGGCCTGTGCCATCTGAAGCTAGTGCAGGCAGAGAGGCAGGTGCTGGACCCCAGCATGGAAAAGTCTGAGGCTTGCTTGCTGTCAGCAAAGCAAGGAGAGGCAGAAGCATTTGAAGTACCTTGCACCCCCCACTCCCACCCCAGGATTTGCTGGGGCAAAGGATGCATAAGTGTTTCCTATAGATCAAATGTGTGGGCAAGAGGTCAGCTACAAGCCATCATAAAGGGACTTCGCCCAAGATGACCCCTTGGAGGGACAATGGGCCAATTGCAGATGTTGGGAATTCTAGAAACCAGGGGCCAAACAACTGAAGGCAAGACTGAGGCATAACCACTTAGGTAAAAGAAGTGCAGCTAGAGACGCACACAAGCACCATATGGAAGATAATCACCTACAAACTCCTGTCAAGCTCAGAGAACACTAATGCCAGATGACAAAGGGACCTTTTTTGCCCCCTACCTCTACTCCTACAACTGCAGTCTGAAGCCACAATCTTACAGGGGAGGTGGGGGTGTGAGGAAGCAGGATGGGAGAAATGGAGAAGTCAAGTATTCTCCCTTCCAAGGATGGGAGCCTAAAGCAAGCCCAAGAGGGGATGAGAAGCTCTGACACTGGATTCACTTGAGATTTGACTACTAACGTTAACTGGACATTACAGCTATTGCACAAAGTCGGTTCCAACGACCAGGGGTGATCTGAGAGCAAGCAAAGAAATAAAGCAAGCGGAAGGAAGACGGCAAAGCTGTCTCAGGACTGGGTGGGCTTTCTGAACGAGACCCTGCATGCTCAGTGTAACAGTCACACGTACACACAGAATACAGTAGCTACTGATATGGTTATGAGCAATCTCCGGACTTGAAGGGAAACAGCTGGAACTGAATGGGAGGCGGGCTTTTCCAGCAGTCAAGTTGTTTGGGACCACCTGAGTAGACAACTTGGCAGGGAGAGGGAGGGAATCGAGCCCCAGGTATAGGAGTCTGAGACTCCGTGATTCACATTTTTCTCAGGGCCTCACCTCTCCCTTCTACAGGGATGCCTTCAGCCCTGGCCTCTCTCATGGGTTTTAATCCTACATTCATTCAATCCCACAGGAGGAGTGACTCCCCACCTGTCCACTGATATTTCTATGTGGACAACTTGCCATCACTTCCAATCCAACACACCTAAAACGGGGCTCTTTATTTTTTGCCTCTAGCCAGTTTTTTTTGTTTTTTTTTTTTTTTTTAATATTTTGAAAGTGAGAGAGAGCACGAGAGAGTGAGTGAGCACATCCGTACTGGAGAGGGGCAGAGAATGGGAGAGAATCCCAAGCAGGCTCCATGCTGTCAGCACAGAGTCCGATGTAGGACCCGATCCCAGGAACTGGGAGATTATGACCTGAGCCAAAATCAAGAGTCGAATGCTTAACCGACTGAGCCAACCAGGTGCCCCATCTTTCATTTCTTAAACCCACAAACGAATCAATTCTTCCCTTGAGACTTCTCCCTCATTGGTCCCACTCCTGCCAGGTCTATGGTCACCATAATTCAGATCTTTAGCATCTTCTAGAATAGCCTCCCAAACTATCTGCCTGTCCTCCACATCTTTCCATCTGACTTCTTGGCATGCCAAGGTCAGTCCAACCTTCCCCATAGTGCCAGTGGCATCATCAAAGCCTTTGGTAAACACCTGCTGCCCAAGGAATAAAATATAAACTTCTCAGCTAACATTCAGAGCTCCTGCACAATCTGTTTTTGTTTTGCAACCTGCTTTTCTCAGCCTCATCTAAAAACAATTCAACCCTTCCAAAATTCAGAGATCTACTCTCAGCCTGCTGCACAATAAAGACTCAGAAATGAAAGACATACCTGACCACAAGGTAGTCTCAGTTCTAGTGGGAACACACAGAGTAAATAATTAACCAGAGAACAGTTCGTGAGAAGATAAAGGACATTGCTCATCTGCCTGTCCCCACTCCAACAGAGAGGATCTATTCACCAACTGTAGATTTGGGCTTTCCTAGCCCCAGGTTTTACTTTGGTCTCTTCCCTCTCCACTCAAACACTTGCACTCCCACACCCAGGCGAGGATCCTCCTCTGGAGTTGAATGGTCCCACTGAGTAACTCTATTCTTCCTGAATTCCTCAGCTTATGTGTTGCATCCTGAGGTCCCCTCTTGAGGCCCCCACCCCACCCCTAATGTGGGTTAGATGCACCTGCTGTTCCCATCACACCTAACTCTCCTAGCGTTGCCTTTTTCATTCCGCCTGCAATTTGGCCCGCTCTCCCACTAGATTCAGCTCCTTAAAGGCAAGAAAATGGGCAGATCTCATTAAACCAACAACCTACTGCACCTCTACTTGCCCCTGGACTCTGAACTTTTTGAGGGCAAGGAACTCTCTGTACACCCAGAAAATAGTTGGGGGGAGAGGGAAATAAAGCTTCTAATTCAGCTTATACATTTAAGTGGGAAGTTCCTTGTGAGCATGAAACACAGCTTTACTTCAAGTCTGGATAAACTCTGAACAAATCCACTTGTAACTAGGCTTCAAGCCACGGTTTCTCTGTACCTAAAGCAGAAACAATGCGGCCATGTTCACAGCCGGGCTAGGTAGACCTGAGGAGTAGGGATCGGGTGACCAGGCAAGTTACCACCTAGGTAACAGTTTCCTCCTCTGCAACACGGAGCTGCTTTCCCTCAAACTCGCAGGACAGTGCCTCGTCCGCAGTTCTGTAAACCCTAACAGAGGGTCCTGTGCACCTCGAGGGACAAGGGCACTGGTGGGTGGGCGGTACGTGTGCGTGAGCTGGGGGAGGGAAGGGTGCACCGAAGTGACTGATGAGAGGGGACCCCATCCTCCCACCCCACCCCCCAGGGCTCAACCTCCTCTCCCCCTTTTTCCCCCAAAGCTTTCCAGAGCTCGGAGTCCCTGCTGCCTCCCGGAGCAGGCTGGGTGGTCTGGGCTGAGGTCTAGGGCCCGAACCGCACCCCCTCCGCCGGTTCTGTAGCGCGATCTCGGCCTGTCTCCCCGTCCGAGCCTCTGTCTGGAGCCCCACCTGGAAAAATGGCTCCTCTAAGGCTCTTCCAGTCTAAATCTCGACCTCTTCCACCTCTCTGGGGCGAACTCTCCCTCCCACTCGCGACCGCGGCTCCCCCACCGGTCGCACAGAACGCTTCGCGCGCAAGGACCCTGCCCTGACCGCGCTTCCGGAGCGGAGGAGTCGCCCCACGGCCTTCTTTCTCCACAACCTAGAGATGGACGTGAAACCGCGAGATTTGGGGGGGGCGGGGCCGGAAGCCCGGCCACTCTCGCGAGGCCGGGCGGAGCGGAGCCGGCAGGCCCTGTGCACCGTGGAGGTCGTTGGTGTCACCTGCCTCCGGCAGCTCCTTCGCCCGCCGGTCTGCGCCCCTCCCGCTACAACCATGCTGTCCGTCCTTGCCCGTCCTGCCGGCGCCGCTCTCCGCCGCAGCTTCAGCACCTCGGCCCAGGTAGGCCCGACGAGGGGCTGCCTGCAGACAGAGGCCCCCCCGCCTGGGCCACGTGGGTTCTGGGCTCGCGAGCAGCCCTGATCCCCGGGGCCGCCCTAGGTCGCAAGGCGGCCGGGTACCGACCCGCGGCTTTGGCGCCCTGGGCCGGCCCGGATAGTGAGCGGGAAGTGCTGAAAGAAAGCCCTGGAGAAAGGTGGAGGGGCTCATCCCCCGGACCCTCAGAGGGCCTCCACTCCTTCAGGGTTAAGAATCCCGGGCTGTAGGGCGAAAGTAATTTATGCTTGTATGCATCTTTCTATAGTACTTTAAGCGACTAACCTTGTTCTTGTAGCATCCGCACAAATAACGTGTAATTATTAAGTCCATAGTACAGAGTGAGATGCCGAGGGTAGGTAACTGGTCCAAGGTTACCCAGTCATTTAGCCAGAGGATTAAACGCCAGGTCTTCCGCCCACTGTCAGTGGCTTTTGAGTTACCAAGCCTTCCCTCTAAGAACCTAAAGACTATGCTTCCTCTTAAGGACTCTTTTGAAGGCTCCTTCCTGCTGTGGGCGGACTGGGCCTACCCCCAGGTGTGGTGACTGTCCAAGCCTTGGCCTGGGAGTACTTAGGCCTAAGTTATTTTTAGCCATCTTCTAGGATGGTGGTTCTCAAACTGGTGTGTGTTAGAATCACCTGAAAGCTAATGCAGACCAGGCCCGGGTTCATTCAAGAGAGTGTAGACCTGAACCTTTGTATGTTTACCAAGTGTCTCAGGTGATTCTAATATAACTAAAGTTTGCGAACCCAGAGCACGTCGCCTCTTAAGTACTGCACCCAAAAGGAAGGTGATTAGTCCAGATTTCTGCTTTAGCTTCTGTCCTTCAGGTCAGTTTCTTGTTGATTCAGTTCATTTGAAAAATAAGAACACAATAATAGCATTGAGTATCCATCCTTGCCAAGATCCGTGCTGCTGGGTGCTGCAGGAGATACTAAGATGACTAAGAAGTAGCACTTGAGATTGGCCCAAAAGGAGTAAACTTAGGACAGGTGGAGGTGCTGAAGCTTGGTGCTGAGGAATGGGTGGGGGAGGGAACTGATCACAGGTAACACCGAGGGATTTGCAGATGATTTAATGAAGGGCTCCAGGTGGGGGACACGAAGACTCTGGGCTTTGATAGCACTGATTGCTGAGATGGGAAAGACTGCTGGAAGAGAGAGGGTTTGGACAGGGGGAGGATATCAGGAGTTCAGTTTGAAGTGTTGAGTTTAAAATGCATATTGGAGGGGCGCCTGGATGGCTCAGTCGGTTGGGCATGGTCTCGATTTTGTCTCAGGTCGTGGGCCCAGCGTCATGGGATTGAGCTCCACACCAGGCTCCATGCTGAACATGGAACCTGCTTAAGACTCTTTCTCTGCCTCCTTCCCCACTTGCACTCTTTCTCTCTAAAAAATTAAAATAAAATGCATTTTCAACATACAAGTGACAATATTGATGAAGGTATTCGAGTAAGTCAGAAAGATGAGCTTATTTTTTTTTTAATTTTTAATGTTTTATTTATTTCTGAGAGAGAGAGAGAGCAGGGGAGGGCCAGAGAGAGAGGGAGACACAGAATCTGAAACAGGCTCCAGGCTCTGAGCTGTCAGCACAGAGCCCGACGTGGGGCTCAGACCCACGAACTGTGAGATCATGACCCGAGCCGAAGTCAGATGCCTAACCGACTGAGCCACCCAGGCGCCCCAATGAGCTCATTTCTCCATGTTTGTACTAATATACGTTACGACACAAAAAATATAACTTCAAAAAGAAACTGTAGATTTATATCATAAAGTAAACATATGAATGAGGGAAGTATTATATGCATTTTCGAAAGTTGCTGAGCAGTGCACTGTAGACAGCCACTCAGTGCAGAATAGATAAGCAGGTAAGAGATCACCAAGTTAATGTCTGTAATACCATAATCTCTGCAATAACCACAGATTCTCGTCACATTGTAAAGATTCCACTACTGAAAGACTGGGGTTTTATACATGTTAACTAAATTCATGAAACCTTGTAACATACAAACAATGACCTCACCTCAACAGTGAAAACAATGGAAGGAGCAGAGAGGTCATCTTCTGTATCTTATGGGACTGATTCACTTAAGGACCCTGGTGAGGGCATCAGGTCCATCTGTTTCCTTTTTATTTTATTTATTCTTTATTTTTTTAATGTTTATTTATTTTTGAGAGACAGAGAGTGAGCAGGGGAAGGGCAGAGAGAGAAGGAGACACAGAATCTGAAGCAGGCTCCAGGCTCTGAGCACAGAGCCCGACGCGGAGCTCGAACCACGAGATCATGACCTGAACTGAAGTCGGCCGCTTAACCGACTAAGTCCCCCAGGTGCCCCTCTTTTTTATTTTATTTTTAAGTAATCTCCCTGGGGCTCCATGGTGGAGCCGCTGCCCTAGTCAGGCCTGGAACCCAGGCTGAGCAGGCTGGGCATGAGGCACTTCAAGGAGATTTTTGAGCGAGGAGGTAAAATGATCAAAAGTCAATTTTCTGAAGAATGATTCGGATTTGGAAATGAGGGCCTGAGATGGACAATGGAACAGGAACAGAAATCAGGGACAGGTTGGGAAGGTGTTTCAGATGCCACGTCCTTCATGTCCTAACAGGGGGTCTCTGATAAGGGGAGAGGCAGGAAATGGTTCTAAGCGTTTGAATATAGTAGAACACAGGTACTATGTGAGAACAGGGTGGGAGAGATAGCATACATTCATTTATTTAGATAGCTGGAATGTCTAACAGAGCTGGGAATGTGGGAGTTGGAATTTGGGAGTCCCAAGTAATGATTAAGACACAAGATGTGAGAGTGATAACTGAAGATCTGGAAGTGGATGGCATTGCCAGGCCCTGGGTTCTGGGTTGATATGGCTCGTTAAGTTTTCTGGGAAGTCAGGGGTCCCCCTTTACAGTACCAATTTAAAAAAAAAAAAAAAAAAAAAAACACTGAATTTGAGTTGTAGTTGTATATCCTTTTAGAGTTTACCTTTCTTAAGCAGGTGACACATTATGGGTGGTTGCTTTGGTTTGGGGTTTGGCTTGAGATTTTGATAACCAAAATCCATAATTACCAGCACCAGTTGCTGCAGAAAACAATCTAGGATGATAGTATAAAGACCCTAGATGACCACATCCAGTACTTTGGATTCTTGTCTCTGTTTTCTCAGTTTGTCTCCTTCCTGGCAGCTGCCTGCCTGCCAGGAATAGTCCCCCTCTTCTCATTTGTTGGTTCACAGTAGAAACGAGCTCACAGAGGATTTTGGTTAGGCCTTGAGTGAGCCTTAGTGGGGAAGGGTACCTTTTGTATAATGAGAGTAAGCTTCAGGGCACTGCTTAGAATAGGTCTGTTTTTCTCAGACTCTTTTCTTTTCTTTCCTTTTTTCCTTCCCTTTCATCTCTTTTCTTCTGTCCTTTTTTTCCTTTCTTCCTTCCCAAATTGAAGAATCAAGTTGCCTGTGTTTGGCCTGTATCCCGCTTCATCATTTCCTTCATAGGAAAGGTCACCAGGAGGCAGTCATTGAGTTAGTTTTTCAGGATGGCTGGGGTGGGGGTGGCCTTAAGTCTCATCTGGTCATCATCCTTCACAGACTCCTCTTCCTCCTTTATGCTGGTGTTCATAGGGCTCTGTCCCTGTCACTATGTGTTGCCTTTTGTGCCTTCTTCGTGGCTATCATTGATCCCAGTGCTGATGGATAGGACCTCCAGACCAAGCTTAAAGGCAGTGTTGTCTACTTAAGCCAGGAAGCTGTCATCCCAGATTTGTCCCTCTGCTTGCCATCTGGATGGAGGGAGAGGGGGAGAGAGCGACTGAATCACTCATAGTTCACCCATCCTTCGTGCTTGCCTTTATCCCACCGTTGAATCGTGCTTAGACTATTGGAGTAGTGTCCCTGCCTCTGTTCTTGCAGATCTCCAGTGTTTCTTCCATTCTGGCTCAAAATTTTTAAAACACAGACTTGGACATACTTTTCCCAGCTTTTAAGGCCTTTCAGTGGTCCCCCTTTGCCCAGAAGAGCCAGATATACTCTGCTAGGCCCTCAGCTTGGCCCTGTCTTCTTCCTTCCTCCACGTGTGTCCAGCAATGCTCGAGCCATAGAGGACTGCTTCCCTTCAGTAGGCCATATTCCATACTCTTCCCCCCCCGGCATCCGTCTGGTAAACTCCTACTCGTCCTTCAAAGTCCCCTCCAAACAGCTCGTTCTCTTGGTGCCGCTGCCCTTCCCTGCATCTGCCTTTGTGGCGCGGGTCACACACCTCTTTCAGTTTGCAGGCCTTGTTGGCATGTGCAACTCAGTCTAGCATGTGGCAGGAAGTCCGTGCCACTGAATTGGAGGTGAGCCTTAAGGATGACTAGCAGCCACTTTGAGAAACAGTCTGGCAGTTTCTCAGAGATTGAACATGGAGTTGTCACATGACTGCTCTATCCCGCTCCTGGGTACAAGAACATGAAGGGGATTAGGTGATGCCTGTTGTTCAGATGCACTTAGCTCTGCAGTGGCTGTTGAAAGTCAAGTCTTTTGACTTTAGTTCCAGTAAGGTGAGCAATGAACTGAAAAATTCTTGCAGCTCCAGCCTGTTAGATGTTAGCAAGGCAGTGTCATCTCTCCAAGCCATGTCACTGTTTTTTGGGGGTTTTTTTTTGTTTGTTTTTTTAATATTTATTTCTGAGAGAGGAGAGACAGCATGAGCAGGGGAGGGTCAAAGAGAGGAGACACAGAATCCGAAACAGACTCCAGGCTCTGAGCTAGCTGTCAGCACAGAGCCTGACGCGGGAGTCGAACATGACCTGAGCCGAAGTCGGATACTTAACCGACTGAGCCACCCAGGCACCCCAAGCCATGTCACCGTTTTAACTGTTCCTGGTTGACACGCCCAGAGCCACCTGCTGTTTGTTCTCCTGCATAGCTTGGCGTGAACCAGTAATGATTCTCAAACTTCAGCCAGTGCCAGGATCACCTGGAAGATGCAGCGAAAATGGTGGAGGCCTGAGCCCTGTCCTGTGTCAAGGAGCCTGGCCATCTGTGGGTTTTGATGGCCTGGGCAAGGGATCTTGATAGACCCCGAAGTGTGGGGTGCAGCTCCAACCTGCCTGCTGGGGAAGGAGCCTCCTAATCCTGCCCCAGGTTGCAGCCAGGATGGCAATGATGCTTCTTGATGCTGGCCCGCTGGCCCTTTGCCTTGTCCCCTCCAGAGCAGGCAGGGCTCCTCCTCATTCCCGCATCCCTAAGGACAGTGACTGGCCTGCTGGTAGGTGCTCGGATGCGTTTGCGTATAGTTTTTAAAACTACAGGTTGCAGGGACAGCGGTCTGAGTGAAAATTGTTCCCCTTTAGGAGGGTGTGTGCAGTAGGACCCGGACTGTGACATCGAGAGACCTAAGTTCCCCATTTTCCTGAGACCAGGCTTCAGAAGGAAACTAGACCTTTGGACTGGTTGAAACACGACAATTGTGTCTTCTCTGGCACCACTGCCCAGTGCAGTATTTTACAAGTTGTCACGTGAATACTTCTAATGCCGATTCTATTTTAAGCGCCCTTTCTCTGTGCCTCTTTACAGAACAATGCTAAAGTAGCCGTGCTAGGGGCTTCCGGAGGAATCGGGCAGCCCCTTTCGCTTCTCCTCAAGAACAGCCCCTTGGTGAGCCGCCTGACCCTGTACGACATTGCTCACACCCCCGGAGTGGCTGCAGATCTGAGCCACATCGAGACCAGAGCATCTGTGAAAGGTACCAGGCACCCTGACCCTGGAGACTCTGCTTCTGTTCTCCCCGGTAGACCAGGATCCTCGCCGGAGAATAGAATCCTTCAACAAAACTACATCAGAGACTTGGCATTTCCATGTTCATCGTAAAATTGAATTTCATAAATAATTAATGTCTTTCTGGACTTGAGCCTGTAAAAAAATTTTTTTATGGTTTATTTATTTATTTTGAGAGAGAGAGAGACAGTGCCAGTGGAGATGGGGCAGAGAGAAAGAATCCCAACCAGGCTCCATACTGTCAGGGCAGAGCCCGGCGCAGGGCTCAAACTCATGGAACTGCAAGATCATGACCTGAGCCAAAACCAAGAATCGGCTTACTTAACCGACTGAGCCACCCAGGTACCCCTTGAGCCTGTAAGAATTTAAATCGCAACATCGTTCAGAAAAACAAAGGTTGGGGAACCTGGGTGGTTCAGTTGGTTATGCATCTGACTTCAGCTCAGGTCATGAAATTTGTGGGTTCAAGCCCCGCGTCAGGCTCTGTGCTGATAGCTCAGAGCCTGGAGCCTGCTTCACATTCTGTTTCCCCTTCTCTCTGCGCCTCCCCTGTTCATGCTCTGTCTCTGTTTCTCAATAATAAATAAGTGTTTAAAAAATTAAAAAAAACAAAGGTTGCCTAATCTTCCCATATTTAATTTTTTCTAATTTGGAAAGGTAATAGGATGGGGAAGAGGAATTTAGAGGACTTCTTATATATCTGGTTATTTTACCTTTATACCATTTCATCCATGTCACCAAATTCTTGGTTAAACCTTTATTTTTTTTTTAATTTATTTATTTTTAAGAAAGAGAGTGAACTTTCCCAAAACAAGTGGGAGAGAGGGAGAGAGACCCAAGGAGGCTCCATGCTCAGAGCAGAGCCTGACACAGGGCTCAATCCCACAACCCTGGGATCATGACCTGAGCCGAAATCAAAAGTCGGACCCTCGACCAACTGAGCCACCCAGGTGCCTGTTGGTTAAATCATTTTTAAAGCAGTACTGTAGGGGCGCCTGGCTGGCTCAGTCAGTTAAGCGTCCAACTTCAGCTCAGGTCATGATCTCACAGTTTGTGAGCCCAAGCCCCGCATCAGGCTCTCTGCTATCGACACAGAACTCACTTCACATCCTCTGTCTCCCTCTCTCTCTGCCTCTCCACCACCTGCGTGTGTGCACACACGCTCACTCACTCTCAAAAACAAACATTAAACATATACAGCAGTATTGTAATTTATCACTTACTATGCCTATCCTGTTGGCCGTTGGGCTACTTCCTGTTTTGCTCTATTGTAGATACAAATTATAAGCTGTGACAAACATCTTCACCTTTACATCTTGTTTCTTAGGATTCCAAAAGTAGAATCGGCAGGTATGACTATGTAAAGCTTTTACCATGAGGTACCAAGTTGCAGGCCGCCAAGGTGGTAGTAATCTGTCTCTGCTGACGACGTGTGGAAGCGCCCTGTGTGGTGGTGTTTACACGCATCCTCAGCTGGTGCAAACAGCTCAGGAGGGCAGCTGTCAGAACTTAGGTTTTTGTGCCTTCCATAGTCTCTGAATTGGTTTGCTCAGTCTCTTTCAGGCCTTCAGAAAGGTCCTGCAATAAGAAAAATGTCCAAAGCGGGGCGCCTGGGTGGCTTAGTCGGTTAAGCGTCCGACTTTCGCTTAGGTCATGATCTCGCGGTTCGTGGGTTCGAGCCCCGCGTCGGGCTCTGTGCTGACTGCCAGCTCAGAGCCTGGAGCCTGTTTCAGAGTCTGTGTCTCTCTCTCTCTGACCCTCCCCTGCTCATGCTGTCTCTCTCTCTCCTAGAAATGGATAGAACATTTAAAAAAAAAAAGAAAAATGTCCAAAGCAAAGCAGATTTTGGTCACTGGAGCAAATTTCCCTTGAAATCTTTGAAAGTGGACCTTTTCCCCTCAGATGCTAGGAGCGAGCAAACTAGATGCGAACACTTCGAGTCCTGCTTTATCAGCTCTGCGACTTTCTTTCACGGCCCTCAGTGTGCCTTCTGATCTGATTTCGAAATGGAGCTGTTGTTAGGATGATTGGGGAGGGAAATAAGGAGCTCTTTGCACTGGGGGCCGAGAGGCCTTTCCAGTGCTAGCGGGTCGGATAAAGACAAGTGCCTGACTTGGTTTGGTTTGGGGAAAACCTGGAGGGTTGATCCATTCTGAACGGGTCGGGGCTGGGCAGTTGGCGGCTGGAGGAAAGTAGCATGATGGGGCCTGGGACTGTCACAGTCATGGGCATTAGTGGTCAGGAAGCACTTCACAGGTGGGCCTTGCACTTGAGGCCTGCGTTCCGTGTTGGACCCGGGTGGGGGCGGCCATCTTCCCAGCACTGTGCCTGCAGATGTGCTCGTCTCTCCAGATCAGAAATGGTGAACTTGCTCTGTCCTGGGGGTGGGGGTCGTATTTTCTAGGCTACCTCGGACCTGAGCAGCTGCCAGACTGCCTGAAGGGCTGTGATGTGGTGGTTATTCCTGCAGGAGTCCCGAGAAAGCCAGGTGTGTGTTTGAAAGCCCTGCCTCATGTCTCCCTGCAGGTGAGGTGGGGAAGTGGTTTTCCTTTAAACCGGATCAAGTCCTTGTCTCCATGGCAGAGAAAAATTCCAGAGGCTCCCCTGTGCCTGCGGGGTAGAGAGAGATCTCTTCCTCGTATGGCATTTAAAGCCTTACACATATCTGCTGTATCCGTCCCCTGCTCAGTCTGGTGCTTCCGTGCCCGCTGTCCATGTGGAGCGCCCTTTCCACTCTTCGGGAATTCTCACCGATCCTTGATGATCCTCCTCAGATACCTCCCTCCCTGGTTCCTCCCCACACTGCACCCCTCCCCCAGCCACTGCTTGGGCACTTGTCCCACTAGATTGTTTCTCCTACGAGATAGATTGACTTGGAACAGGGACCCTGTCTCACCCAGGGTACGTAACAGCTGTAACACACAGCGCACTTGGCGCATCTTTGGCAATTGCTTCCGGGCCCCGTGAACATCTTGAATTGGATCATTCTCAGGCATGACGCGGGATGACCTATTCAACACCAATGCCTCCATCGTGGCCACGCTGACTGCTGCCTGCGCCCAACATTGCCCAGAGGCCATGATCTGCATCATTTCGAACCCGGTGAGTGCCCGACGGGGAGGCCCTGAATTCTATACCGGAAGCTTGTGATTAGCAAAAGCATGCAGGGACACATACCCAGTTAAGGTGCTGCAGTGGAGAGATGGGATGAACCTGGGGACTTTCAGCCTGGTTTTTCCACCACTGTGCGCCTTGGGCAAATCACCTCTCCTCTCTGTGCCTTAGTTTTTCTGCCTGAAAGGTCCCATTCTCTCTCTCTCTCTTTTTTTTTTTAATGTTTATTTATTTTGAGAGAGAGAGGATCCCAAGCAGGCCCCACAACCATGAGATCATGACCTGAGCCGAAATCAATAATTGGACGCTCAACTGACTGAGCCACCCGGGTGCCCCAGAAAAGTCTGTTTTTAAGGCTCCCTTCAACCCTGATGGTTGTGGCCTGTTGACTTCTTTTACTCTATTCTACTCGGGGTTTGCTATTCCTGGCTCCCCGTCATGCTTACACAGCCACCGCAGGCCCTGCTGGCGTGTTTTTGTAGGGAGCTTATCCTCCAAACCTGAAAGCGCACGTGCTGTCTCCTCCCTGAGAAGACAGCGTGGCCCCCATGCCTCCCCAGAAGCCCCCTCCGTGCCTCCCTCCTGGGTGAGTCTGGTCTCCGAGGGCCGGGTTCTGGGTGGAAGTGCAGCCACAGTGGTGTTGACTGGGGACGTGCCTGCACCCGACACCCAGAGCTTGTGCCTGGCGCCTCTGCGACGTCGATCTCCACCCAGCTCACCCTCCTCAGGGCATCCAGTCAGCTGTGGAAAAGCAGCTGCTGCTGGGAAGCTAACCTGATGCCTAATATAAGTCCTGCTGGTTTCTCTTGTTTTTATTATATTTTTTCTATGTGCCTGGCAACGTGTCGGCATTTGCTGTACATTAAGTCCTATAAGCCTCACAGCCTCATAGGCTACTTGTCTCCTGTGTGTTTCTGGTCAGGAACCAAATTCTAGGAGTTGAGAAAACTTGCCCAGGGTTGCCTCGCAGCATGGCAGAGCTGGGACTTGACCCCAGGCCATCAGTCCCTTGCCCTGCACACTGCTGTCCTTTTTCAGGAATGGCCATTCAGGTGTCCTCCCAGCTGGGGTGGGCGGTGTCTGGCGAAGCCGTCCTCACAATCTAGTCCTCACATTCTAAGTCGACAGCTGGCAGGTCACGTGCACATCTGAGCCATGGGTTCAGAGGCCACTAGGGGGAAGTACCACCTGCTGCAATGAAGGTCTCTTTGTTTACATCAGGGGGAGAGGAGGAAGTCGGTCCCCAGTGACCTCTTCTGTCCTGAGGGTGGCTTGCCTGGAAACAGCGGGGCAGTTTGGCACCATAGGACTTGTTAGTAGTCTGGGGAAGAGACTTGTCCTTCGGTCACATGCCTCCTCTCAGAGTGCAGGGCAAGTTACGCCTCTCTCCTTGATCTTCTAGGTTAACTCTACCATCCCGATCACGGCAGAAGTTTTCAAGAAGCATGGAGCATACAACCCCAATAAAATCTTCGGGGTGACAACCCTGGACATTGTCAGAGCCAACACTTTCATTGCAGAACTGAAGGTAAGAGCTGCGCCGGATATTTTTCAAGTTGCCTTTCTGTCCTTGGCTGACCGATGGGCATAGGACACCAGGGCACTTACACATCACTTGTAACTTGGGAGTCATCGGTGTTCTGCGGGCTTGCCATTGCAGGGGGGAGTTGCGCTCACGTTTTCCTGGGCAGTCCACACAGGCGCCTGCACATTTGAACCATGGCCGGCTTCAGTCTGGACTCGGCTCTGTCTGTCATCCCTGGTACCTCAAGGGTCCAGGCTTTTTCCCAGGTTTCTCGCTGGCTCGACTGGGTTGTGCTTTCCAAGTTCATTGCCTCTGAAAATTAGATCTAACAGGATTTACCTGATTGCTAGACAGATGGTAAAATTGGCAAACAGGAAGAACTAAGGAACCTTCCAGAAGGCCTGAGATGTCAGGATTGTTGTTCCTGGTCTATAGTTCTGGCTGTCTTCTTGGGTTGCCTCAGCAAGTTGCCTTGGTGAGTTTGCATCTGGCCAGTTGGCTGTGGCTCCTCAGGCTCCAGCCAAGCAGCCAGGCCCATCCTGGGGTGGGTTCCGGCATCCTTGGTGCCTCTCGTCACTAACTTCCGATTCTTGGGTTGTGGATCCAGCAGAAACACTTCTTCTGACCTCAAGAAGTGTCCCTCCTGAGCTTCGGGCTGGTTTTTTCTGACTTTGCAGATCAGGGGGCGCCTCTGAAGTAGGAACAGTTGTCATGTACACGGCCGAGTGAGGAGGGCACACACGAGACACTTGACCTCTGTTTTACCACCCTCCCGCCCCATGCGCCAGGCAGGTCTGCTTCTGAAGCGTGACACCCTGCTTTAGTTCATGCTGCAGTGTGTCCCCAGCCCTGTCCTAAGCGCGGGGGTCCCAGAGATCCAGAAGATGGAGGAGCCCTTGGGATTCAAGAGCCAGTGTAATCAAGTAACCAGTTTGGTGCAGGTGTGTAGGATGGTTGTCTGAGTCAGAACCCACTTTTTGGTGAAGCTTGCGTTCAGCTTAGTGTGACCGAGGACAGGCCGAGAGGGTGCCATCCAGGCTTCCTGAGGCTCGTGGCCCACTTTGACAGAAGCCACGGTGCTCATTCTCTTTGGGCTCTTTTAAAATTTTTTTTAATGTTTTATTTATTTTTAAGAGAGACATAGAGACAGCATGAACAGGGGAGGATCAGGGAGAGAGGGAGTCACAGAATCCGAAGACAGGCTCCAGGCTCTGAGCTAGCTGTCAGCACAGAGCCCAACTCGGGGCTCAAACCCATGAACCATGAGATCATGACCTGAGCCAAAGTCAATGCTTCCCCGACTGAGCCACCCAGGCGCCCCTCTCTTTGGGCTCTTGAGGTGCTACCAGCTCTTGGCCAAAGCACGCCATTTCCCCCTAGTCCTGGTCCTGTGGCAACACACCTGCTACACAGGGCTGGCTCAGTTACTTAGAATTACGTAAAGCTAGAAATCTGTGTCCTCATTGCACTGGCCACATTTCAGATACTCAGTAGCCATGTGCAGCTGCTGTGTTCTCCCAGAAAGTTCTGGACGGTGCTATCGTAGCCGGGGAGTTCTGTTTGAGGTGGAGGAAGGGGGATCTTGGTCCCTGGCAGAGACTCTAACGCTTGTCAGGCTTCAGTCCAGTGAACTGTCCTGTACCTCAGGCTCTGGCATTCTGAGAAAATCCCGAATTTTATCAAGAATGAAAGTTGGCCCTTAAACCTCCAGCGTCTGGATCCTCCCTCAGTCCTCTCGGCCATCTCTCGCCTCCTTTGCCACCGTCTCTCTGCATTTCTGCTGATGTTACAGATATTCTTTGTACCCAGGGCTTCTGCTCATTTAGCCTAGAAAACACTTTCTTTGGCAAAGTCCTACTGCTGCTTCCGAGATGAAATTAAGTCTGTACCAGGAAGCCTCTCCCAGGCTGAGCCTCCCCTTCCAAGGCCGCCCCATGTCGCTGTCTTAGCACATGACAGTGGGACGTCATTTGCGTCTGTCTTGTAATTAACAGTGAGTGAGTCTCAGAAGCAGGGGTCTGTCCACACCTGTGTCCCTGGTGACCAGCACACTGCCTTGGCACAGAGGCACCTCCATGTGAGCTTCCCGCTCCGTGAACTTGGTCCGGCTGGGTCCCCCTTCCCGGGCAAGGCTGGTACCTAACTGAGGGCTGCTCTCTTTAGCAGCCGCGGCATTTGGGGACTGCTCACTTCCCTCCTGTAACTCCCACCAGATTCTTTTTTTTGACCATCTTAAGAAATACCTGGTCCAGAGATTTGTGGGGGCGTTGTGCCTCCAGCTTAACAAATGAGTCAGCCTTTTCTAGCAGGCCCCCACAAAGAACCGTGGTGTTTTGACCCCTTACAACTCAGTTTTATTCTGTCCTGATCACGGATTGAGTTGACAGACTTCTCACCCCCGAGTTGCCTGGAATTGTTTTTGAATTTTGCTCAGGAATGAGGGCAAGGGAATTTGACTCGTCTGTGACAGTGTGTGGGGACACGAGTCTGAGCTTGTGCTAGGAGAATGACATTAGCTCTGGGGAAGAGGACAGTCATCCTTTGGTTCTGAGAAGATAACCAGACTGATGGCAGTTTTCTGCTCTCTGTAAAGGAAGACCCTTGTAGTGACCTCCCCAAATGATGCGTCACCCCCCACTGCACCGTCCCCACTGCTCTTCCACCGTGTGGTGGGGCCGGGGTAGGGAATCTAAGCACAGCTGGACTAGGTCTTTGGGGCTTCTTTGTTCTGAGTTGTGTGGGTTTTTCCAGCGTTGGTACTTTAGGTGGATGTGACATTTTATACTCAGAGAGCTTTAAAAATTAACACAGCTTCCCACTCTGGTGGCCAGGGTTTGGATCCAGCTCGAGTCAATGTTCCCGTCATCGGCGGCCATGCTGGGAAGACCATCATCCCCCTGATCTCTCAGGTAAGCGCGTCCCCTTGCCAGGAAGCCTTGGGATCATGAGCACCTTTCAGGGCTTCTGCTTTGAGCACCAGAGACAGACTGACAAAAAACTCAGCATCTTTGTATTTTGAGAGGACTGCTGCTGTGGTTATGGCCCAGCCATTGTCTAGGGGGCTCTTGAGTGGCCCGTGGGGCTGTGGTCGGGCTCCGGCACCTCGGGGCCCACACCTGCGGGGGTGAGTGTGGGCAGGTGCTCGCAGCGCCCTGCCCCCAGCGTTTGCAGTGTCCTCACTGGAAGCACAGAACCTTGTAGGAAAAGCATGAGGAAACGTCCTGTAAATCTAAATTGAGAACATTCTACAAAACGAGCAGTCGGTGCTCTTCACAAGTGTCCCAGAAGACAGGACCACTGGGGAGTAGACTGAGCTGGGATAACTGTCCGCTGGGGTCCTAGATCAGAAATGGGACAGGAAAGGGCCAGCCGTGGGGAGGTGGGTGACATCTGAGTGAGGTCTGGAGTTAATGTATCGGGAATGGTTTCCTGTTCTTGTAGTTGCACAGTGGTCACGTGAGACGCTGACGTCAGGGTAGGCCGGGTGAGGGAAATCTCTGTGCTATTTTTACAACTCGTTGCTAAATCTAAAATTACTCCAAAGCATTAAAAGCTCTGTAAAAATGAGTAGAGACCGGGAGTGCCTGGCTGGCTCAGACTCCAGAGCGTGTGACTCTTAATCTCAGGGTTGTGAGTTCCAAGCCTCACTCTGGGTGTGAAGCCCACTTAAAAAAAAAAAAAAAAAAAAAAAAAAATTAGGGGGCTCCTGGGTGGCTTAGTCGGTTAGGCGTCCAACTTTCACTTGGGTCATGATCTCGCCATTCGTGGGTTCGAGCCCCGCGTTGGGCTCTGTGCTGACTGCCAGCTCAGAGCCTGGAGCCTATTTCAGTCTGTGGCTCCCTCTCTCTCTGACCCTCCCCTGCTCACGCTGTCTCTCTCTCTCTCCTGGAAATAAATAAAACATTAAAAAAAAAAAATTAGTAGAGACCAGACTACACCTCCCAAAAAGGTGACCATCTTTAAAGCAAAGGTGGTCTTGGTGTCCCGCGCTGTGGCGGTGCCAGGGGTCTGCCATGAAACAGGGAGGGGGCATGGGGTCTGGGAGTGGCGGCAGCCCCTGCTCATGTGCGCCCATGGCTTTGGCCTGCAGTGTACTCCCAAGGTGGACTTACCCCAGGACCAGCTCACAGCTATCACCGGGCGGATCCAGGAGGCCGGCACGGAGGTGGTGAAGGCCAAAGCTGGAGCAGGTAGGTTCTTGGAAGCGGCCCCATGTGGGGCACTGATGCCAGAGGCCCGAACAGGCAGCAAGCCCTTTTCTTAGCTTCACGTGTGTTTAGTGGATAAGCCAGTCCCACGGCAGAGGGCAGCTCAGCTGTGTGGTGTGGGATGGTGTCTGCGCTCGGCAAAGCCAGTTCTGTGCTGTTCACAAGTTTGTAAAGTTAAGAGATGCTGACTGAATTCTTCACAGCTAAAGCAGAAAGACGCCTTACTCAGCTGACAGGGCAGCTCACCTGGGCTTTACGGCCCTGGTGCTGGCTTGGCTAACCTGCCCGTACCTTCCTAGGCTCTGCCACCCTGTCCATGGCATATGCTGGAGCCCGGTTTGTCTTCTCCCTCGTGGATGCAATGAACGGAAAGGAAGGAGTTGTTGAATGTTCCTTCGTTAAATCCCAAGAAACGGACTGTCCCTATTTCTCCACGCCTTTACTGCTGGGGGTACGTATCCTGGAGGCTGGGCCTCGGGATCATGGAAGGAGGCTCATTGTCTGTACTTAGGCTTGGGAATCCTGGCCTATTTGCTCCATAACTCAGTTTCCCGTGTGTGGTAACCACATCCTGGTGCCTGGCCTGTGCTGGGGCTTGGAGGGTGGATTTGCATCACAGAACTAAGAGCAGGGAGAAACCTCAGACCAGGTGGGGAGGGCGGGTGGGGACCCACTGGCACATGAGCCTCCTTCCCTGTGGCTCTGCGGCTGGTCCGTGCAGCTGGCTCGCCGTGTTTCTTGATGAGACCCTTGCTCCGTCTCCAGGCAGCTGTGGGCACTTCTGGAGGCAAGTGGCTCATGCTTGTTCATTCTTGTTCTGGCCTCGAGGTGCGCCGAGCCCCATCCCTCTTCCGGGGAGGCCTGGAGAGCTTGCACAGTTAGTTTCCAGCTCAGGCATCCTTACTTCCTTGCTCCCGCCCCTTCTGGTTTTCTCCTTGGAATGTGTTTAGATGGACCCACTTGTAACTCTGATGTCTGGGATGGAGCCCCTCTGGCCCCACTGCCAGGCTTCAGCCGGGCTGTTTTAGAGGCAGCTGTCCGGTCTGGTGACCCTCCCCGAGCCTTCAGGGAGCAGAAATCCCTAGGCCTCACTCACAAACCAGCCAGGTGTCCATTTCTGATGTGCGGGCAGCTGCCCACGGCAGGCAGAAGTGTGGTTGCCTCATCTCCTCCC
The DNA here is from genome assembly GCF_003009895.1 of Hyaena hyaena. Taxonomy (NCBI): domain Eukaryota; kingdom Metazoa; phylum Chordata; class Mammalia; order Carnivora; family Hyaenidae; genus Hyaena; species Hyaena hyaena. Next base: position 916,129 of record NW_024080860.1, read on the forward strand.
CAGAAAGAAACCGTTTGGTGACATGCCATGCCACCCAGGGGCCCTTCCCACAGATGCCCTGGTGTCCAAAGATTCCTGAGACGATGGCCCCGGGCCTCAGGGACTCATGTGGTGGAGAGACAGGCGCCAAACAGACTAATCCCGTGACCGGTGCGGTGGGGCAGGCCGGGCAGGCCCTGGGTCAGGGAGGCCTCTCTGGGGAGATGGCCCGGAAGCCTCCGTTGCTGGTGCAGACACCAGCTCAGCCATGGGGGTGACACGGTGACAGACACCTATTGTTTTCCTGATGTCACATGTCTGCCTACTTGATCACATCGGACCTGGGTGGACATTACCAACTCAGGAAAAGACTAGAACCCTAAAATATGCTCTGTGTCGGGGAGAACATTCAGCACTGCTAAGTCGCCCAAGTGTGTTCTCGCGGCCTCCTTTGAGGTGGAGAGTACACCCATTTTCTAGATGAGGAAACCACCTTGACCGAGGTGCACGCGGCCTGAGTGACTGAGTCCGGACCCCAGGCAGGGACGGGAAGCAGACCTGTGCAGAGCTTTGAAGTTACACGGAGGGTTTTCCTCGATGGCCTTGTCCATGGAAAACTGCTGTAAAATTTACAGTATTTTTAGCGGTTATTGTTAATTTTAGAATTGTCCATTTTTACCCCCTCCTCTCCTCTCCAGAAAAAGGGCATTGAGAAGAACTTAGGCATCGGCAAGATCTCTCCTTTTGAAGAGAAGATGATCGCCGAAGCCCTCCCTGAGCTGAAGGCCTCCATCAAGAAAGGAGAAGAGTTCGTGAAGAACATGAAATGAGAGAGCAGCTGGCGAGTGGCCCGCATCCCTAACTTATGAAGGCATCGCGTCCCTCTAAAGCCGTCTCACACCCCTTCGTGTTTCAGTCATGTTACCCACGAGTGCTGTGTCAGCGTTGCTGCCCCTTCCAAATCATGGGTCCGTCTGTGGTGCTTCAATAAAAGCAGGCTCTGGTTTTCTTTATCAAGGTCTCCGTAACTGCTTCCTTCCCCCTGTGAGCTGGCTTCCAAGGGTCTGTCTGGCATCACGAGTTAGAACAAGACGTTACTTACATATTAGGCTAATGCATGATGATTTCATCAGTAGCTCTGAGAAAGTCTAGAATCTTTATCAGCCGTCATTCCCCCAACCTGCCCTGCAGCAATGCGTCCCTCATTGGTGCAAACTGAGGAGGGCTCGGCTCTGGCCCGATTCCTCAGAGTGTCCTTGGAACACAGCTGTGGTGGGGTGACAACCAGTGGCACATGCCCAGCTGCCCTTTTCTGTCCCCAGTTCTTCCCCACGTGGTGGTTTCTGCCCAGGCAGCTGGCTCCATCGTCTACGCCAGAACTGCCTTGGCGGACCTCTGCCTCACTCTGAACCTGCTCCCCTGACCAGGCCCGGGTGGTCAGGGACGGGGACCGCGCCAGCCAGGTCTGTGAGGAGAGCCAGGGCATGAAAAGAAGTAATCAAAACGCCAGCTGCTGTGGCCACGCTGGGGACGCGGGAAGGCTGGCCTTGTGTCTTCATTGGGGCCTAAAAAGGAACTTGGTTGTCTTCTCTGGCCTTAGGGTAAATGTGGCCCCAGTTCCCATTGTCCACGCCTGAGAAGGACCATGGCGGCAACCAGGTGACCCTCCAGTGAAGGCGAAAGGGCAGGTGGGGGCACAGCTGAGCCCAGCGCCCAACACCCCTGTGTCTACAACAGCTTTTCTTTGAAATGGACGTTACTATTATGATAACATTGTTTTGTTACGAGTCATCAGTATGTGCTGCTTAAAAGTAGCCAAAAAATAAAGCAGGAAAAAAATCGCTGGTAACGGAATCTGTCCTCTTCCTTTTGCTGATTTCGTAAGTTGAGATAACATTTCATGTGCCGGTTTGCCTGTAGCCTGTGCTTCCAGTTATGTTCATGTGAAACAACCGCCCGCCCCCAGTCTAGTTGCTGGAGAGCCATTTTATGCACCTCACCCCCCACCCCCGCTTTCTGCAAGTGGACAAGGCTCCACTGGATTGTCTCCCCGCCCCGCTCCCCCCGCCTCTGACGTGCAGGAACTGGCCGGCCTGGCCCACCAGATACGGTGGCTCTTGGACAGCTGGAATGGACGCTGGGGCAGCCAGGCTTGTCACTCTTCACAGGGCCTCTGCTGCAGAGCAGGCACATTTCTTCCTTGACGGCTCGGGGTTCCCAAAAGTGCAAAAGCAGACTCTGCCAGGCATTAGGACGGGCTCAGAACCAGCGGGGCATCACTTCTGCCACATCCTTGTGCTTAAAGCAGGTCCCCAGGCAGGTCTGGGCTTGCGGTGGGAGGGGGCTGGGCAGGGCAGGCCGGGACAGGAAGGCGTGGCTCTTCAGGGGCCCACTTAGATGAGCGACCCCACGTGACTCTTCTAGAAGCATGGGTATATCTTCCCTTATCGCTCGTAATAGCAGGGTAACCTTAAGGTGAGCCCATGGTCATTTACCCCACTGCCGTTAGGTAATTAAGTGGCTGAGGTTTTCACTACTATAAAGGGCATGGCTCTGGACACTACCTTTGGAGCAATTTTGTGTGTGCAACACCACGCTAGCTCTTTTTGGGGTCATTGCTATGTCATGGGATCTTTGCGGCGGCCCTGACAGGCAGGACCTAGTACTGGTGACTCTAAGCAGGTTGTCTTGTTTAGGATGGTCGGCGGGTGTCTCCATGTACCAGCAGTAGGAACCACACAAAGGCCTCCCAGACCGGTATGCCAAAGATGCAGCTTCCTGGGCCCCCTGGGGGGCTCAGTCGGTTAGGCCTCCGACTCTTGGTTTCTGTTCAGGTCATGATCTCACAGTTCGTGGGTTCAAGCCCCAAATCGGCTCTGCACTGACAGCGTGGATCCTGCTTGGGATTCTTGTCCTCTCTCTCTCTCTCTGCCCCTCCCCTTCTCATCCTCTCTCTCTCTCTCAAAATAAATAAACTTAAAAAAAAAAAAGATGCAGCTTCCTGACTCCCACCTCTCAAAAGTTCTGATCTAGCAGCCTAAGAAGGGGTGGGGGAGGCAAGAATGGAAAATACCCCAGATTCTCCCAGACTGTGCTGGGGAAGGGGCGTTGACCCATCCACCCCTTTGGACACTGGCTGCCTTAGAGCTCTTTTCACTCCATAGGTAGGCCTCCTGCCCTTCAGGGCTCAAGTCAGGTACGTTGAGAACCAGAGAGAAAAGTCCGGATAAGTAGGGCAGGACTCAGGACAAGGTTATTTCTGGATATTCCGGCAGAGGCAAGGAACCAGGGAGAGGCCCCACTGAGGTATTCGGGAGGGTGGAAGAGGCTCTGCGGGGGAGGGAGGGGCGGGTAGGATTCCCACCGCCAGGGGAGCAGGATGGGTTCATCTGGCAACAGCAGGGGTGGCTGGACTTGAGATAATGGGCTTAGGATGTGCCCGAGGAAGGGCCAAGTGTGTGGTTGGCAGCCTAGGGCACAGGCGGAGGGAGCTGGGGCTATTTTGGGGATGGTCTTAAATGCCAGGCTGAAGAGCTTGGACTTCATTCTGTGGAAATGTGGATGGGCAGGAGGATGCCCCGGGCACTAAGCCTGATGGTGGCGATCCCAGGGATGGGACTTTCAGCACCCCACTTGGGGGGGGGGCAGGTGACACCCTTACAACAGGCCTGGAGGCCGCCCTTTAAGTCAGGAAGATGCAGCATCAGAAAGGCTGAGGGCCCAAAATAGGGTGGCAGTGAGTGGGAAGGATGACAGGGACATGGAGACGAACCAGCATCTCCAGCCCTGTTCCCACCACGCGGAAGTCCATCAGCCAGTTGTGGGCGAGGGTGAAGCTAACCGCCCCCCACTTTCAAGCTCCAATTATGTGCCTCTGGGTCCACAGACTGGCTGCCTCCTGACACACGATTCCGGTCCCCCTCTGCGAAGAACAAAACCCAGGGATTGGCGGTTTGGTGTTAATGACCATAATGAGCTGGCTGAGGCCTTTGCTTGGGTGGGGAGCCAAGAAGCAGCTTTTAGAAAGCAGAGGGGGCCCTGGCGGCGAGGGTAATTGCACGGCCAAAGAGCTGGTCCCGCGGAGGGGCTGCGTGGAAGTCCCGGGTAGACACGGCCAAGTTGGCTAATGGTAAGGAAAGCAGAGGGGGTGAACGTCTTAACCGGCAATGGCCCTGACCCCGCTTAGGAGGGACCTGGCGTGCAGGCCAACGTCCCCTGCCGTTCTCTCCGATTACCTGGAGAGGGCGCCGGAGGCTGGTGCTGCAGAGCGGCTCCCGGGGACCCGCAGGTCAGGTGGTGGAGCGAGGATTAGCATTCCCTGCAGTTCTCCCCGATTGCCTGGAGAGGGCGCCGGAGGCTGGTGCTGCAGAGCCCCTCCCGGGACCCGCAGGTCGGGTGGTGGAGTGAGGATTAGCATTCCAGAGCCAAATCCGGCTCTCTGCCCTGTTTGGTCTCTGTTCACCCAGATCGGGAGGGACGGCCGTCTCTACCAGGGCAGAGGAGTTGGGAGCCAGCCCAGGGAGGTCTGTGGAAACCGACCTGGAGACAGGTGGTGCAGGGAGTGGGTGGCGGGAGGTGAGGATTCTGAGAAGAAACACCCCCTTCTCACTTAGCCTTGCTGGAGACTCAAGGCCTTGCCCCTGAGTTGGTGGAGCGGCAGGAGGATAACTTCCCACTTCCGTTGGCCAGGTGGCTTGGGCTCCTCCTGTCTCCAAGTGCCCTGTGTCGACAGCGACAGCGAGGGCAGGCCACTGCTTCTGGCACCCTGAGGAAGCAGGGATTCGTTATTCCAGACCCAGGGTGGACAGAAGCTGCTGGATGGCCAGGAGAGAAAGCCCCTGGGCTTGAGGCCTGCAGCCCCTAGTACCCTGGGGCCTCCAGGTACAAGCGGGACTCCAATTTCTAATCCCCCAGGGCCTCAGAAGGGGATCACCTGTTAACCCACTTTCAGCTTTTTGGGGTTTGGTTTTTTTTTTACATTTCTTTATTACCAAGAGACAGAGAGAGAAGCGTGAGCAGGTGAGGGTCAGAGAGAGATGGAGACACAGAATCCGAAGCAGGCTCCAGGCTCTGAGCTGCCAGCACAGATCCCCGTTTGGGCCTCAATCTCACAAACCGTGAGATCATGACCTGAGACAAAATCAAGAGTTGGATGCTCAACCAAGCCACCCAGGTGCCCTGCCCCGATAGTTAAATATTTTAATACCACACTGGAGGGGGCCCCTTCTGAAGAGGAACCAGAGAATGAGGCTGGAGAATAAGCTCTCCAACCCAGCACAGGGTCCCCCCACAACCTTGCTTCAGCCGGGGGGTGGGGTGGGCATGGAGGTCCAGGCTCTGGGCTTGGGAGTGCTTTCCAGCAGTTCAGCTCCCCGACCTCCTTCCCCAGGACCAGAGCTAATAAATGAAGCACCGATCTAATGCAAAAGGCTCTCTACAACCTAGTACATGGAAACGAAAGTGTATTATATGATTCCATGTCAGGCAGACAAACCACAAAAAAATTTTAAAGCCCCACAAAACTCCCCCCAAACCCATTTGTGTTTGAATGTTAAGTGCATAGGAACAGGTCCTGCAGCAATCTGTGCCAGTGTTCACTTGCAGAATGAGGGAGTTGCTTCTGGAGTGTACGGTGTACATAGGGTGCCCTTAGCTTTTCATTCTGTATTCTTTGTCTTATGTAAGGTTTGCATTGTATCCCTAAAAATTCAGATGTTGAAGTTTTAACCCCCAGTACCTCAGAATGTGACTTTTGGAAACAGGATCATTGCAGCTGTAATTAGTTAAGATGGGGTCACGCTGGAGTAGGGTGGTTCTCTAATCCAAAATGACTGGGGAAAAATGGGGCCACCTGGGGTGGCTCAGTTGGTTGAGTGTCCAACTCTTGATTTTGGCTCAGGTCATGAGCTCACGGTTCATGAGTTAGAGCCCCAGCTCAGGTGTGTGGAGCCTGCTTGGGGTTCTCTCTCTCCCTCTGCCCCTCCCCTGCTCATTCTCCTCTCTCTCTCTCTCTCTCTCTCTCCCTCCCTCATAAATAAACTGTAATAACAAGGGTAAATTTGCACACAGACATGAACACAGGGAGAACGCCGTGTGAACACAAAGACAGAGATGGGCAATGTGTCTGCAAGGCCAAATATTGCAACAGACCACCCAAAGCCAGGAGAGAGGCAGGGACAGAGCCACCCTCATGGCCCCAGAAGGAATCAATATGGCAGAAGCCTAGATCTGGCCTCCAGAACTGAGAGACCATAAATTTCTGCTGTGGAAGCCACCTCTCTGCAGTAGTTTGTTACAGCAGACCCAGCATGGCCAGCACCCTCTGTATGAAGTCCTGCGCAGTGAGAACCAAATCCCTCCCGACGGAGGTCAGAATGCACGATGAGTATCACCTGTGAAATTAAAAATCAAATCTGTGCATGGGCGCCTGGGCGGCTCAGTCAGTTCAGCATCGGAGTCTTGGTTTGGGCTCAGGTCATGATCTCACGGTTTGTGGGATTGAGCCCCGTGCCAAGCTCTGTGCTGAAGCATGGAGCCTGCTTGTGATTCTCTCTCTCTCTCTGCGCCTACCTTACTCGCTTTCTATCCACCCCCCCAAATAAATAAACATTAAAAAAAGTCAAATCTATCTCTCAAAGCACATTACCGAGCTAACCCCAGGCTCTAGCACCACGCCCTATGTCTACACGTAGGTCTTGTCCTATAATGCGGCAGGCTCCCACTACTGCCCCTTTAACGGAGAAAGGTGACTTGCCCAAGCTCGCACAGCTTGAGTGATAGTGCAGGATGGGAGCCCAGGCTGCTCCCCAAACCCAGTGACCTTTGTTCTTCTCAGGGCACCTTGCCCACTCGTAGCATCCTGGCCTCTAACCACGCTTATCATCTGTGGGGGGCACAGAGTCACCTTGTGTGTGATGGAAAGACCCCCCCAAACTTAGAGTCCAACAGCCCTGGATGCAGCCCTGGTTCTGCCATTTATACCCAAGTGACCTTGGGGGAAGCACCGTCCACTTGCTGAGCCTCAGTTTCCTCTTCTATGAGATCATGAAAAGACCTTTACAAACTGTAAAGGGCTGTGCACCAGGGAGTTGTAATGTCTCTGGTACCTTATTCTGATGTCACGTTCTGCCTTAAACAGGGCCGACTTTTCCTGGCCGCCTCTGGAAACCCCTACTGATGAAACCGTCTCCCACCACTGTCCAGGCTGCTCCCTCACATCTGCTAAGCTCTCCCTACTCCCCAACATGCCGCTTTGAGCCTCTGCAGAGGAGGGGTCCCCAGCTGAGGAATTCAGGCAGCCTTGAGGAAGGCAGCCAAGGGAGACAGACCCCTCCCTAAAGCCTCCAGAAGGACAGCAGCCCCGCTGACCTGGTTCTAGAACGTCTGACCTCCAGAATTGTTAGATAATCACCAGATAATAAGCCACTGAGTTGGTAGTAATTGCTGCAGCAGCCACAGGAAGTGGGTGTGCCTCCTAGGGCTTTGCAGACATATTCCTCTTAACCCAAATCACAACCCTCTCAGATGGGTACAATTAGCACCTCCGTTCCACAAACAAGAGAACTGGTGCTCAGAGAGGTTGAGTAACTTGTCCAAGGTCACATAGCAGAAAAAGGAGCTGGTGTTTGAACCTCTTCGGCAAAGTGACTGCAGCATGTGCAGGGCTGTGTCTCAGACATCTTGGAGCTGGCAGATCCTCCCTGCATGTGGTTTGGTTGACCCTCCGGATTTCTTGGGCTCCTTGCTCATCCGGTGCTCTTTTGGGGGTGGGGTTCCGCTGTGACACCTCCCCCCCCCCCCCCCCCCCCCCCGGGAGGCAGAATCTAGGTGGAACTCCATAGGGGATGGATCCCTACTCAGGGCAAGAAGTCATATCACATCACAGTCCCTGCCTGCCACTGCCCCGCTGCTCTCAAAGGCCTGACAGAGAGGCCCCGCCCTGTTCCCACCCTGTCTGCTGGTTTGTGGGTGTGAGGGAGGGGCTGTCAGATCACACAAAGCCTTCTTCCCAGCCCCTCCCCCACCCAGGGGGACTGCTCTGCTAGCTACTGTTGGCAAGTCCCTCCTGCCTTTGCTCAGTGCCTCCCTCGTCCCTGGGAGCCCCAGGTTGGCCTGGTCCTTCTTCAGGAGGCCAGAGCCAGGCTGCCTCCGCCTCCCAATCTGAGCCCTCCCTCCCTCTGAGCCCCCTCCTCCCTAGGCCAGGGCCAGGCTCCATTGCAAACCCCACCTCTTGCCTAAAATAACTCCTCTCTGCTGCTCTCTCCCTCCCAGGCTCCTGCTGGTGTTAATATTCTCCCAGCCAGGCGACAGGCAGACCAGGCCAGTAATTAGGTTAACCTCCTGCCAGGAGGTCTTCTGGTTGGGTTCCTGGGGTGGGGGTGACTGGCAATGCTCCTTTCATGGGCTGGGGTGATTGTGTGTGGTGTGTGCGGTGTGCATGTGTGTGTGCAGTGTGCATGTGTTTGTGTGCGGTGTGCATGTGTGTGTGGTGTGTGCACGTGTGTGTGCGTGTGTGTGTGTGCGGTGTGCATATGTGTGTGGTGTGTGCATGTGTGAGTGTGTGTGCATGAACCCCTCCCTCCTTTGTCTCTTTCTCCCTGACAATTGCCCGGTGTGGGATGATGGTGGTAGGGATGTGTGTGTGTGTGTGTGTGTGTGCGCGTGCAATATGTACTGTGTGTATGTATGTGTGGTGTGCATGTGTGTGTGTGTGAGTGTATGTGTGTCATGTGCATGAGTGTAGTGTGTGTGGGGGTGCGTGTCTGTGTGTGTTGGGGAGCCGACATTGTAAGCTTCGAAAGCAAGTGTGAGACACACCTGCGCTAGGCTGGGCTCCCAAAAGAGACTGGGACCTTGAGCCCGTTTGGAGCAAACCACTAGGGCCTCTTCGCATCACAGAGCATCTTATTCTCCGGAACTTTCTACATCTGCCATCTCACCGTGCCAGAGCGGAAGCCTCTGTTACAAGCAGGGAAGCACGGAGGGCCTGCCCAGTGGTCCCCTTCCCTGTCCGAGCCCAGAGCAACTTCAGCACCTTTGTGGGACAGTTCCTCTGTGCCACGCGCCCACTAGATGTGGGTATGGTGTGAGGACAATCAGCAAAGTGAGGCTGAAGTCAAGTGACCGTGCCAGTGGTGACCAGTGGCCGGGACCTGAGACCCCAGCCCAGGGTGCTTTCTACGGGGAGAAGCAGGGTCATCAGCTGGGCTGCTAGAGGAGAGGGACTGTCCCAGGAGCTGTGGGAGGGGCCACAGGACACAGTGCACTGACCACCTGCCGTGGAGTCCCGGCCGGTGCTGGGCACCATCCCAGGGCTCTCCTCGGGGCCCTGCCATGGCTTAGACACATCTACCGTGATGTGTGTCTAAGTATTGGAAGCCAGCACGTCAAGCCTGCCACGTTCTGGGTGGCACTGCTCAAACACGCCTGAGCACGAACACCAGGCGATTTCAAGAAAGTGCTCAGCAGCAGCACAGAAGGCACTAGGAGGAGCGAGAGTGTGGAGACAGAATTCCAATTGCCCAAGTTCCACTGGCTACATGCTACATTATAAATGGCTCTATACTTCCTGGTGCCATAGAACCTTCCAGAAGGGAGACTCCAGCAGGGCTGGAGTCCTCCATAAGGACAGCCTGGAAGATGAGGTTGCTGAGGGCCAACCTCAGGAGTGGGTCACCTCACTCCAGACCCCAGGCCTCTTCCCCAACCCCAACCCGCCAAGGCTGTGGAGCCTTGAGAAAATGACTTAACTTCCCTGGGCCCCAGCTTTCTCACTTGTATCACCAAGAGGATTAAGTATACGAAGTCCACAACTGTACGCACTCAAGAAATGGTGGCCATCCTTGTGATTTTCCGCACTTGAGGCCAGGGCACTCCTGGGGCTCACACGGAGGCTCCTGGCCTGAGAATGGGGGCTGCTGGGAGGAGGGCTCTGGCTGGGCCCCGTGGGAGCCAGAGATAAAGAACTGGGGGTCCACAGGGCAGCCACAGGCAGAAGAAATGTGCAGGGCCTATCTGCTCCTCCCCACCCCGGTGTGCCCCCTGCCCCCACAGGGCTGGGCCAGCACAACCTTTGTCTGAGCTGGCCTCTGGCTCAGGAGGCAAGTGCAGCCTGCCGGGGTCCCTGGAGAAGTAATTAAAGCAGGGCCAGGGGGAGATGGAGGCCCAGCCGCTGTCAGTGCATCAGGAGATTGCTGGGTAGTGTGCGATTAAATCCACCATATTTATACCAATCGTTGTGTGTGTGCACACATGCACACGTGTGTGGCTCTTTTCCGGGTAGCCCAGCTCCCTCCGTGTCCCACACTGACAGCCTCTCTCCAGAACCGCTGCCCTAGTGGGCATGCTGAGGTTGTCACAGTCCAGAAACCCTGGAGCTCCCCGGGGGCTCCCATCTGGCCCTGCCCCCAGCTCACTCTGCTGCTGCCCAGGCTGCGGCAAGGCCAGCGGTGGGGGGTGGGGGGGAGCTAGTGGGGGGACTGCTGGCTGATCCCGACAAAGATGTGAGTCATCTGTCCTTCCCTGTAAGGCAGGATTTCTACAGCTGGACAGTCAGGAAAGGCCTCATGGAAGAGACGGAGCCGGGTTAAGACCCCACAAAAGGAGCCTCAGTCCATCCACTGCTGCCTCTGGGTGCCTGGGGCTCCGGGTCACTGTGGGTGTGCTCCTCCCAAGGCAGACTACCTCTAGCCATCTGTGTCCCAGGGCGGGGCCTGATGTGCTAGTGTGTGTGTTTGTGCACAGGTGCACTGTGTGGGCCCCGTGTTGAGGCCGCAGTGCATACGTGCTGTGTATGTCAGGAGTTGTGTGATGTGGTGTGTATCCGGGTTGTACCAGTGTAGAGGAGCTGGTATTTCATGAGCGTGGTGTGCTGGACAAGTGGATATGGCGTGGGAGGGTGCTTGTATGAGGAATGTATGTGGTATGTGTATGGGCATGTGTGTAAGGTGGGTACATGAGGCATGGGTATAGGACCCGGGGGGGTATCTATGGGGCGCAGGTGTAGGGTATGAAGGAGTGTGGGGGCATGGATGTGGCACATACATGGGACAGTGCGTGTGGCACGTATTGAGATACACGGGAGTTGTGGGGAGCCCGGGAGGCTCAGTTGGTTGGGCATCCAGCTCAGGTCATGATCTCATGGTTTCTGGGTTCAGACCCCACATCGGGCTCTATGCTGACAGCTCAGAGCCTGGAGCCTGCTTCAGATTCTGTGTCTCCCTCTCTCTCTGCTCCTTCCCTACTCAAGCTCTGTCTCTCTCTGTCTCTCAAAGATAAATAAACATTGAAAAAAAATTTTTAAAAAGAAAAAAATGGGAGCTGTGTACATGTGTGTGCTGTGTAGACGTGTACAGTGGGTTCAGGTGACTGGACTCTTTCCTGCTAGCAGACAGATGCTGGACATGAAACTGGGTCACATCCTCCAAGACAGCCTCAGTCATCTCTACAGCCGCCCTGCCCCCTGCCCTCCTCTGGACCCCAACCCTCAACCTCACCCTCACCCTGTGTGCCCTGTGACAGTCGGAACACACGGACCCAGGTGTGGTGTTCCAGGCCTCCAAGGAACACTTGCTGCACACTCCTTGGGGGGTGCTTGTTCCCAGGCCATAGCACCCACCCAGAGGGGTGGCCTGGATGCTTTCTGGACCTGGCCGTGGTAGGTGCCTGTGTGGGATGGAAGGACAATGGGTGGTGTGTGATGGCCTGGCAAGGAGAGAGAGGAGGCATCTGTCCTAGGCCACAGTGATGGGTGCACCCCTCCCTCATCCCTCTGCCAACACCCTCCCCTTGTTTCCACCCCCATCTTCTTCCCCCTCTCTCTCCACACCCTACCTTCTGTCTGCTGGGCATTTAAAATGTGTTTTTCTTGAAATATAATACACATACAGACAGTGTAGAAATTGTATGCATACTGCTCACTGAATTTTCACAAACTGAACACACCCAAGTACCCAGCATCTAGATCAAGGAACAGAACATTCCCAGCCTTCCTTGTACCCCTTCTAGTCTTCCCCTTCCCCCACCCCTGTTCAAGGAAGACCAGTAAGAGAGACTTCTGACACTGTAGATTAATTTGGGCTAATTAGACATTTTTAACCCTGACATCTGAGCCCTTCCCCCAACCCAGAAGCAACATTAACTCCTCCCTGAATGTGGGAGGTGAGGAGAAAGCTGTGAGGCCATGCCGTGCGCAAAAGGGTGAAGGGCCTGACTGGCCTTCGTCACAGATACCTGTCATCTTAGCCTCTACCAAGTTCCATAGCTTGCCATTCAATAATTAGCTTCTGTTGAGTGTGTTAGGTAAGGCAATGCTAGCTGCTGTGACAATAAACTCTAAAGTGTCAGTAGCTTATTACTACTTATCATTTCTCACTCTCTAATGGTCCTATGCTGATGTTCCTGATAGGCAGGCAAGCTCTCTTCCATATGATAGTACAGGGACCCAAGCTCCTTCCATCCAGTGGCTCCCTCTCTCCTCTCCAGGGCCTTGGAGTCTTGTACATTCTTCCAGCAGATGGGGGAAGAGAAGGGAAAAAAGGCACACCTGCTTGTTAGACTCCTCTTCCAGGAAAATGTCCCTTCTGCCCACATCCCATTGGTGAGCCTTAGTCACATGGTCTATCTACATGCAAAGAATGCTGGGAGATGTAGTCCCTGGATGGGCATTCACATCCCCATTGACAACTTTCCACTCTGGAAGGGGAACACAAACATTTGGTGGGCATCTTTGTCACAGCGGGCCTCATGGGGAGGGAGAGCCCAGAGAGAGCACAGTCTCTGCTCCTGCCTCTACCTTGCCTGGCACACAATGCCTCATTTGAGTGACTCATTCATTCATTCATTTACAAAGTCACACTCATTTTTCCCCACATGCTTTCCACATGCTATGTGCACTCGTCTGTGCACACACATCTGTACACATGTCTATACCTCCTATACCCCATAAGACCTATTCAAGCCCTAAGGGCACAGTGGCTGAGCCAATCATAGTCAGACACCCACAATGTGCCTAGCTCAGGCGGGTCCCAAAATGTCCAGGGGGGAAGGGGACATACTGAGGAGCCAGAGAATTGGCACCCTAGTTCTGGGAGGTCTATCCCTCCCATAGGGACTACGTTCGAGGGCCTAAGTGCCTTCCAGCCTCAGTGCAGGAGAGAAGCTGGTTGCCCCAGTCAGGCAGTGGTAAGACCGTGCATAGCTCTGAGGCCAGTGGTTCCGGGGGAGAGCTGGGTTTTGGATTCAAGTCATTGCCCTGGTCAACTACAGACTGAGATGGCTATGGGCAGCTCTGAAACCCTCTGGTCCTAGATGTCCTTGTCTGGGAACCGGGGCAATGATCTCCAGCTCACAGGCTCATTGTGAGGATTCGACGTCGTGAGGGGGGAACACAATGCTGGGATCAGGCCAAGTTTAGAAGGTGAGCCACTCTCCCTCCTGGGCCCACTTGCTGCTGCTGCTGCTGCTGCTGCTGGTCCTCCAACTCCAGTCCATGGTAGCCTTGCGACAGGGTGGGGGCGGGACCAGTGGGACAGTTGCAAGGCCTTGGTGGGGAAGATTCCCATGCAAAGCTCTAAGGCAGAAGCAGGCAGGGCCCACGGCCTCAGAGTATAACCCGCTCCCCCCCATACCACTTCCCCAGTGCCACCAAATGCTCCCTTCATGCTCCCACATTGCAGGGATGGATCCGTGCCCTCCAAAAGTTCCCTAACAAAGGCAGTGCTTAACCCAGAGCAAGGGCTCCTAATGGGGGATTCACAGGCAGAAGAGAAGAGAGCAGGAAGTGGAAGGGAGGAGGGGAGAACAGGGGAGGCAAGCGGGGGGAGGCTGCCGGCTCTGCTCATTTTTTATTAAAGATCCACTTCAAGGTCAGCCCAGCCTGTCTGCCACAAGGGACTCCTCAATTTCCCAGGCTCTGCAGAGAGAGAGAGAGAGAGACGGAGAGAGAAATATGTGCCAAAGGAGGGGAAGGAAATGGAGAGGAAGAGGACTGGGGTGGGCTGGGCAGAGGCACAGAGAGAGAGGTGGTGGTCCCCGGACAAAGTGTGGAACCAGCATACTGCTGGGCACGGAGGGGGCACCTGGGTGGCCAGGATGGGACAGAGGAGAGAGAAAGGACCCTCTGCAGGGAAACATGAATGGGTTGGGCCAGGGGCAAAGAATGAGCAGTGAAGGTCCCAAGACAGGGGGGGAGCAACCAGGTCTTGTCATTCACCAGAACATCATTGGCCCTTCACCCACATCGCCAGTTTGCTGCAGGCTATGACCCTGAGAAGATCTATAATAATTCAAAAGGAAGGACGACACTCAGACGGGTATTATCCACCCCATTTTGCAGATGAGGAAACAGGCTCAACAAGGCTTACATCACTTTTCCAAAGCTACCAGCTAGTCAGCAGCAAATCTGGCTCCAGACCCCACTCATCCCACTGAGTCTGTCACACCCTCCCCACACTTTGGGCCCAGCTCAAGACTCTCCTCCAAAAATACCTCCCAGATTGCTTCAGGAGCCTCCAGATAGCCCAAGTCCAGACACCCTTGGAAGACTTTTAGGCACCTTGACACCCCCCTCACACTTGCCTGCCCGGGAGCGGCAATGCCTTCAGAGCCCCCAGATCCCCAGCCGGCCAGGAGCACACCAGGCACACATTCGTTGCTCACTGGAGGATTGGCCAGTCCAGGTGGCCTCAGACTGTCACCTCTGGTCTTATGTGCCCTGGGTGCCTTTGCACAAATCCCCTGCAGTTGAGGTTCAAGGGACTATTTTTATTTTCCGGTTCCAGGCCTTTCTCTCTAGTGAGAACAGGATTATGCAATCACTCACCATCTACCGCGTGCCTGGTGTGGTCTCATGCAAATGCCTGCTGGCCGCTCGTGCTTGAATCCGGCCATCCTTCTGTGGCCTACCCACGTGTCTCACACAAGTGTCACTGTGGGCTACAGGAGGTAGGAGACTGTTGAAACTCAGGCTAAGCCCATGGTCATAGGGCTGTAAGGCATGCTGGGCAAAGGAACAGCCTAGGGGTTGAAGGGCATGAGCTCTTAGGCAGAGGAGGGCCATAGCTCTGGGTCTTCAAATTCAGGAGCACGATCATGGGTCTACCAAGAAGCGTGACTTGGTAGATATGGTGGGTTAAAGACGACCACCAAGGGGTGCCTAGGTGGCTCAGTCAGTGGAACATGTAACTCTTGATCTTGGAGTTCTGAGCTCAAGCTCTACGTTGGATATAGAGATTACTTAAAACTAAAAAAAACAGAAAGGCCACCAACTCCTTGCCCCTCCTCCCATCACCTTTGAATATGAGTGATGAAGCACTTTTCTAAATGGAGTGGGATCAGGGCGCCTGGGTGGCTCAGTCAGCAGTCAGTTAAGTGTCTGACTCTTGATTTTGGCTTAGATCATGATCTCCTGGCTTCATGGGCTTGAGCCCTGCATCGGGCTCTCTGTTGGCTGCTTGAGGTTCTTTCTCTCCCTCTGCCCCTCCCTTATTCACGCTGTCTCTCTCTCTAAATAAATAAACTTAAAAAAATAATAAATAAATAAATGAATGGAGTGCGGTTTGTAACTGCTTTGACCAATAGAAAACGGGGACAGTTATGTCTTGCCTTCTGGGGGTAGGCCTTAAGAGGCTGGCAGCTTCTATGCCCCCTTTTTTGAAGCACATGTTTTCAGAGGGCTGAGATGCTATGTGAGAAGTCTGACAACTCTGCTTGGAGACACCCCATGGAGAGACCAGAGATGATCTGGAGAAGAAGAGAAGGCAAGCTGAGCCTAACCCTCCAGCCATCCCCACCAGAGGCCCCAGACATGTGAATGAAGGTATTCCTGACCTTCTGGTCCACAACCCATCCCTCAGCTGAAAGCCACCCTGAGGGGCACCAGAGTGGCTCAGTCGGTTAAGTGTCAGACTATTGATTTTGGCTCAGGTCAAGATCTTGTGGTTTGTGAGTTCAAGCCCCACAAAGGGGCTCCTGGATGACAGGGCAGAGCCTGCTTGGGATTCTCTGTCCCCCACTCTCTCTGCTCCTCCCATGTGCACTGTCTCTCAAAATAAATAAACTAAAAAAAAAAAAAAAAAACACCCTATGAAAATGATCCCATTCAAAGCCTTGTGGAGCAAAAGAAACATCTAGCCAAGCCCCGCCTAAATTTCCAACCCCTGAACTTGCGACATGTAATAAAATCATCGTTTTGAGTCATTACATTTGGAGTATTTGTTATATTTGTAGAGCAAATCTGGAGAGAGGCTCAGACACCAAAACACTTAATAAGCATTTAAGGTGGTTCTGATGTAGAAGGTTGAGGGGACACTTTAAGAAGCACTAGAACATGGGAGCCTGAGTGGTTCGGTTGGTTAAGTACCTAACTCTTGATTTCGGCTCAGGTCATGATCTCTTGGTTTGTGGGTTTGAGCCCTCCGTGCTGACAGTGCAGAGCCTACTTGGGATTCTGCCCCTTCCTCCCTCACTCGCACACACACATGCACACACACACTTTCTCTCTCTCTCTCAAAATAAATAAATAAACTTTTAAAAAAATTTTTAAAAAGAAGAGGCAACAGAAGAGAGGGACTAACTCTAAGGTCAAGTGCCCAAGGTACATGTGACATCACATCATACAGAAAGATAAATGGAAAAAGATAAGGCAGAGCCAGAGAAAGGGGGAACAGAGTAGATTGAGGGGTGGAGAGGCAAAAAATTAAAATTAAAATTAAAAAAAAGAGGGAGAAAAACAGAGAGCAGCTTGAAGACAGACAGAAACCTAGACAATTCAATTCAACAAGCAATGATTCTTGCCTTCTGTGGCTGGTGTGGGAGATACAGATAGGCATGACCAAACCCAGCCTTCATGGGGTTCATGCTCCAGGCACAAGATGGCACAGAAAGAGGGGCAGAGACACAGCAGAGCAAGAGAGAAAAGGCAGGGCCAATTCTGAGGTCAAGGCCACTCTCTGGGCCTTGAACTCTGGCCAGTGAAGGACACCAGCCTGGCCTGGCCCCTCATCCCAGGGACTTTCCTGCTTTTGCCCCTGAGCATGAGGCCCCCGGAAGGGCTGATCAGGCACGGGGTGTGGAGAAGGGACCCTGAAAGGGGAGTTACCCATGGAGCTGAATGCTGAAGGACAGGGATGTAAGAAAAGCTGTTACCGTGGAGAGAAGAGCAACTTCGAAGGCCAGTGGGGGGTGCGGGGTTTGGAACGAGAGGAGATGGGATGTGGGCAAGGCCAAATGGAGTGACAGATTGAAGGCAAGTGAGTCTGGCTATGGGGGAACAGGAGAGCACAAATGGGCCCCAGGTGCAGGGTTCTGAGTCAGACGCTGGGTCCCGTGTCTACTTTGGGAAGGCTTATGCGTGGCATTATTGTTCTCATGATACAAGTGGCGGAATGTGAGATTGACAGAAGATGGGTTGAGAAAACATTGATGGAAACATTTAGACATGTGATCAATAAACATTTAGTGAGCAAACCTACCATGTGTGAAAAGTGGGAACAGAGCAGGGAACAAAGTCCTTCCTCTCATGGAACTCAAGGTGTGGGGTGTGAACACAGAAAAAGACACAAGTGAATGAGTAACAATGATGATAAGTGACAAGATCAACACAAGGGACATTCTCCACAGAAGATAGACAAATGGCCACTAAGCACATGAAGAGATGCTTGACCTTCCAAGGAAACTTCAGGGAAATACAAACTGAAACCAAAATAAGACACTACTTCACACCTATGAGTATGACTATAATTTAAAAAAAATTTTTAAGTGGCTCCCAGCTGGGTCAGTCAGAAGGGCATGAGACTCTTGATCTTAGGGTCATGAGTTCAAGCCCCATGTTGAGCATAGAGACTGCTTTTAAAAAATAAAAATAAACAAAAACTGAAAATAATAAGTGTTGACAAGGATGTAGAGAAATTGGAGCCCTTGCACACTGCTGGTGGGCATTACAATGGTAGAGCCGCTGTGGAAAACCTGTGGTGGGTCCTCAAAAAAATCAAACATGGTGGGGTGCCTGGGTGGCTCAGTTGGTTAAGCAGCCAACTTTGGCTCAGGTCATGATCTTGCCATTACAGAGTTCGAGCCCCGCATCAGGCTCTGCGCTGACAGCCCAGAGCCTGGAGCCTGCTTCGGATTCTGGGTCTCTCTCTTCCCTTCCTCCGCTAGCATTCTCTCTCTCTCTCTCTCTCTCTCTCTCTCAAAAATGAATGAACATTTAAAAAAACATCAGGAGCACCTGGATGGTTCAGTCAGTTAAGCGTCCGACTTCGGCTCAGGTCATGATCTCACAGTTCGAGGATTTGAGCCCCACATCAGGCTCTGTGTTGACAGCTAGCTCAGAGCCTGGAGCCTGTTTTGGATTCTGTATCTCTCTCTCTCGCTCTCTCTCTCTCTCTCTGACCCTCCCCTGCTCATGCTGTCTCTCTCTCTCAGAAATAAATTTTAAAAAAACATAAAAATTTTTAAAAATCAAACATGGAATTACCCTATAATCCAGTCATTCCACTTCTGGCAATATGCCCAAAAGAACTGAAAGCAGGGACTCAACCATATATTTATACACTGATGTTCACAGCAGCAATACTCACAATAGCCAAAAAGCAGAAACAACCCAAACATCCATTGATGGATGGATGGAGGAACAAAACACACTCCATCTACAATAAAATAGTATTCAGCCTTAAAAAGGAAGGGCATTCTGGGGCACCTGAGTGGCTCAGTCGGTTAAGCATCTGATTTCCGCTCAGGTCATGATCTCACGTTTCGTGAGTTTGAGCCCCACATCGGGCTCTCTGCTGTCAGCACAGAGCCCATTTTGGATCCTCTGTCCACCTATCTCTCTACCCTTCCCTTCCTCTCTCTGAAAATAAACATTTTAAAAATTATTTAAAAAAAAAAAAAGGAAGAACATTCCAACACCTCCTACAACATAGATGAAACTTGATGACATTATGCTGAGTGAAATCGCCCAGACACAAGAGGGCACATGCTATCTAATTCCACTTATATGAGGCACCCAAAGTAGACATGTTCACAGAGGACAACAGTAGGGTGGCAGGTGCCAGGGGGCTGAGGGGAGAGGAGACGAGGAGTTAATGTTTCATGTGTACAGAGTTCCAGTTTGGATTTGGGTGATGCGTGTACAGCATGTGAATGTACCTAATGCCACTGAACTGTACACTTGAAAAGGTTAAATGGTAAATTTCATGTTATATATTTTACCACAATTTTTTTAAGTGTCTTTCAGTATTTTGAGAGAGAGAATGAGCATGCATGTGAGCAGGAGGGGCCGAGAAAGGAGAGAGAATCCTAAGCAGGCTCCACGCTGTCAGTACCAGAGCCCAATGTAGGGCTCGGCTTGATCTCACAAACCGTGAGATCGTGACCTGAGCCAAAATCAAGAGTCAGACACATAACCTACTGACACAGCCTCCCCCACAATAATTTTTTTAAAGGTGGGTCAGAGGGGAAAATAGTGCTGGGTAGGGAGATGCTATTCTATATGGGGAGGTCTTTGAAGGGTTCATTGGTCAAGTGTGATTCAAGTAGAGATGTATGTTCCAGGGGAGAGAGTATGGGGAAGGGTGGGCACTAGGCAGGGGCCCAGGACCTGGGCCAGGCAGACACCACAGAGGTGCAGAAGACGGACAGTTCCAGGAGATGGAAAGTCTTCAGGGGAACCAGAGGGAGGTCTCAGGCCTCACAGGGCTCTGACTCAGGGGCTGGGCTTGGGTCCGGGGGGAGAAGTGAGTGGGACAGACCCAGAATGGAGGAGATATACCTCCAAAATCTTAACTGAAGAGAGCATGATAAAGGGACAGTGCACAGAGGTGCAGGTGGGGATATATGAACAAGGACAGAGAAGCACCCAGATTCACAGCAGGAGGAGCCACCACCACTAGGCCTCAAGTGCCACAGGGAGGTAACAATGCCAGAGCCTGGCCAGGAGCCCTGGGGCTGTGGATGAGGAGCCACTGGACCAGAGCTAGAGAGGAATTCAGTAGGGGAATAGATACCTAGCTTCTCTCTCTTCCTGCTCTTCATTCTCCTGGTGATGCTTCCCCTTGAATGAACCCAATCAGTAGCCAAGGGCAAGGGAACCTGGGTAATCGGTCTGCAGAGGTCAGCCTCCCAAGGCTTGGAGGAGGGCAGAGAAGGGAGGCGAAAGGGCCCAGGGGGGCAAATGGAGAAAACCAAGCACAGATGGTGATGCCATTTGTTGAAATGAGTAACACAAGAGAAGGAGTCCTTTTTGGAAAATTAGCTGGCTGGAAGAGAGCCCAAGGTAGGGGCCTACTCCTCGGATGCAGGGCAAAGGAGTACAAGGCATATGGGGGCTCCTGGGGCTGAGGGGCTAACCCAGGGGCTATTCCAGGGTTCGAGAATCTCAGGTCTGGTAGAATAGAGGGCCCAAGGCAGCTGGGAGGGTGGGGGGGAGGGGCTGCGCAGCTAGCTTGCCGCCAGAAGGCCCCTCTCCCCTTCTGTCCTGAAGTACCTCCCACTGTGAAGCCAGGGGGCCAGGGTCTGCAGAGGCAGCTGAGGGGAGGGCAAGAGGAGGTGTGCCCAGCTAAGGCAAGGAGTTCCCAGGCACTAGTCCCAAACAGTTAAGGTTGAGGCCAGGGCTGGTCAGGAACCAAATCAGTGTGGTGAGGTTTCATAAAGCCAATTTGATTTCATCAAAGAACAGACTTCGCTCTGAGGATGCCCCATCCCTCACCGCCTCTGGCCTCGCTGACTCCCCCTCCACACACTCAGCCATAGCTCCCCAGGCGAGGCCAGGCCTACAGGCCCTTCAGGGGCCCTCTCCCAGTCCTTGATCTATCTACTCCCTCCTCTACTTTGGGAGGCCCAGCCAGGCAAAGGGGGCAGGAAGAGGGAGCACGCTGGTGCCAAGCCAGCCCAAGGCCCCAGCAGATGAAATATTCATGCAGCTAGAAGGCAGGAGACCAGCAGAGGACTTGCCCCTGGGGCCATGGGTCTGTGGTAATGGCAGCAGCAGCTGTAGCTCCTCTCCCCGACCCCAAGCTTTGTTCTGCAGACAGGAATAGGCCCGCAGTGCCAGGATCCCAACCATTCAAACATATTCCAAACACGCATGTGGATGAAGAAACTTGGGGGAGCAGGGAGGGGAGGAGGGCACACAGACACACATGCATACAGATGGGCACACATGCACAGATACGTGCACAGACTTACAACAATCATACACACTCTCAGAGTCATGTAAATGCCTTCTTAAAATCTACACCCCATGAGCCTCACTTGCCTCACCCTAGTCTGGGCGCCACTCAAGCCTGCTCTGGCACTTCCACCCCTGTTGCCCGGGACAGGAAGCCTTCACCAGGACACCACTGGTGGGTTCCAAGCCAAGGTCTCCTCCATATTCCTGGTTTCCATTAAAGGTCGGTCTCTGGGATTCCAAAGCCTTTTCAGGAAACTGTCCTACCCCTGAATTTCCTGCACTCAGCCGGCTCACTGTTGAGTCAAGGAAAGGAAGGTGGAAGTCGCAGGAGGGACAAACAACCCCAAGGTCTTGAAGAGGGTAACCAAAGCGTGACTTTGACTCACGACTCCAGACGCAGGACCAAGCACCACCGAAGGTCCAGAGATTCCATTCCCAAACTCCTCTCCCAGTTAGATGGCCCTCCCCCTCCACCGTTCCCAGCCTCTGTCCAGCTACCAGGATGCGCCATAAAAGGGGCCTCCTGGGACATCTCCCAGTCAGATCCCAGGGCCCTCTCAGACACCAGCTGCTCAGTAAGTGTCCTGGCGAGAACTCAGGATACCGAGTTCTGTTTCCAATTCCAAATTAATAACCTTCCTAGCCCCGGGAGATTTCGGGGACTGGCGAGCTCCCACCCGCAAGGAGTAGACCTGATGTAGCTGCGGTGGAGGAGAGTCCCTGTCGGATGCCCAGTCCCTGGCCTCCGCTGTGGGGGGCCCTCCGGGCCTGCGGAGGGCGCTGTGGAGGCCGGACCGCTCTGGCCGGCAGGCGGGCAGGGAGGCCGCCTCCATGGTGGTGCGCTGTCCAGCATTTCAGCAATCGGCGGCGGCGGCGCCCGCGGGGAGACGGAGGGCGCGGGGGGCCGTGGGGGCCGCGGAGCTGCCCTGCCGAGCCGAGCGGAGGAGGAAGCTGGGACTAGCGGGGCCGGAGGGCCTGGCTTCAGCAGCCGGCGGAGCGCGGCGGCCAGCGGGGAGGTGAGAGCCCCTAGTGGGGCGGGGGCATTTCCCAGAGGGGCTGGGGCTGGGTTGAACCTCGGGCCTCCACAGTTGGACAGGGACTCGGGGTCGGCAGGCCCCCGAGCAGGGGGTAGGTTGGGGGGCTGTAAGAGTGTTTGATCGAGGGTGCGAGGCACCTGGGGAACAGAGATGAGGAACATTGTTCATTTCACTGAGAGGAATGGAGAAAGTGGGAACCCTGCGGGGTCATGGGGACTCCCCTGGGTATAAATGGCCATGGCCTGGCCCATGAGGATGTTAAGGAGGCCCTCAGCTGCAGTCCAGTTGCTCTCCCCCAGCTGAGGAGAAGGACCTGCTCCCTAGGGAAGGGAGAGATCAATACATGGACCCTGTGGAGAGGCTGGTCACTGGGAGGGGTGGAGGGAGCAAGCCCCCACCTGAATGCTGGGCTTCTGTCCAGCAGGGGGTGGCAGTACAGGGGACAGCCTGGCCCCTTTCCCAGCTGCCCAAATGCCCCGAGGGAGGCAGGAGCTGGCAACGAGAACTGGGTCTCACACAGGATGGCATTTACTCTCACACTGGGAAGAGGATGGAGGACACAGAAGAGAAAATAGCCACTAGGAGTTTAGGGGGGTTCTCTGCAACCTCCCTGAATGCCCAGGGAGAGTTTCTCGAGTTCTGAGTGGGTCCAAGCTCAGAGCAAATTCCTGGTAAAAAGGAGAGATGAGGGAAGAGACGCAGCCTCTGCCTTCTGCCTTGCATCCCCTCCCCCCGCCCCCCCCCCCCCCCCCCCCCCCCCCCCCCCCCCCCCCCGCCGGTCTCCTGCCTGGGCAGTGTTAAAGCCTCCTGCAGTTCTTGCTCCTGGCAGCAGGTCCATTGTGGGGATGGGTTTGGCAGGGAGAGAAAGAAGGGCACCCAGGTCTGGCCTGGTACTCCAATGCCCGTGGTCTGTCCCAGCCATGACTTCTCACTACCCTAAGACTACACTCATTTGCCCACTACTGGCATCAGAGGGCCTGGGCTGGCATTTTGTCCTGCGTCAAGAGAAACGGCAGGAACTTAGGTGGAGAGCAAGGCAGGAGCTGGAGAGTTTCTCTGTGCATCCTAAGGTCATGGCCCCAGCACATACCAAATTCTCCCCCAGCCAGAAATAGGACCAAGCTGGCTAGGAAATTGCTCCCACACATTACCAGCTTTTTGGTTCCTTAACTTTATGCCCCATCCCACTCTCCTGTGAGGGGTGGAGGAGGAATTCTTGAAGGGTGAATAAAGACTTGATTGGATTTTAAGAGGTGGGGGTAGGTGGGTAGGGTGTCATGGACTCTGAAGTCTGAGAGACATGGGTCCAAATCTAAGCTGCATGACTTCAGGTAAGCCACTTAACCTTTCTGAGCCTGTTT
This sequence comes from Hyaena hyaena, assembly GCF_003009895.1. Classification (NCBI taxonomy): domain Eukaryota; kingdom Metazoa; phylum Chordata; class Mammalia; order Carnivora; family Hyaenidae; genus Hyaena; species Hyaena hyaena. The sequence goes on from NW_024080860.1 coordinate 939,678, forward strand.
CCCAATCTGTAAAACAGGTGTCATGTTAACAGCATCTATTTGGCTATTCCAAAAAATAATCCAGATAAGGACTGGGAAATTACTTTGGGGCTGTAAAATCATGGGAGACTGTTTATCAGTTGAATGCAAGTAATAATTTCTTTACGTACTGAGCCATGCAGGTGCCCCTGATTGCAAGTAAGAATTTCTTAAGGAGGAGCTGGATAAAGGTGGGAAAGTTCTCAGCATTGTCTGAAGCACATCTTTCTCTTCCCAGAGGAGGGGGACATTGGCTGAGGGCCTTGCACCAGGCTCCATGCTAGACACAGTGCTACCGTTGATTCAGTTAATCCTCACAAGAACTTTCCAAGGAAGCCATCATTGTCTCTATTTCACAGCTGAGAAATGAGACCTGAGTAACTTTCCCAAGGTCACGAAGCACCCAAGCTGTCTTCCCTGGGGCAGACGTGCAGCTGATGACCTGTCCTAGCCCCTTGATATCAAGGCCCACTTAAATGCCAGTTTCTTGATTCATGATGCCAGCTTTCCAGGTGGGGAGCCTGAGGCATATGAGTGAGGGTGTGCAGTGCAGTGACAAGAGCTGACTCTCCCAAGGTCACTGGGATATTTGGAGGTGAAATGTGCTTTGAACTGGCCAGCTGAGTGCCCCCACCACAACCCACCCCTGCCACTGTCATGCCTGCCAGAGGGGGAGTCTGGGTCTGGCCGGCCCATCTGCTCACTGCCGTATCCACTTCTCACCTCCTCTGCCTGCCAGCCTCTTGCTGACCTCAGCAAGCCAGTGACTGCCTGTTCCTTTCTGAGCAGTTAGCCCCCACCCCCTGACATGGGGCCATGGTCACAAGCCACTGCCAGCACTGCTGGGGTCAGCCTTCCCTACTGATTTTACTCTTCCTCTGCCCACCTCTTGCTGCCCTGGGGCAGAATCAAGGCTCCTCCTGTCCCAGCAGCCATCAGGGATTCTGCTGAGGGAACAAGGGAATCCCTTGACTCCTTCACACACTCTGAGCCCCTGCCATGGACCTGTCACTTCATATACATTATCTCGCTTCATCCTTGTGTAGCCTGGTATCAGAGGTATTTTTGATCCCTTTCAAAGAGGAGCAAAACCGGGCCTGGAAGTGATGTGACTTTCCAAGGTCACAGAGCAAGGTCTTGGTGCAGCCCACACCCACTGCCTCAGGGGCCCAGTGTGGCTTCCACAACATCATCCTGTCCTCAATTCTCTAGGCTCTCCTGGGTGAGGGTCAACCAGGGCATTGTGGGCCGGCGGGAGATGGGAGGAGGCATGTGGTAGAGGTATCTGAAGGGCCCTGGGACAAGAGTCCAAGGACCTTCTTTCTGGGTCCTTCTCCGACCCTGGCTGCTTGTGTGACCTTGAGCAGGTCCCTGCCTGTCTCTGGGCCTCTGTGTCCTCAGCTATAAAATGATGGGGTTTGACTGAATGACCCCCCTAAAGCCCTGCCAGCACGACGATTTTAAGATCTCTCTGCTCTATAAATCTGTGTGTCGGGAAGCCTGTGGTTCTACTGGCAGAGACAGGAGTCACCTCCAAGTGTTTCAATGTTTGAGTTATTAGTTGGAGCTGAGATTTAAAATTCACCTGTCCCTCCCATCTACAAACTTGGGGTCTTAACTAAAGGCGGGGGGATGAAGCTTGGAGAGGCCCAGTGGCTTACCAGGAGACCCCAAATTCTTTGGCTGAGCCAGGATTTAGCCTTCCTGGCCCAGGATTTGAGGTGACCTACAGGGACACTGAAGATGCCCTCCACACACCTCCCAGAGTTGCTCGCCCCAGACTCCAGGAGGCTCCCAGGACACACATGCACAGGCCCCGAATCCACAGAAGCAGCAGGAGTGCGGTGGTTGAGGTTTATTCATGGCGTCGTGGGGAGAGGGAGGAATTTTTCAGCTGATGCTCTAAAGAGAGGACGCAGGGCCCTGTAGAGGGAGTGAGTCTGCCTGGTGGCTGGTCCAGTCTGAGTGGGGAGGGAAAGCCAGGCAAGAAAGGGAAAAGTTCTTTCTCAATTCCAGCTCCCACCTGGGCCGAGTGGGAAGGTGGGGGCTCAGAGAGGTGGAAGGATCAGAGAGGACACTCAGTGAGCATGGGTTCAGAGAGGAAGGGGGGCTGTTCTATGAGGGTGGGGGAGGCGGAGAGAGGTTAGAAGGTAGGAGGCCCAGAGGAGCAGAGGAGCTTATGACATGCTCATCACCAATAGTGACAGACACCAATAGTGACAGACCCCAGCCTGGCCCAGCCTAGGTTTTTCACTGCAGCTTTAGTGCCAGCTGACACCTCCAGGTTCTGCCCCTTCTCCTTCTTCTGGGTCATGAGCACAGGAGGGTGACAGCTCCATCCCCAGAGGCCAAGCCCTGTTGACTCCATGTCATCCAGAATGGGGGGCGCAGGGGGCCTTGGCAAGTGACCAGGTCCAGGCTGCCCAAGTTGACCCTTGACCCTAGGAGAAAGGCCACAGTGGCCATGTGTGCTTTGGCTTCAGAGCAGCCCCCGACCCCCAGGGACACCCCTGCCCCCAGCCAAAGCCGTCAGCCCATCCACCTGCAGCACCGCCTCCTGGGCACTCAGCCTGGCCTCAGCCTCCTGCCACCCCCCGCCTGGCCTCTGGCCCACCGCAGAGGCTTCTGTGCCAGCTGGAGCTGGCGGGCGGTGCATAGCTCCCTTAGCATCTTGCTGGGGTCTTTGAGGCCTATAAGGCGGTCCAGGCCCGGTGAGCCGGACCCTGGGATGCCGGCAGCTTACTGAGCTGGGGAGCCCTTGGCCTCTCTATTTTATTCCTAGCTTTGAGTGTGGCCTATGGCTCCGAGACCCCTCCCATACTGAGCTCCATCCCTACTACCATCTCCCTAAAACTCCCTAGGATGGAGACAGGTAGCTAAAAGCAAGTTGCATTGCATTCTTGTGATTCTAAAAATGGCACACCTTCCTTGTGCAAGACCTGAGGAGTAGAGAAGCCAAGGAGAAAATGGAAATCATCTGTAGTCCCACCACCCAGAGATAGCCACTGTGAACATCAGGAGGGGGCAAGGGCGGGGGCAGGGCATTTCTTCCAGGATTTTGTCCATGTGTTCATAGATACATAGAGTTTAAAAACTGGGAACACACCGTTGAGGGAAGCCAGCATCCCATTTTTCACTCTTATTTCAAGAATTCTCTGATGTCTTTAAAGATTCTTCAAAAAGCTGCCTTTTGATGGCCGTTTGAAGGCTGGACGTGGGAGGAACTGCTTCCCAAGGAGCCCGGGAGACCTGTGGGAAGAATCTCCACCCCCCCTCCACCGCCCTTCCCTCTTAGGTGGGGCACACCTTTGGGGTCTGCTGGCTGTGGGTTTCCCTTGGCGAGGATGGCTTTGGGCCCTGTGACAATCAGCCGGGGACCGAGGTAGGGAAGCCCAGAGCTGCTGAGGGGAAAAGATGAGCACATGAGGGTCATGCATCCCCCAGGAAAGGTGAGAACCTAACCCAAAAAGACCTCAGAAGAAAGCTTAGGTGACTGCCAGTCTCCTGGACTCTGATCTCATTTGGGCCCCAACCTCCATGACCACATCCATTTCCCCCCTATAAAATGGGCATAACGCTACCCGCCCCCAGGTATGCTATGAGAAATGACTCGCTCAAGGATTAAACCCAGTGCGCTCAATGGCCATCATCTGAGTGTAAGATCACACAGTCAAGATCTACTGAGTGCCCCCTATGTTCTGGGCCCAGTCTGAACACGGAGGACACAGGTGCTCCGGACACCAACCATGACCTTGAGGAACTCCCTGACTAGTGGGGAAAGGCAGGCACGAGGGAACTGACATTGACCACCCGCTGAGGTTCTGCCAAGGCTAAGATGACCACGGTGATGTGGGCAGCCAGAGGAGGCTTCTGGGAGGGGGGCATTTACGTTAGGCCTTCAAGAATGGCAAGGAAGGTGCCAGACAGAGCAGACAGGGGCATGACACTCCAGAGAACAGCGTGGGCACAAAGGTATGAAAAGTCCTGCTGAACTAAGAGGATAATGAATAATCTAATGCAGCCATAGCCCACAGGGCATGCCTGGGAATAGAGGGCAGAGGGCAGCACAGCAGGGAGTGACAGGCCCAGCCAGGTCGTGAAATACCTTAAGAACCACTGTAAGAGCTGGGGATTTATTTGGAAAGCAATGGAAGTCATGGGAGGCTTTGCAGCATCCTCATGAAATGGTCATATCTGCCCTGTAGGAAGCCCACTCTGGCTGCATAGGGGTAGAGGGAAGGATGGAAAGAAAGAGACCAAGGACAAACAGGCTGGGGGCTGGGGAGAGGTGACTGCAAGGGGATCAGGTACCGGAGATGCGCCTCTGGGAGATTTGATGCGTATGTGTACATGCACATGTTCCAGGCTAGACTCACTCAGGGAGAAAGAAAGACGTATGGGCCGGGGGCAGGGCCAGAACGGGGTGGGCAGCCTGCCCCCACGCCCAGGCCCAGCCGCTGGCACAGCCCTCGGGATCAGACACAGAAGCCCAGGCTGGGGGAGCAGGCTTCGGGCCTGGCAGAGGAGCAGAGCCGCCCCTTCTCCCAAGAGGGTGCCAGACGGGACTTTTGGGATGGGAAGGAAGCTAGGACACCCAGCAGGCCCTGCCTCCAGGCAGCCCTGTCCGCCCTCCCTGTCTGACATATGCTTATTGGTCTTCGTGAGCCATCCATTAGTGTCCCCAGAACATCTCTTTTTTGCCTCCAAATTCTCCCTCCCTCTGTCCCCCTGCTCCTCATGTATCAGAAAGCAGAGATGATCGATCATTCATTCATTCATTCATTCAATCACTCATTCATTCATCAAACTTGCTCAGTAGCTCCTCTGAACTTTAAAGCTCAATTATCATTGTCATCCCCAAATTCTGTGCTAGGTACCGGAGAAAGGGAGGAGCATTCCCCGGCCTGGTGGGGAACAAGACCCCTAAACTGGTGAATGTTTTGAGACAGAATATGGGTTAAGGGGGGAACATTCCAAGGACAGCTGGGGCACTGGTGGTGGGGGAGGTTGCCTGCCCAGTGGACTCTGGGGCCAGCTTCACAGATGGACTTGCTAAGAGGAGTCCAGGTTTGCCAGGGGGAGGGGGAGAGGGGAAGGCATTTTTGGCAGAGGGAACAGCATGTGTGGAGATATGGAGGGAAGAATACCAGGCACTTGGGGAATAGTGTGGCTGGAGAGTCGGGGTCTGGGCCCAGGCTGGGGAGGGAGGCCTCACGAAGGGCCATAGTGCCAGTGCGGGGAGCCTAGCCTTTCTCCTGTGGGCAGCAGAGAAACCACAGGATGTTTCCAGCAGGTAAGCAAATGGCCAGAGCTGTATCGGGAAGGTCACCCCCGAAGGGCAAGCGTGATTTGGACAGATGGAGAGAACTGGGGGCCTGCGGTGTGTTTTCAGGACACAGGTCACATGGCCGGGGGCCTCTCCTACTGTAGCTCAGCTCCTCCCAACCCAGGACGATCAGAACCACTGCAGCCATGGTCTCTATGCGCAGAGTACCTGCCTCAGGATTTCCAGAACAGCCTGTGAAAAACAGATTCCTGGGACCCACCCAAAATGATGGGTTTAGCATCTGCATGTGGGGCCAGGGGGGCTGTAGTTTCTTAAAGCTCCCACGTGACATCCGTGCTAGAGTTCAAAATCGGCGCCTTATAGCTTTGCATATGCTGTTGCCTTTGCCTGGATGCCCTTCCTCCTTCTTCTTCCACCTCTTTGAATTTCAGCCTCTGCTCACATGTCTTCTGGACAATACCTTGTTCCAAGCTCTCCTCCCTCCAGGTGCCTCCACATGTCCTATGCTACTTTCTTCTTGTCCCCTTTTATACTCGGTCCTGGCAGGTCATTTAGTCACTGCGAACACCTACTCGGCATTTCCCACTCAGTCCTCAAAACATCCTCGGAAGTAGCCGGGTCACAGCAGGGGATACTGAGACACAGAGAGGTTAATAAGGTTACTAACATCACCCAGCTAAGACATGGTAGGAACAAAGAGGCTGCACCATTCGATGATACTGCAGGAACTCTTTGAGGTCAGGGACCCTGTGTTACTCACTGTCGCGGGCCCCCCAGTGCAAACACAGGGTCTGGCATATGGGAGGTGTTCGGTTTCCTCATCTGTAGGATGGGCTTAAGGATGACGATTCCCTTCCAGGGCTGCTATGCAACTTGGAGAGGTCCGTGGCCCTGACAGGGGCTGAAGCCGCGAGGTGCCCCGTCTGGAGCAGGGGTGGTAGCAGCAGAGACAGGGGCTCCTCTCTGGGATTTTGGGGTGGAACAGTTTTCCAGACAATAGGCCTCTCTCCCTTCTCTGCTGTGCTGAGGTATGGCCTCTCCCGCACAAGACAGACCCTCTCAAACCTGGCCAGGGAGCAGGGGAGGGCGTGTCACTGGGGTGGGATTCATCCCTGATGAAGATTCTGGGGCTGATGGCAGAGCAAGATGGAGACTTGGAGAGGCTACAGCTGCACAAGCCACCTCCACCCACCGTGACCTTAAGGGACTCACCCCTTCCCGGAGCAAGGAGAGCCCCCCACCATGCCTGCCTCCCACCCACAATCCCTCAGGAGCCATAGGTTATTGTCAATGATGTTGTTAATTAACTGCTTAATTAACTATTTAGGCTAATCAGATTAATTGACATTAATTGGCTACCATTTGTCAAGGACCCTGGAAAGCTGTGCCTCTCAGAGTTGACACATGGGACTGGGGCCGAGCAGGGAAGGCAGCGAGGAGCAGTCACAGTGCTGCAGAGCTGGGGGAGCAGGTGGCAGACAGTGGCAAGACCAATGGCACTGGGACTGTGGCTCTCAGGGCTGAGCCCCTGAACTCCTGAGTCTGCCCTTTATACTTTAGGAAGCGCATCCCTCTTGCTGTCCCTTAGTCGCATTTAAAACAAGGTCTGATGAGGGACCGGAGGGAAAAAGGAGATACTTTCCATCCCTAAGGGCTCTAAAGACTTCGGAAGGGGGAGAGACCTTAAAATCCTAAATAAGTCACAATATAAGTAGGTCACCACATAACAACCGCAGGATGGCATGCATATATTCAGTTAAAGGGAAAAAAAGGAACAGATGAGCAGGATAGGGTGGATAAAATACGCACAATATTAAATGCGATAAAATGATCAGATTTGCATTATTTAGTCAATTACAGCCCCCAAAGCCCACAGTACATTTTTGTGCCTGTTTTAAAACACAACTTACAGTTTTAAATTATAGCACTTGAAACAAAAAAGAAAAAAACTACTATGAAATGCATCCTACGTTTTGGAAAAAGAAAAAAAAGCCAACCCACTCAAAGCTGGGAGTGTGAATTTGTCTTCGGAGCCGTTCTCTTAAGATTAAATGGCTCCCACATCTAGTGCAGCGCTGGGCTGGAAGTTGGTAGCCTTGACTTTTTCGCTGACCCCCTGCGGGTCCCTTCTCCTCTCAAGAATCCCTGGCCTGTCTTCCTGAGAGAGTGTGTATGTGGAGCACAGGAGGTGTGAATTTCCAGTATTCTGGAGGTGAATGCAAATGTGGGAGGGGGGGAGAAAAGGGGTCCATTTTGCAGGAGGGTCAAGCTGCCGGGATGAGGGGGGTGGCTTCCTGGGTAAGAGGAGGGCCTTGGTGACAGAGATGTCTAGCTTGGTAAAAGAAGACCTGGAGAATAAATGTGGGGTCTCTCCCCGCCACCCGATCCTGCAGCCCCTGGGGGAGGAAGGACCAGGAGAGACTGGAGGCTGTTGCCTAGCAACGGGAGGCGCATCTGGATCGATGGGAATGGCAGGCGAGGCTCCAGCCCCCAGCCCAGCTCTCTCTTTGATCTCACCCGGCCCAGCAGAAACCTGGGGGGGCGGGGGGATGCCCAGGGCAGCCTGCTTGATTAGAGCTGAGTCAATAGAGGGAATTTTCCATAATGAGATTGTGTAGGCAATGGAGGCAGCTGCCCTGGCTTCTCCTGTCACCCTCCCCAGTGGGTAGAAGGGGCTTATCTATCTGTCCTGCACATACCCCTCCAGCTGATAACTCCTGGGGCAGCACATCGCCACCAACTTTGATTCTTCTAAGTCTTGGACTGCCAGAGACTCAGAGCCCAGCCCTACCCTGGCCCCAGTAGTATCCAGGCTCCTGACACTTAGTCCAGATGGGGAAACTGAGGTTCAAAAAGGAAAAGAGATCTGGCCACATAGCTTCTAGCCCATTCTGCCTTTCTGTGGGCCCAGCTCCTGGGTGTGAGCCTGAAGGATCTGATCCTTGAGGGGTGAAGGGGGCAACGGGCATGATGGAAGCTGACATCAGCTCACAGGCTCCTCTGAGTTCACTCCACGTTCAGCCCCAGAGGCCAGATAGGGAGGGTCCTCAGAGAGTAAGGAGTCCTGGCATGTAGATATCTCTCCCTGGGATGCCTCACCAAGGCCATCTGGCTTGGACCCTCCCAAGGACACAGAGATCACCTCCCTGGCAGCCCATGCCACCAGTGACAGCTCAGCCATGCAAAGCTTCTTTCTCAGGCTCCCTCTGCCCGAACCGCACGCAGCCTTCCATTCTAGCTCAGGCAGCCACAGGGACGTGGTCTGCTCCCTGCCAGAAGGCTGCAGCTCCCAAAGGCCATTGAGGGCCTGGAAGAGCAGCAGAGTGGGCTGAGTGGGATGCATTCCTTTGTTCCACTAGAGTGTGGGGAAGGGAGACAAAGGAACTACTTGTTTGTGTGGTCTCATCACTGGTCTACACAGGCCCACGTTCCGGATTGAACTGCTCTGCGTTATTTTCAGTGACCAGTGCTGCATGGCCTGCTCTGGTCCACTGGTCTATAACGCTGATCTGCACTGGTCTGTGGGTTCCCCTGCTGTCCACAGTTGACGTATCCAGTCTAAACTCCAGCTTCAGGCTCTCCCTGGCCTCGCCTGGGTGACACTGGTCTGTACCGGTCTTACCTGGGCTGAATTACCTGTACTGTGGGCTCCTCTGTAGAGAGCAGAAAGCTGAGGCCTTCCTGTCTCCAGGGACCTGTCATCAAAATCCTATGCTCTGGGAACCCAAATCAGAGCCAACAGGAGCAGAAACAGAGGTTCTGGGCTGACAGGCAGGAGCCTGGGTCCCAGGCAAGTCCTTTTTCTCCACTCAAGACAAGCTAAACGCCACGGTTTACAAAGTATATGACAGTGTGCTCTGTGTGAAAATGTCAGCACACGCAAAGTCTGGGTGCGCTGAGAGCAGTAACCAGGGACTTTTCCTGCTAAGGTCTCTGGCAGTGGTAACAAAAAAACAAAAACAAAAACAAAACCAGTAGTGAGCTCCCCATCGGTGTAAACACAGGCTGACTTTCAGCAAAGGTTCACAGATGGTTTAATAAAGGTTCACCGCTTGGTTGCTTTGTGCCAAGCTCTGTGCTGGGCACGAGGGACACAAAGATGGATGTTACCCTTGGAGTCACTGCCCTCGCTAGGCCAGGGAGCAGTCATGGCAGGATGGAGGAGGAAGTGATCGTGGAGAGCAGTAGCCAGTGGGTAGGGCTCTGAGGGCACAGCAGAGGAGCATCCCCTGTGGAGGTCATGGAAGACTTCCTAGAGAAGGTGATGCTTGAACAGAGTCTCATAGGAAGAAATGGAAGGGGAAGGGCATTTGGGGCAGAGGGAGCAGCATGGGCCAGTGTGTTCTTAGGTGGACCAGAGGGCTGCCTGTCTGAGACACAGGGCGCCTGGACTGGTGGTTCAGGACCCAGGGGCCAGCTAAGCTGCCTGGGCTTTGTCCTGTAGACAGAAGGCTTGCCCGCCCTCCCTTGCCTGCCCTGGACACCCCATCCTGAGTCTAGGGACTCGGACAGCCCCACCGCATCCATTCCATGGCAGGCCCAGACTGCAAGGAGGGGACAGCTCAGAGCCCTGCTGGGGGCCCAGCTGGGGGGGGGGGGGGGAACCGGGGTGGGACCACAAGTGAGCGAGCGCTGCAACCCAGCCTGTGGGCCAGGCTGCCTGCCCCTCCTAGAACCAGCCCTCCCCACCCCCAACCCAGCCAGACCCAGCCCGGGGGGGCTCTGGACAGAGCCTGCCTCTGGCTCCAACGGGGGCAGCAGGAAGCTTTGGCTACTGAATAATTGAAAGGAAGGCTTTCAGCGATTCTCCCTCCCCCTGCAGCGTCTTCTGGAGGGTTGGGTAACAAACAGCAGAGCCAGCACCTCCCAAGAGAGGCTCCAAGAAGGCAGGGAGGAAGCTCACTCGGCTAACCCTCTCGCTGCCGGTCTGGCTGAGTACTCCCTCCCAGGCCTCCTGCTGCAGCGGGTACTGGTCTCAGTGGGTGGATATCTGTGAAAAGCTGCCTTGTTGGCCCTGCTTTACGAGTTGGTGCTGATTTGGAATGGTCCTTATCTACCTGCTCCCGTTCTGATTTAGACTGATCTATATATACTGGTTAACTCATGCCTGTCATGGGTTAGACTGGTTGGCATTATTTATGGGTAACGCTAGCAGTTAACACTTATACATAGAACTTATTGTGTACCCTTTCTTAAAAAATGTTTTAATGTTTATTTATTTATTTTTTAATTAAGGTATTTAAAATTTTTTTAAATATTTATTTATTTCTGAGAGAGAGAGACAGCATGAGCAGGGGAGGGTCAGAGAGAGAGGGAGACACAGAATCCAAAGCAGGCTCCAGGCTCTGAGCTGGCTGTTAGCACAGAGCCCGACGTGGGGCTCGAACCCACGAACCCACGAACCGTGAGATCATGACCTGAGCCGAAGTCAGACGCTTAACAGACTGAGCCACCAATGTTTATTTATTTTTGAGGGACCCACACAGAGAGAGACAGAGCACGAGCAGGGGAGGGGCAGAGAGAGGGAGGCACAGAATCTGAAGCAGGCTCCAGGCTCTGAGCTGTCTGCTCAGAGCCAGATACAGGGCTTGAACTCATGGACAGCAAGATCATGACCTTAGCCAAAGTTGCACGGTTAGCTGACTGAGCCACTCAGGCACCCCTAGAACTTACTATGTACCGTTAATTTAAAGGTGAATTACGTCACCCCTAAGCAGGGGAGGGGGGTTGGTATTTCTATGAATCCCATTTTACAAATGAGGAAACTGAGCACAGAGGTTAAGTCGTTTTAGGAAACATAGTAAGTGACTTGAACACGGGCTGGCTCTTCAGCCACTTGCTGATCTGCACCTGGCTAATGTGCACTGGGCTGTCCCTTAGGGTCAGACCTTTCTCTCCAAAGGGCAGGGACCACCAAAAGCGAGGGCACTGGGCAGCAAGAGAGATCTTTCCAAAATACAAATCTGACCATGACCTCCCCAGCTCAACAGCCTTCACTGGCTCCCTATTGCCTGCAGGGTATGATCCCAGCTCCTTGGTTCCCACTCTCCAGCCCCCTGGCCTTCTGTGCTCAGCCATGCACAAGCCTATGCTCTTCCCTCTTTCCTCTCCAAGCCTTCTTCCCACACCCACACCCACATTCCGCCCAGGACATCCTTCCTTCCCCTCTTTGTCCCACCAGTTCCTACTTAATGCTTCAAGATCTTGCCTCCAGGAAGACCTCCAAGCTATGCCCCTCTCCACATACCCCAGCTATGTTGATGTCTCTGCCACATCTCCCATCCCAGTACTTATCTTGCTATATTATAGGCATCGGTGCATCTTCTCCTACAACTCTTATCCTCTGGGGGGCCCTAGAGTGGCCACTCCCTGAATAGCTGTGACATGAATGAGTGACCCAAACTTAGAGCTGAGGGGGCTATTCCCTGGTCCCATGGCCCTTAGCACCCCCCCCCACCCTTTTGCCCAGAGAGCACAGGAGATGTTCCAGTTTACTGCACCCATTATTTGATTATCTTTCCCCCTCTCCCCATGCTCATGCTTGTGGGCTGGAGGTTTGGAGACCGGTCCCCACAGGGAAGGGAGGGGTTAACAGTAGAGGAACTTCCAGCTACTGCTCCGGGGGCATGTGGATGCCATGGGTGCCAAGAGTGGGAGAAGGCTAGAGGCACACCTGGATTCCTTGGGCACAATGGAGATGGTCTTCCTTTTCCAGCTTGATAAAACACCTTGACAAACAATTACTGTTGCACACTCCCTTCTACAAACACCCAGACCCAGCTTCGCAACCTACGAACCTGGTTTCCTGTGTGTTTGTAAGGTCCGTCACATTTCTGAGAGCCACCAAGAATTTTTTTCCTCCAGGAAACTCAGGAGGCATGTCCCTCCTCACGCCCCCTCCATCCACCGGGCTGCATCTCTGCAAGGGCTCCCCCTGTGTTCAGAGACCCTGCCTGCACGCCATCACGCATGCCACTCCACCCTGGCCCTCCCAGTCCCAGGTCCCCGGACCCTGCCATGCCTTTGCCCTCAGCCTGTGCTGTGCCCTGACGGCATGCCCCCTTCCTTACATGGACAAGACTCACCCTTCAGGGGGCCAGTTCAAACACCCTTGACTTTGTGAAGCCTTCTCTGAGCACCACCAGCAAAGACAGGCCCTCTCTGGTCCCTTTTTTGGCTCCCCCAGCATGGTAATCAGGATCTGTCTTCATAACAAGCATGTCACTGAAAGAATTAACGATCCTACCACGCTATCAAGTAAAGAGTATTGTCTCCAGTTTATAGATGAGAAAACTTGAGGCTTGGGGAGGTTCAATGGCTTCCCTTGGTCACCCAGACACAAGTGATGGAGCTGGAATTCAGGCTCAAGTCTTCTGCCTCTGATTTCAGTGCTCCTTGTCTGCCCCCTCTCCCCCGTCTTGGGCCAATGGGAGACAGCAGAAGGACTTTAGTGGCAAGATGGTGGTTAAATTGTGTGTGACCAGGGATCCAGAGCTTGCTTGAAGCTGTGGTCTGTACCTTGAGGGGGTGGTGGCCCTGAGTCCTGGCAATGTCACTGGGGAGGTGGGTCTCTGGCAGGCAGGGGCGGGGAAATGAGCCCCCAGGGGAAGAGTGCTGCTCTCTGGGTCAGATAGGCTTCTGAACCCCAGGAGCAAAGGGGGCCCCTGGGGGCCTGCCTCGGGGTGCCCAGTGCTGGGGGCTGAGAAGACGGGGAGGGGGAGAAGTAGCCAGTAGGGAGGGAAGGGGAAGTGGCCGAGGTCAGTCCAGCAAGCCCCCCGGAATGGTGCCCACCCCCTGCCCTGGCCAGCCTCTGCCCTCCCCTCCCTCTATAAGCAACTCCCTGCTTCACTCTGCAGTTTCAGTCTTCCTCACATAATGACAGCCCCCAAATCAGGCCCAGGTCATGGCCTCCCAAGTGCCGGACCCCTGACCTGAGGCTTCCTAGACATCTTCACCTAGAGATCCGGGGATTCCTCACACCCACCATGTCCAAAAAGAGACCAGTCAACGGCCACCAGTATTCATTGCATGCTAGGCACCCACTGTGATAGCCTTTCCCAGGGGTTAGTTATCTACAAGGAATCTCTGGGGAGGATGCTATTATTAGTTCCGTCCTACAGGCAAGAAAACTGAGGCACAGGGTTTTAGTCACATGACACTCAGCTCCTGAGTTCCCAAAGAGCTGCCCTGTCTCCCCATCAAACCAGACTTCCCCAGGGCAGGGCCCACTCTCCCTCTCAGATACCTACGTGGTCCGCGGCTGCCTCTCCCAGGCCCGGCCAGGTCGCTCCTACCCCTCTGAGCCCCCGGCTGAGTGATGATCTCATTAGCTGAGAGGCCTCTGGGCCTGTCAGCAGACCAGACCCCACAGTACAGACGGGGGTGCTTCTCCTTCAATTAATCTCCACCAGCAGAACTGGACTTGAAGGTACCAGTAGCCAGACTGTGTTGCATCCTGTTCCCAGACAGGCCCGCTCAGGGGATCCCGGCTCGGGTTGAGGAAAGGAGGCAAGCCCAGGGACTCCGTCAGGGCCCTGGCCCTTGAGCCATGTCCTGGCCAGTGAGAGAGGAGAGGCTCCCATATCAACCGGCATTAAATTAGACTTCCATGACTTAAAGTGCGCATGGGTGTGGCTGGCCCAGCATCCAGGCTGGCCCTTGGGACCCGACCTAGTGCTGAGGACAGCCTCGGGGCTGAGCTCTGGGGGTGGCTGGTATGGCTCTGACCACTGGCTACATCAGCAGGAAGGGAATGCGCTAAAGGCTTGGCAGTATATGTACGAGTTAGTATTACCTAGATTTCTAGAGTAAGAAAGGACCAGAGAGGGAGAGTGACATCCTCAAGGTCTCAAAGCCAATCAGCAGTAGAGAAAAGACTTCCCATTTGTCACTCCACCTCTAGAAGGACTCAATGTAAATGTCCCCAAGGACCTTACATGTTAAGGTTCAGACCCACAGCTGCCTGCTGGACCCCCACAAGCTCCTCACTCTCGATGCACCCCCCCATTTGCCCTCCATGTTCCCCATCAGTCAATGGCCTGCACCATCCATCCAGTCTCCCAGGCCAGAGACCCACTGTCATTCAAGACCCCTCCCCTGTCCTGCATCCAGCCAGTCATGGTCCCACCAAATCCATCCATGTCTGTCTTTCTTTTTAAGTTTATTTATTTATTTTGAGGAGGGGTGCAGAGAGAGAGCGAGAAAGAATCCCAAGCAGGCTCTGCACTATCAGCGCAGAGTCCTACATGGGGCTCAAACTCACGAACCACAAGATCATGACCTGAGCCTAAATTAAGAGTCAGACACTTAAATGACTGAACCACCCAGGCGCCCCTATCCATTTATTTCTTGAATCGAGGTCCAGGCCTCATGGGCTCAGGTGTCCCTCTCTCCAGCCCCGCCTCACCCCTCCTGGGAAGCCAACCCCGACAAACCAGGTTGAGCTGCAGAAACTCCTCAAATCCTTTGATCACACTACACCAATGGGATGGCCAGGACAGGTCACATGTGTCTCCAAATGCCCAGACTTTCATAGGTGTTTGTTGAGTGAGTATAATGTCTATCCTGTCTATCTTATGTTGGGAACATTCCTGTGACAGGGAACTCCCTTATCCTGGGATGAAATGAACTGCTTCATTTTGTTTTGTTTCGCTTTTTAAAGATTTGATTGCCATGGGGAAAAAAAAAATCCCATCTTGGACTTAGCTGTCTAAGTCTAGATGACTTCCCTGCTGGAATCCTGGCTTTCTTCTGGAACGGCCCAGACTGGCTAGGTCTTTCCTCTTCTCACTGTGATCAACGACTCACTCACAGCATCAAGGGCACTTGAGAACTTGTTAGAAATGCAAATTCTCCGACACCACCCCAGACCTACTGAATCAGAAACTCTGAAGCTGTGTTTTAACAAACGCTGTGGGTGACTCTGATGCCTAATAAAATTTAGCACTGCTGTTCTGGACACTAGCCCCCAACTGCTGGTCCAGAGATAGTCTGTATCAGAATCACGGGGCAAACACTAATCCCCCAGACACTTGGATTCAGTAGGTCTGGGGTGGGTCCCAGGTTAGACATATAAGATACCAGACACCCAGTTAACTTTGAATTTCAGGGGCACCTGGGTGGATCAGTCAGTTAAGCATCTGATTTCGGCTCAGGTCGTCATCTCACGGTTTGTGAGTTCGAGCCCCGCATCAGGCTCTCTGCTGTTAGCATGGAGCCTGCTTCAGATCTCTCTCCTCTCTTTCTCTGCCCCTCTCCCCACCTCTCTCTCAAAAATAAATAAGCATTAAAAAAAAGATTCTCTCTTTAAAATGTTTTGAATTTCAGATAAACAATGGATTTTTTATGTATAAGTATGCCCCAAAATATGAAATTCATGGATTTCAAGTTTAATTTTACCGTGCATCCTGTATTTTTATTTGCCAAATGTGGCAACCCTATCTCATTTTAACAAGCTTCCCCATAGATTCAGCCAGGTTTGGCCTAAATCCTCTACCATCCTTCAAGTATTTCAAGATAGGGATTCTGACCACCTATATATTATCACCTCCCCCTTCTAGACATTGTGTTTTTGATGTGGCCTAAGTGACATGCAGTGTTGGCAGCCACTCTGTGATACTGCCTCCCATTGGGTCTGTGACCATTGAAAAGCCCCTAAATCCTTCCTAAATATGCTGCTTCTAAATTATGTCTATCCCATTCCAATTTTAGAAAGTGCATGCGGGATCCAGCTTCTGAGGGAGGGATTTCCCACTGTCCTGCCCCACCTTCTTCAGTTCCTCCCATCTTCCCAGCCTGTTGAGTCCTTCTAGAAACTGACTGTATATTAGAAGCTTTCCCAGATGCTGTCCTAGAAGAATCTGATCATCAGATTATCAAGGTTCCATCCAGTCAGTGGTGAACATACTGGATCACACATAGTTGAGGACAGAGCCCTGTGGCCCTGCACTAAATACTTCCATCTAATGTGACAATCAGTTCCCTTTGAGCATAGGTCAATCTATCCACCGATTACAACAGTGCAGAATACTAGTTCCAATAAACCGCAGTCTCTCTCTCTCTCCTTATGCAATTTCCCAGGGATTCCATAAAAGATCATGTCAGATGGATGCTGCTCAGATCTTGTGTCTCCAATAATTCCCTGGTTCACTGGCCCAGCAACTGCAACTTGGAAAGAAATGGGGCTTCATGTGCAGACTCTTAGGGGCCTGGTCCCTCCTCTCAGGGTTCAGGGCTTATCCTCCAATCACCTGCCTCTGATTGCTGCCTGGTAGACCAACTCACCAGGTGAAGTTGGTAGAATCCACTGTCTGTCTAGTGAAAATCCAGCCTGTCCCTGCCCCCCTGCCCATGCACCTCTGTCTTTTCCTTCTTAGAGATGTGTCTGACAGATCGCCTCGACAGTCCAGTCTCCTGATGCTGGGGATAGAGCAGCTCGGGGTCCAGAGATGTGTGCTCAGCACTGCTCCCACCAGCTTCCCCTCCCCTGCCTTCAAGGAGCTCAAGCCAGTTTCTAGGCTAGGACACCTCACCCATGTCGGAGGGAAAGCATGCAAAGCAGCATCATGCAGAATCTGGCTCCCTCCGGGGCCTAAGCACTTTATCCCCAACCCCTCAGCATGTCTCTTCCATTGCCAGGGGCTGGGTAGGCTCTGGGGAGCCAGAATGAAGGGCTCCATCCCCTCAAAGGGCTCAGAAGGGGGTCAGATGCAAAGAACAAGTTGAACTCCGGTTATCTATAGAGGTGAGGACAGAAGCTAGAGCACCAGGAGATAATGACTCACCCTTTTTCAGAAGCAGGGACAGCTTCCCAGAGGAGATGACATCTGGGCTGAGCGCTGAAGGGTGAACACAAGTCCCCTAGGTGGAAAAGAGAGGAAATGGAATCCCAGTACATGGGAAGCACAGGGGCAAGGACACAAAGGAGTGAGCCCTTGCCTGGGGACGGATGACCAAGGCCGAGGGGCTGGATGTTGTTGCAGGAGGAGGTGAAGCAAGGGATGAAGTTGCAAGACAGCAGAAGGCAAAACACAAAGGGGTCTTGCACTCCGCATTAAGGACTCTTCCAGGGAGTCCTCTGTCCCACCTCTGTTGTGACCTCTTCTGTTTGTTCCACCCACGTGCAGCAGGTGCCACCTGCTCACTCAGGCACATTGCTGTCATCCGTCAAAGCCAAACTGTCCCCAGCACAGAGGGAGCCAGACCCGTGAGCCCACAGTGACAACAGTGAGGGCCAAGAGCCCTGGCCGGGCAGCGCCAGCCAGGGGATGGAAGGAAAGCCTTCAAGAAGGTGGTGATGCCTAGGGGTGGTGACTCTGGGGACACAAAGGAGTCAGGAGAAGAGTGTCCCAGGGAAAAGGGAGCACCGAATGGAAAAGCCCGGACACAAGGGAGATGCAGAATCCATGTGACAGGGTGTGTGTGGGGTGGTTACAGCTAGACCAGAAGGCAGGCCGTGGCATGACTTTAAGCAACCGGAAGCCACTAGAAGCTGTTAATCAGAGCATGATACAATCTGATTTGCTCCTGGACTGATCTCTCAGGTTGCTGATGAGGGGCAGGTGCGGGTGCAGGCAGGACACAGAAGCAGCGGATCAGAGGGAGGGGCTTGGGTTTTGGTGGCGACAGGAGGGGAGCGAGTGGATAAATGGAAGTGATATCAAGAAGGGACCAAACTTGGTGACAGGTGAGCTGCGACGGGCCAGGGCAACAGGGGTCTCCAAGTTCCCCACGTGTCCCTGGCACAGGTGACCAATAGCCAGAAGGGTCACCCATGGGCCAAGCACTTTTACAAAGGCAGGTGGAGAACAGGGCTCCCAGAGCTCTGTGTGGGCCTTGATGAGTGTGGGATGCTTGTGGGTGACCCCCAGGAGAGGCCCTAGGGGAGCTGGGGCACAGGGCTGGGCTAGGACAGAAGCAGGAAGCTGGCAGGGTTTAGGGATGGAGAAAGAGAGCTTAGAAGAACAGGTTTGGTCTGTAAGCCCCAAAAGCCTTCCTCTCCTGAAGAATCTTGATGATGTTGCCAGGCATAGGTAGGGACCAGAGGCTCAGAGAAGGTCAGTGACATCCTCAGGGTCACACAGCAAGGAGTGGAGGAGCCTGGCCTAGAACCCAGGGCCTTGGGATTTAGGGGAATGGACACATGAGCTTATGTCCTCATCGCCACCATCCCTGCCTGTCACCCTGTCCCCTTCTCTGCCTTCCAGTTTTTGTGGCTCTGAACCTCCCCACCCCCATCACTCTGAGGCCTGTGAGGGGAGTGTGTGTTGGGAGGTGGTGTTGCAAGAAAGGCCCCGTCCAGGATGTCCAGACATGCCCAATCCCTTCTTCCCACCTCCCTCCACCCCTTCCCTCTCTCCCATCCCACTCCCTGGAAAGGAGGCCTCCCTGTTGCTTAGCAACTAGCTGGAGCCTAGGAGAAAGGAAATGGAAATAGCTCAGGAGGTGCCTCCCCTCCGTCAAGATAGGTCCTTGGTGTGTGCGTGTGCCTACCTACTTTGAGTAGAGCCTAGTGTGAAGCCAGAGCCCCTTACCTTTCAAGCCATGCTATCGCCCAGATCACCCTAAGCCTGCAGGAGGATGTGGCTGTCAGGAAAGCTAATGTCAGTGCCATTTTGGTTGTATCTTCAGAAGCAGTGTTTCCAGCACAAAGGAGAGAACAGACCTGTGGGGCTTCAGTCTGGATCTGGCCCCACCCCTGGAAGGCTGGCTTTTGAGAAGTTGGCCAGATAACTGAAAATTGCATCTGTGGTGGGAAAGCAATTGACTCCATCTTCCCATCTCCGCAGGGCTGCCCTGGGAGCAGACTAGGAGCTGGGAACGCATGTGACCGCATGGGCCAGCAGGACAATGCGTGTTTGGGGGGAGGAGACAGGGGGTTAAACTGAAGCTGAAAGAAAAAACAGAAATAAAACTAACAAATTTTACCTGGGGCACCTGGCTGGCTCGGTGTGACGAGCATGTAACCCTTGGTCTCAGGGCTGAGTTCGAGCCCCACGGTGGGTGTAGAGATTACTTAATAAATAACCAAACAAACTTAAAAAACAACAACCACCTAACAAAGTTTCCCAGAGACCAACATGGTTGCCTACAACCACAAGGGAGTTGCAAGCAGGGACTAGCCATCAGGCCCGGGAACTGGTACAAGGGAGACAGGGTTGCCCTAGGCAGTTGCTAGGTCCCTGGAGATGACTATTCCAAGCACAGGGGCTTTAAGGGCCACCTAGTCCAGCCTGCATCTACCCACTTTACAGATAGGAAAGCTAGGTGTCCAATCCCCCCTCATGCCCTGAGGTGTGACCCAAAGGTGCTAACCTGACGTCCGCCCCCCTCTGCGGCAAAGGAGAAGCGGATTAGAGCCATGAGTGGGTCTTTAAATCTCCAGGATTAACCCGCGCGGAGAGGAGCTTAGCAGGTGGCCGAGAAGTGACCATCCCGCCTGGTGTCTGTGTCTGTCTCGCAGGGCCGAGGCCAGCGGCTCTGGGGCCAGCCGCCATGTCCTCCACCGTGAACAACGGGGCGGCCAGCATGCCGTCCCCACCAGACGCCGCGAACGGCTTCCCGCAGCCCAGCGCCTCCTCGGGGACCTGGCCGCGGGCCGAGGAGGAGCTGCGAGCCGCAGAGCCGGGCCTGGTGAAGCGCGCACACCGCGAGATCCTGGACCACGAGCGCAAACGGCGCGTGGAGCTCAAGTGCATGGAGCTGCAGGAGATGATGGAGGAGCAAGGGTGAGCCGGCCGCGGGACGGGGCGGGGCGGGGCGGGGCGGGGCCTGGAACCCTGCAGTCCGGCTGGGGGGGGCCACACTCTGAGCCAGTCTGGGTGGAGCCTTTGCAAGACTCGCACCTTGCTTGCGACCTTGCTTCATTTATTGGTTTATTCAACCAATAAGCTGCGCTTCAGAAGCTCAGAGGAGAGATTCTGAGATTTGAATGGGCCTTGAAGGATGAGTAGGAGTTTGTCAGGGCTTGTGCGTTGATCAGTCAGTAAGGCTCTTTTTAGGGACTTCCCTCAAAAGTTCAGTGGAGACAGGACAGGCCTAACACGTGGAGCTGGAGGTAAAGGAACAGAACAAAGCCATTCCCATGTGTGCAGCTCCAAGGAAAGCCTGCGGTCCTGAGTTTCCATTTTGCATCTACCCTGAGGATTTTGAAACTAGTGTGGGCTGGCTGTGGAGGGAGTCAAAGTGGGGAGAAGGGCCCACCCATCAGATTTGCACTGTCTGGGAGCTGACCAATCGGAAGTGCCCAGTGCACTGGGGCCTGGAGCCACATTGGGACAGACAACCTGTATACAGCAACGTTTCCAAACCACACCTTTGTCCATCCAGGCCTCCTGGGCTCCCCAAGAGGCGGCCAAGACATGGCTCGGCATCGCTAGGGAGTCCAGGAAGACACTGAGGCTCAGAAAGAGATAGTCCCTGGCTGCAGGCAGGGCCAAGGCTGGGCCCGGATCCAGGGTCCTCAGGGGGACTGCCAGGCAGGGCCCCTGCAGCACAGAGACTTGGTGTTCATCTCCAGCTGGGGACCAGGTGGGGGTGGGGAGGGTCCCTGCCCAGAGGGATAAATGGATGGAAAGCAGCTGAAGGCAGAAGGAAAGGAGGCTTCCAGCTGGCAATGAAACCAGGTTTGATGAGCTGTGGATGTGGACAGAGGAAATGAGATCCCCAGAGGCAGAGTCAAGTAGGGGTGGAAGAGGAGAGCCCATGGACTTTATTTCAACCTACAAACCCCACTGAGCTGGGAGACCTGGGCAGTGAAGGGATGGCAGGCAGATGGGCGAGGTGAGGGAACAGGAGGGGCGCCTGGGCCAGATGAGGCCAGCCTTCTGAGCTGTATTCTTAGAAACTGCCCCCTTCCCCTCCCACAGCCCCCCTCTTTCCTGAGCACCCCCTCCCCCTCGCAGAGCCCCAGACTCTCAGAGAATCCCGAAGGCCCCCCTCTCATGGTGCCCCTCTCCTCCCCAAGCCTCCTCCCCCTGGCTGAATCTCCCTCTCCTCTAGGAGTCCCAGCCCCTCAAAGCACACAAGAGCGTCATTATCAGATGAAGGCAGCCTCAGACAGAGGGGATGGCACTTGGCCATGACCTCGGTGTCGGTCCCTTGGTGTCAAGGACCCATACCTCTCTGGCATGCACTCACTAGGTCTTTAGTCAGGGCCCCTTACCCTACCCAAGCCCTCACCCCAGGTGGTGTCTTAAACTGGAGTCTCCCATAAAGCTGGCTCTCAAGTTACCAGCGACCCTCCCCCAACCCCTAGCAGCAGCCTGGTCAGTGGAGGGCCCAACAATCCAGAATTGAGCAAGCCAGGGCTGCGGGAGGGTTGTTCTATGTCCTGTGGGCAAAAGCTGTACAGGGCTCCCCCATCTCCAGCCAGTCCTCAGAAGGTGCTCCACAAACACCGGGGACCCTTGCTCTGTTATAAAATCCAGTCATTAATATCCATTTCTACAAACACTGGTTCATTCAAGTCTATTTACCAGGTTCTTGGGCATTTGACAGATATTCCCACTAGTCACAGGAACACATATTCTTTGGCCCCATTAAAAAGCAATCTCTTCCTTAATATTGATGGATGGGTGGCTAATTTGCCGGTGATTGATGCTGAATTGGAATCACCTTCCCGGGTGGCCTCTGCACGCAGCCTGCGATCACCATGGGGCCAGGAACAGAGCCCCCCACCATATGATGTGCCGCTCCCACCTCAGCCCCAACTCCACCCCTCCCCCCACCTATGCCCCCTTCCTCTGAGGACACTGGAGGTGGACAGGGCATGGCTCTGCCCCTGGGGCTTGGAGTTTGGAAGCCTCCCGTGTTCCTGTTCTGTTTCCTCATCTGTCAAATGGGAAAAGAAAGACTGCTCACCCTCTCCGAACTGGGGTCAAGAATAAATTAGTGACCCCAGAAGTGATTATGTAGGAACATCCCAGTTTGGGTGGAGACAGGCAGAATGAAACATTTTATACTCTGAGGACCTCTTTTAAAATTTTTTAAATGTTTTTTTTAAATTTATTTTTTTAATGTTTATTTATCTTTGTGAGAGAGAAAGACAGAGTGTGAGCATGGGAGGGGCAGAGAGAGAGGGAGACAGAATCTGAAGCAGGCTCCAGGCTCTGAACTGTCAGCACAGAGCCCAACTGAGACACACAGGTGCCCCTTTTTAAATTTTTTTTTTAATTTTTTATGTTTATTTATTTTTGAGACAGAGCACGAGCAGGGGAGAGGCAGAGAGAGAGGGAGACACAGAATCCAAAGCAGGCTCCAGGCTCTGAGCTGTCAGCACAGAGCCGAATGCGGGGCTCGAACCCACAAACCGTGAGATCATGACCTGAGCCGAAGTTGGACGCTCAACTGACTGAGCTACCCAGGCGCCCCTAAATTTATTTTTGACAAAGAGAGACAGAGCATGAGCAGGGGAGGGGCAGAGAGAGATGGAAACACAGCACCTGATGCAGGGCTCGAACCCACGAACCGTGAGGTCATGACCTGAGCGGAAGCTGGACGCTTAACCAACTGAGCCACCCAGTTGCCCCTATAAAAATATTTTTAATGCAGTGTCCCCTCACCCTGACCCACCCTCAGAGGGCGGTCCGAGGAGCAATGACACATTTAGCATATCCTTCCCTTGTGGCCCATAGAGTGGAGAGGAGATAAGAGAGCCAGATTGCCTGAGCCAGGAGGCTGGGGCACTGAGACAGGTGTCACTGCCCTCCCTATCCCCAGTCCCCTGGCCAAGCCTTTGACTTTCAGTCTAGGGCTGTGGCACAGAAACCAGGCCTCCTGCATGGCAGGCACTGCCACCTTCACAAGGACCAGGTACCAGCCTCCCTGTCTCTGCCTTTGCCTCCAGGAGAACAGGGAGATGGGCCCGAGGTGATTACCGACTGGCAACGCTGCTGACCTGGCAGGGGAGTGGGGTAGAAAAGGGCAGGGAGACTGGGACAACGAGACCCTTGGTCCCTCCTGCTCTGGGACAAATAGTCCTTGGTCACTACTGTTTAATGGGCAGCTATTATGTGCCACACACGGCACAAAGTGCTTTATCATTTCCCTTAATCTTTGTGACAGCCTTGAAAGACTAGTTACTGTCCCTTTTCACAGGTTTAGAGGCCAAAGTCACAGAGCTAGAAAGTGGAGGGTGCCAGGACTCAAGCATAGGACCACCTGGCTCTCAGGCCTCTTCCCTTAATCACTGTGCAATGTGGCCTCAGCTGAGGGTTGACCTCAAGAGGTATGAGGGGACAGGAGACTTGGAGATAGCGGTTGTACCTGACACTTCTTTGCCCAATAATCAGATGATCGTCCCTGGGTCCCCAGCTTCTCCCAGCAAGATACCCTGGGGTATAGAGGGGTCCTTCCCAAGGCTCCAAGTCGGTTCAGTCCAACACTCCTGGTCTCCCAATGGCCTGCACTGAAGTTCAACTTGCCTCAGACCTGGTGGCTCTGGGATGGGCCCTAAATCCCTCCACGTGTCCTGGTCCAGCTCTTAACGAAACCCTGACTCCTGCTGCTACCTCCCACCCCCCTACGCTTATGCTCCATGGCCTCCAGGAGTCTGGGGAACTTGGACCTTGGCCTGAAGCCCATCCCGACCTGTCTCTCCTGCCCAGAGATCCATGAGTCAGGGTCTGGACAGCATGGAAGGGCCTCTGCTGTTTGTCCCAGTGCTGATGCCAGTGACAAGCTGGTCCCCTGAGAAGGTGGGATGGGAACAGTTGCTCTGTGCTCAGAGAGGGGCCACCACCCCTTCTTCCTGGGCACCAGGACACCCCAGCCAGCCAAGGGCTCTGTACTGCCCAACAAACAAGGCCAAGGCACCTCCCGCCAAATGCCCGAGTCTGAGGCTAACAGGGACCAAGGTGGACATGGATGAGCATGACCCAGTCGGCAGTCAGTCCCCAGGTCCCAGTCATCCCGCGTCCTAGATGGTTGGCTGCCCACTTCTTTCCCTGCATCCTCCCACCCACCCCCTAGCTCTGACTTCATCCTGACCTGCACAAAGCCCTGCAGCAGCCCAGCCCCGGCCTCCCTGCCTCCAGCCGCCCCCCCCCCCCCCGGCGGCTCAAGGCACGCAGCCACCAGGGTCAGGCGTCCAAAATGAGCATCCATCCGCCCTTCAAACTGTTCATGCCTCTCTGTCACCGGTCACTCATTTGTCAAAGCAGTTTGGAGGCCACGTGTGGCAGGCAAGGTGCCAGATGCTGGGGACACAATGGCAATCCAGACAGACAAGGTCTCTGCCCTCAGGAGCCCCCAGACCAGTGCAGGATACAGAGGAGGCGGGCGACAGAGGAGGCTAGCACAGGAGCCACCTGCCGGGACTTGGAGGTACAGGTTGCTATGGAAACACAACCTAACCTGGTCGGGGGTATCTGTCCTGCTGTAAACATCCCATGAGTCACGTCTTTGTGCTTAGCCATGATTATTTCCACTGGCTCAACCAGGAAGTTAATTTTGTGAGTCAAAAGATGTGCTCATTTCTTCTGGCTTTTGAAAGGAATTGCCAGATTGCTCTCCAAAAAGGCTGGGCCTATCCCAAATGCTTGTTGGAGAAGGGGAGGGAAGGAGGGAGAAGAGAGGTGGGAACAGAGATGGGGTCCCTGAGAGGCAACAACGTGCCATTCCCATGGATCAGCTGAGTGCGGAGGCCTGGATCTGCCATGAGGACAGAGTGGCTGGTGAGTGGAGGACGGAGACAAGACAGGACCCTGGTCCTATTTTGCCACCAGGTTTCCCATCCAGGACAATGACCTGTAGCCCAGGAAGGGGAGAGTGAGGGATTTAGGACCCCAAGATTCATTCAGCAACAGACGTGATATCTGCTGTTTGCCTGGCACAGGGCACGGGGCTGAGTGAGCAAAGACCCCCGCACCCTGCCCCGGGCAGCATGGACTGGGCTGGAGGGGGGAGCGAGAGAGGAGCCAAGAGGCCTTGCAGTGGCTGTCACAGGAACGCAGTGACAGGGGATGATGACTGACCCTGGGGTGGGAGCAAGGGTGATAATTCTGGACTTTGGTCCCTGGCCTGAGCCCAGGCTTAGGGAGGGAGGGGGAAAGGAATAGAGAAGTTGGGGGATTCCATTCAAGATCAGACTTGGGGTGCCTGGGGGGCTCAGTCAGTTAAGGGCCAGATTCAGCTCAGGTCATGATCTCACAGTTCATGGGTTCAAGCCCCGCATCAGGCTCTATGCTGACAGTTCAGAGCCAGGAGCCTCCTTTGGATCCTGTGTCTCCCTTTCTCTCTGCCCCTCCCCTGCAGTCTCTCTCTCTGTCTCTCTGTCTCTCTCTCTCAAAATAAATGAACATTTAGGGATGCCTGGGTGGCTCAGTCAATGAAGCATCCGAGTTCAGCTCAGGTCATGATCTTGCGTTTGTGAGTTCGAGCCCTGCATCGGGGTCTGTGCTGACAGCTTGGAGCCTTATTCAGATTCAGTATCTCCCCCTCTCCACCCCCCCACTCGTGCTCTGTTTCTCTCTCCCTCAAAATAAATAAACATTTGAAAAATTAAATAAATAAGTAAATAAACAAACATTTAAAAAATTTTAAAAAATTAAAAAGATCAGACTTCACCCACCTCCCCCCCCAAACAGGGAAGCAGTGGATCTAGGACTGAGATCAGGGACAAGCCCCTTGCAGCCTTGCATGCAGAGGTCTGGATGATTTGAGGACTTCCCAAGGCTATTGTGAGGATCAGGTGTCCTTGAGGCCAAGAAAGCGGAAAAGTCCTGGATCTTAACGTCCCTTAAAATGTCTCCAGAGAGTGACTGTGGCCTGGATGGCGGGGGGGGGGGGGGGGACCTGCCCTGGGGGTGGGGGAGGACCAGGAGGAAGCACACAGCCTCCTCCCCACAGTCTTCCCCCCTCCCCCCACCTCCCTGGACAACTTCCTTTTTTGGTTCATTTGTTTGTTTGGCTGCTCGTTGCTTGTTTGTTTAGTTGGTTGGTTGTCTGATTTGGGGCAAAAAGCCTTGAGCTTCCCCAGTGCTGAGAGCCTTGCTTGGTGCTGTGACCTCAGACAGGTCATTGCAAGCTGGAAGGTGCACTTGTGATGGGTGCGGAGGGAGGTTGGAGCATGGCAGGTCGGGTAGGGTGGGGAGGGAAGGAAAGCCAAGAAGGGCAACCCTCACCCTCCCTGTACCTTTGCAGGTACTCTGAGGAGGAGACCCGACAGAAGGTCAGGACTTTCCGGCAGATGCTGATGGAGAAGGAGGGAATGCTCACCAGGGAAGACCGGCCTGGGGGCCACATGTGAGTGCTCCCCTGCATGGGGGTGGGGGACTGAAGGGTGTGAGTTCAGGCAGTAGCTGGGTGCCAGAGGGGCCTTTCCAAGATCCCTCTAGGGGACTGGGGGGCATTGAGGAAGAGGAGGAGGGGAGGGCACCAGCCTGGCCCAGGCACAAATCAGGGGGGCCCCCTGGGGCATCATCTAGGGCTCCCCTGCTGCCCCAGGTTCTATCTATGGCTCAGCAGTGAGGGGAGGCAGCTCGGAGCCCAGCTTGAGAAATCCTGGGCTGCAAATCAGGAAACTTCAGAAATGTTCTGACCCCAGCCTGGCTGCTGGCTGACAGTGGGGCCCCTGGCTAGCCCCTCTTCCCCAATTATTACCACCTGTAAAATGGATTCCCAGAGTAAGCACATGTTCCCGAAAGTAGGAACCGACCCACCAAATGCAATTGAGAGCGTGACTAAAGTCCTATCAGGTAAAGAGAGCAAAGGCTCTGCGGGGGTCACATCTTGCACCTGTCACAGGACAGGAGGAGCACCAGTGTGCCACAAGCCGTGGGCTTGGCATCTAATGGGGAGGCGGATTTGTGTCGGGCTAGAGATACTGGGGACAAGAATGCCCTACAAGAATGCAGCAGGCTGCTGTAGGAGAGTGGGGGCAGCTCGTGCCTGTGAGGGTCCAGGCCAGGCGGGATGGCCGACCGCGCCCCATGCCTGGCAGACAGTGCGCCCTGAGGGGCATCACGTGCCTTCCCTTCGCTGAGCCTCCGAGCCCCAACCTGGTTCTGGCTCTGGGCAGGACAGAGGACAGAGGGTGCGTGAGCCGCCAGGGTAGACACTCCTGGCATTTCCTCTGGGGTGGGACTACTTTGGGGAGCAGGCATCTTGCCAAGGCCCCTAAACCCCTGTCACCTTTGCTCACACCAAACAAAAAGAGAGCAGCACCCTCTGAGAGATTCTCCTGTTGAGGTTTTTTTTTAAAAAAAAATTTTTTTTTGAGAGATGGAGAGAGACAGCACAAGCAGGGGAGGGGCAGGGAGAGAGGGAGACAAAGAATCCAAACAGGCTCCAGGCTCTGAGCTGTCAACACAGAACCCGACACAGGATTCAAACCCACAAATCCTGAGATCATGACCTGAGCGGAAGTCAGCCGCTTAACCGACTGAGCCACCGAGGTGCCCCTCCTGTCTCCATTGTCTTAAGGACAGACAGCATTACAGGAGTAGCCAGACCTGGATGGGCAGCCGGGAAACCCTTTCTGTGTCCTTCTGGATGGCTGGGGGCTCCAGGGATGGGGAAGTTCCGCCGTATGCCACCTAAACTTGACCTCTCTGCCAGGGCAGCCCAGGCTTGCGAGGGGCTCCCAGGCGACCTAGGGGAGCCAGGCTCGGGCTGAGGAGGCATCCCTGATCACCACCTCTCTCTCTCATAGCCACTCCTGCGCCCCCTCCAGTCAGGGAGGCCCATCCGCGCCCCCCCCCCCCCCCCCCCCCCAGGGCAGGGCAGCCCCTCTCTTCCCTTCCTAAAGCTCCTGAGAACTGCTGCTGCCTGTACCACCTCCAGACCCGGAGATCCTGGCTTTCTGACCTGTGCCCCCTCAAATCACCCCCGTGCTTTTCTAGAAAATCACCCTCTTCTACACACTGTGAGGGACAGGGGCCTGTGTGGACTCTTCTTTCCAGCAAGAAGCCTGCCCTTCTACCCTCTCCCAGGCTCCTTCCTTTAATTATCTTTTATTTTAATGTTTATTTATTTTTTTAAAATTTTTTTAATGTTTTATTTATTTCTAGGAGAGAGAGAGAGAGAGACAGTATGAGCAGGGGAGGGTCAGAGAGAGAGGGAGATACAGACTCTGAAACAGGCTCTAGGCTCTGAGCTGGCAGTCAGCACAGAGCCCGATGCGGGGCTCGAACCCATGAACCGCGAGATCATGACCTAAGCGAAAGTCGGATGCTTAACCGACTAAGCCACCCAGGCACCCCTAATGTTTATTTATTTTTGAGAGAGAGAGTATGAGCAGAAGAGGGGCAAAGGGAGAGGGAGAGAGGGTCTGAAACGGACTCTATGCTGACAGCAGAGATGTGGGCCTCGAACTCACAAACCACGAGATCATGACCTGAGCCAAAGTCAGACAGTTAACTGACTGAGCCACCCAGGCACCTCCCAGGCTCCTTCCTTTTAATCAAATTCCCCGTCCTTCCTCAGCTCTGCTTCCTCCTCTGGCTGCCATCCGATGTTTTTCTCTCCCTTTTCAATCGAATTTCTGTAGAGCAGGTGGCAGGCATTGCTACTACTTCCTTAGGCCACAGAGGGTCGGCTTCCGCCCCAACCCCTGTGACCTGCTCACACCACGGCCTCCAGAGCCCTGTGTCCCGTGGCCCATGCGTCTCGGCAGGCCTGGCCTCTCTCTGGCCAGGGTCACCCCTGTGCATCCCCTTCTGGAAGCCTACTTTTCCCCTGGCTTCCAGGATGCGCTTCTCTGTTTCCTCCTGCCACCCTGGTGGCTCCCTCTGTCTCCCTTTGCCTCTCTCTTCTTCCCAGATGTTGGACTCTCCCCTCTGCCTTCCCTCTTCTCCCTGGGACAAGGGGATCTCATCTGTTCCCCAGCTGAGATGCCCCCTGTGACCGGGTACCCTCAAGTCTTTCCCAGTGGTCTTGATCTTGTCCTTCCCTGAGTGAACGATGCATGTAAGAACGAGGACGCACTGGGAAATCCACCAGTGTGTCTGTCATCATAAGAAATGTCCTTGGGGGCCTGTGCTGAGTGTCTGCCTCCCCCGCTCTCTGCTCCGTGCCAGTGCTAAGAGCAGGGAGGAGAGGAGGGGAAGGTGGGCCCCCTGCCCCCTGGGTGGAAGCACAAACCTGAAACCTGAAACCAGGAATCACCAGCAGCCCCTGACAAGAAGAAACACCAGGGTTTGCTTGAATCATTTAGCCCTTGTGTGTGCTCAGTGGAGGAAGAGAGAGCGACAGGCTGGGGTGGTCAGTCATGAAGGCCCCCTTGGAAGAGGCAGTGTCTGGAGGATTCGATGGTCAGGGAGGACTCCTGCTTTGGAGGCAGAGAAGAGTGTAGCCGAGGCTGGGTCCTGGGATTCCACTGGGTGCAAGAAGATGCTGTCAGAAGACTGAGCTTATCGGTTTTGTTTACTGCTCTATCCCTATACTTGGAACACTGCAGCTCGCCCCATTTTCCCCAAAGCCTCCGTTTCCTCCTCTATGTGGGAAAAGGGGTGGGGCCGGAAGGTTTCTTCTAGCTCAGGGAGCCGAAATGCTGTGAAAATAGCACTCCAAACGGTGACTGAGATGAGCTAAGGAGGCTGATGGTGGCCTGGATAATAACTCGCAGGCTGGGAGGAGCCTGCTGGCTGTGGTGCTGAGCCCGAGGCCCAAGGCAGAGGAGGTGACAGAGAGCTAGTGACAGATTGGCCGTGTGCCTTCCTGTGGACTGGCATCTGACTATGGATCTTCACTTCCTAGCTCCGAGTCCAGGGTAGTGGAGAGAGAGTGTGGGCTCTGGCGTCAGGCATCTCACCTGTCTCAACCTCTAAGTTCAATGTTAACCCCATGGACCCTGGATCCCAGCTCAACCGCACCCCAGCTGTATGGCTTGGGCAGGTCCTTGACTTCTCTAGGCCTTTACTTTACTTCTGGGTTCCTCTTTATAAAAGGGACCACCTGGCAGTCCCTGTGCTCATGCCTCTGGCTTCCTGACCCCGATACCCAACCCCGCTCATAGTCTGGCATTTTGAGACACAGAGAAATCCAGTGCCCTCTCAGAGGGAGGTGGCAAAGCTGGAGCCAGCAGAAGGGTCACCACTCAGGGAGGAAAGGAGGAAGGATATCTGATTTTAACCCTCCATGGACTGTAAGAGCCTATGGTACCTCCCATTCAGGAAAAGGGTCTTCAAGGGGCAGAATCACTCCCATTGCTTTTTATCCCCAGGGATCCTCTTTCTTCCTTACGTTAATCTACCAGTTTGAGTGACAGTCTCTTGACACAGACCATCTTCGGTCTACTCTCCACCCCAGATACCAGGACATCATATGGCTGCAGTATCTGGACCGGATTCCATAGATGGTGGCAGCCGGTGGAAGGTTTTGGAGGAGGTGGGATGTGGTCTGACAAATGTTTGGGGACTTTCTTCTTGGAAAGAGGAATCAGAAAGGTGACAGTCAGGGAGAACCGTGGGGCAGCTGGCACAGTAATCTGGAAGCCAGGTGACAGCGAGAAGTCAGGTCCCAGAGACAGTGAGAGAGGACACGCCTTTGTCCTTGGAAACAGATTGGCGTTGGGAGCCTGTTGTACCCCAGAAACCCTCTGTGGTCCCCCACCACCCATGTAGCTGAGTCTAGACACCCTGGCGTCATACTGAAGGCTCTCCTCACTCACTCCAGCCCCGTTCCCAGCTCCCAGCCTCCCGCAGAGGCCAGCCTCCCTGCTGGCAGCTCCCAGCTCCCTCCATGCCTTTACTCATCCTGGGCCCCTCTGCACTGGTTCTAATTCACCCCGTCATTCAGGGCTGCCTCTAAAAACCACTCCACTGATATTCCCAGGATAAAAGTAAACCCTTTTCCTCTTTGGAATACACACGATGCTTTCTTACTTCTCATGGTTGCTACCAGTTCTGTTTTGTTTTTCCCTCATTCTAATAGACAAGCCTTAAGAATAATTGTTCATAGTTATGTAACATTTAAAAAATGCTTGGGAGAGGTTTATGGCAAACGATATTCATAAGCTACTCCCTAACACAGTGGGCAAATTCCAGTCTTTTTTTTTTCCTGTGCATCCAATTTGCTACACAGTGCGATATCTCTGTGCCTCCTTGTTTTATCTATAAGATGGGAATATTCACAATGGTACCCATGTCACAGAGCTGTTTGAGCATTAAATGATTAAATGAGATAAATGCTCTCATTAGAATCGCGCCTGACCTTGTGCCCCGTGCACAGTGAGGAGCAAGGGGAGAGGCCGCGGGCCTGACTCATCCCTGCTCCTGCCACCTGTCCTGCCGTCCTGTTCGTCCCTGTCCCTGCCACCGCTGCCCCTGTCCCAGGCACCAGGCAGACTTGTCATGCCGCTGAGTGAAGGAGCAGAGAAAGCAGACCCTTTGCCTGCAATCCTCCCCTCCTCTGTCTGGACTCATTCATCTGTCCATTGGCCATTATGCTCCTGGCTAATGGGAAACAGAACCAGTTAATGAGAGAAACTGCTGGCAACAAGCTAGAGCGTGACAGGCAGTCTTTACCCAGGTCAGAGCCTTGGCTGGGGCAGCCGGTCCAACATGTGTCCTGTGCGGTGAGGACCCTTGGTCCGTCCATCCTTGGTCTCTTGTCACCAGACCCTGGCTGTTTGACTGGCTTTGGTTAGCTCTGTGGGGGCTTGGTTCGTTCTATCGTAGGAGAGTAACGCCTCCCCTACCTATTCCACAGACGTGGTGAGGAGTCAACCAGATAACAAACACGAATTTAAGAGCAGGAAGTACTAGGGGGCGCCTGGGTGGCTCAGTTGGTTAAGCATCGGACTCTTGATTTCAGCTCAGGTCATGATCTCACACTTTGTGAGTTCAAGCCCTGCATAGGACTCTGTGCTAGGCAGTGCAGAGCCTGCTTGGGATTCTCTCTCTCTCTCTCTCTCCTGCTCACGTACATGTGCGTGCATGCGCGCTGTCTCTCGCTCTCTCTCTCAAAATAAATAAATAAACTTAAAAAAAAAAAAAAGAGCAAAGGGGCACCTGGGTGGCTCAGTTGGTTAAGCATCTGACTTCAGCTCACGTCATGATCCCGTGGTTCGTGAGTTCGAGCCCCGTGTCGGGCTCTGTGCTGACAGCTCAGAGCCTGGAGCCTGCTTCAGATTCTGTGTCTCTCTCTCACTCTGCCCTTCCCTTACTTTCTCTCTCTCAGAAATGAATAAACTTCAAAAAAGAATTTTTTTTTAAAGAGTAGGAAGTGTTAAACAAATCTAGAACTCCATGCATACGCCCACAACTGTGTTTATAAAGTAGAGAGGCCAGGGCTGAGCTAACATCTGCAGCGAAGTCAAGGCCAGTCCTGTTTGCATGTGAATTCTCAAAGCCAATTGCATAAGTGAACTTATATCCTTTACTCAAAGGTTCCAAAACCAAAGGGAATGTTCCTTTCCTTCTCTGGGCCTCCGTTTTCTCATCTGTAAAATGGGGAGGTGTGATTTCTCTAAATAAGATAGTGATTCCGATTGGGATTTGTGAACATTTGAGAGCAATTGAAACATTAGAGAACATTCTGGTTAGTGATATTATCATCCAGGAAACGCAGGCTTGGAGAATGCAGGGTTCTAGCCTTGGGAGATCCCGAAAGACAGATGTACTGATATCAGCTGCACAAAGTCACCAAGAGAAAAGTTGCCAAGGCCCATTTATACCCCTGGAACATGTAGGGCTTATCTTACCAGAAGGTTCTGAGACCCTGTGCCCCTCCCTGAGCCCACCACTCAATGCCCTATGCTTGTCCTTCAATGCTCCCAGCAGATAAGAGCCCAAGTAAACCTCTCAGAAGGGACCACTGAGTGAGAAAGGCCAACTGAGAAGACCCCAGGGAGGGAGGATACTGAAGTTCTGTCCCTGGGACAGAGGAAGAAAGATATCTGTAGGGGTGCAGCCACAGAGCAGGAGGGCGCAGCGCGGGAAAGGAGGAGCTCGAATGTTACTTACAGGCAAAAAAGGATCCCTGCCCAGGGCAGCCCCCAGACTGAGCTGTTTTAATTTGTAAATAACCTTTATCAGGATAAATGGAAGCTCCCTCCTGCCATCGGCTCACCCACACAGTGTTCGAGGTGCCCTTCAGTTTCGCCAAAGACTGTGTTTTATGTGTCAGGCATTTGTGTGGCAATGTGGGGACGACAAGGTTGGGGACAGTGGAGACGGGGGCGAGGACCAGCCGAAGAGCTGGAGATTTCAGGAACAAGAAAGAAGCCACAGGCTTCAGAGAGAGGAACGTGGGGAGGAGCAGAGAAGTTTGAACAGAGGGTATGGGGATGTTTGGCTCCATGGGGGTGCGGGGAGAATGACCTGCAGCCCTCCCCCATCACCCCAGAGAAACCTCCCACACTACCTGTGTGACTTCAGGGTCGCCCAGGACCAGGTCTGTGTTTAGGAATCGAATGACATTTTCAATACTGGCCTCCAGGCTAGCTAACACTGTCAGAATTTGGGCTACATTCTTTTTCTTTAAGTTTATTTATTTTAAGAGAGAGAAAGAGAATGAGCTGGGGGGGGGGAGAGAGAGAGAGAGAGAGAGAATCCCAAGCAGGTCCCTTGCTGTCAGCGCAAAGCCCGATACAGGGCTCAAACTCACAAACTGTGAGATCATGACCTGAGCCAAAACTAAGAGTCACTTAACCTACTGAGCCACCCAGGCGCCCCAATTCTTTTTTTTTTTTTAATACAAAATCAGTTCTTCAAAGAACAGATTAGTGGGTGCTCTTCTGGAGATTTGCTCCTGGAAATCCTTTCACCTTGTGGCTGTGGTCTGCCTTCCTTGGTCTGTCATTCTCTCTCTCTCACTCTTTCTCTCTCATATATCACAATCCAGGGGGAGAAGGTGATGGTGTGTCAGTGTCTGACAAGGGCCCCTCGGTCTAAAAGGGGCAACCATGTGTGGGACGACTGACTCGTGTCAGGAGCTTCATAGAATCTCGCTTAATCCTCTCCTCAGCTGGGATATTCTTTTCCTGCTTGTGGAGATAACAGCCTGGGGACTCAGTGAGCATGGTCATGCCTGGATTGAGACCTGTCTGTGCGAATCCAAAGCTTGTGTCATGTCCTTAATGCTCTGCGGTCCCCAGCGTGGGCCTGCCTTACTCTGGGCAGGGCAAGAGTGAGGCTGCTGAGCAGCACCCGGGAGTGAGGGTAGTGGTACCCCAAGCAGGGCTGAGCCTGCATCTGGGAAGGGCACTGTCTGAGCCAGCAAGAAAGGAAGAACGGAAGGTGGGGAAGCCACCACTTTGAAGCCATTACCCTGGAGCTGGGCTTTGGAGGGTCGCTTCTGGGCCCGTTCAATTAAAGAAAAAAAAAAGTTGCACAGTACTGTTTCCCTCAGAGAATCCCCCAGCGGCCTTATAACATCGTTATCACGCTCATCTTGGAGAAGAGGCTCAGAGAGGGGGGATGACAGGTACCAGGTCACCCAGGGACTCAGGGGCAGCACATGATGAGCACACGCCTGCTGCTTCAAAGCTCGTGCTCTAGCGGGAAGCCCTGCTGCCTTTAGGAAGAAAGGGTCCTTAGGCGAAGTGCCCGCAGGGAGCAAACATCTGTGGCAGTAGTTGGCTGTGGGCTCCTGAGCCGGGAGCAGGGACGGGACGCTGCGGTCCCTGCTGAATGCAGGGGGAGGGCTCTGCAAGATAGATGGGGAGCCTCGGAGGCGGCAGAGCGCTGGGGCCAGCGCCGCTGCCACCGGGCGGCGGTGATTGATGAGAGCCCGGCAGCGGCTGCGGGAGAAGCGCAGCCAGGCCTCGGGAGGCTGCGGAGAGGAGGGCGAGGAGAGGCCATGAATATTTCAGAGCCGCAGCCTGGGCTGGGGGGCCGCGTGGGGGCGGGGACGCGGGTGGGGACTAGGCCAGCGAACACGGTTGGGAGCTAGGAGGGTGGGAAGGGGCTCTCGGGGAGAGCGGGGCTCATGAGAGGAAGGGGGGCTGCGGACGGGGAGTGGGCTGAGAGAGGGGCAGCGGGATAGGGGTAGGACAGTGGGGCTCAGGGGCACAGGGATCCGTGAAAGGGGGCTCTGTGCGGAAACGGGGACTGGGGAGGACAGAGGAGCAACATGAATGGCGGTGAGGGAATCGGTGAGGGGAGGGCCACACCAAGGAGGAGGGGGCTCACTGAGAGGTGAGACCAGAGAAGGGACCGAGCGTGGGGAGGGCCTCGCTGAGGCCGAGCGCCTGCAAGGGTAGCAGCCCTTTGGGTCGCCCAGATCCCCGCCTGACCCTCTAGGGCTCGGGGGCAGCATCCCGCAGACCTTGCGGGAGGACCAGGCCTCGGGGTGCCGCACTGAGAACCCGGCAGGGGGCGGAAGGCCCAGCCCTGGGGCGCGGGTGGTGAGCGTCCCTGTCGCCAGCAGCGTGGCGGAGACCCCGCGGCTGCTCGAGGGCGCTGAGCCGGGCCTGGAGTACGCGCCCTTGGACGAGGACGACGGCCCGGTGGACTGCGACTGCCCGGCCACCTGCTACCGCGGGCACCGGGGGTACAGGTCAGCGCCCGCCGCGGCGGGGAGGGTTGGGGGGAAGGGGGCCGGAGCCTCCCCTCCTCCCTCACCGCCCACTCCCACGTCCCACCCCCTGTCACCCAGGACCAAGCACTGGTCCAGCAGCTCGGCGTCGCCCCCTCCCAAGAAGAAGAAGAAAAAGAAAGGTGGCCACCGGAGAAGCCGGTGAGAGCGCCGCCCGCCGGAGGGGGAGGGGTGGGGTCCCCCAGGTGCGCCCCCTTCTGCGGGCAGGAGACCCTAAGTCGCATTTGTGAGACCCTAAGTCGCATTTGTGAAACCCGTCCCTAGCAGCAGCCGCGACCCTTTGCCCTTACTGAATCCCGCCCCTTCACTGTGCGGGGGCGGGGTAACGAAGGCCCCTCCCCCTCACTGGCCCCACCCCCTGTCGGACCCCTCCCTTCACCAGGCCCCTCTCCCTCGCAGAGCGCCCCCCTTTGGCCCAGCCCCCTCCCCTCAGTGGCACTCATCTACCCTAGAACTAGACGCACTGATCCGGCCCCTAGGTCGCAGTCGGTCTGCTCCCAGTCCCCCACCTCCCTCCCCCAGGGGTCCTGCACTCAACACTTCAAGTGTGAGTGGTCTGGAGAGGAGGGGTTTAGCTGGGTCACATCTGTGGCTCCCCATCTGTGTGTCCCCCTCTCCTGTCCTTAATGAGACCCTGGCAGACTTCTGGAGCCCCAACTAACTCTGTCTGTCCTTGTTTCTCCCTGACCCTCAGCAAAAAGAGGAGACTGGACTCCGAGTGCAGGTCAGTGTCACTGGTTACTGGGGCTGGGGGACAGGGGTGAGGATGTCTGTGGGTGGGCAAGACTCCAAGACCATCCCCCAGAGACAGGAGGCCTGTCACCTCAGGCCCTGGACCCTGCAAGCTGCCAATGTGCCAGCTTTGCCACCATTGGAGCCGCTAACATTTGGGTTTGAAACAGCCCTCACTTACAATGCCAAGGAGGCTGAACGGTGGCTAGGGGACAGCAGAGCGGCTCCATCACCTACCCTTAGGGCCCTTCCTGACCCTCAGGGCGTCAGGTTACTTTGTACTATGGGCAGCTGACTTCAGCTGGATGCCGGAGGCACCCAGGTTTCCCCAGCCATTTCCAGCTGCCCCTCCCTGTAGGGCACCAGTTCACTAGAGTCCACCCCACCCTGTGTCCACAGCTGTGGGAGCTCCTCACCCCTGCGCAAGAAGAAGAAGAGTGTGAAGAAGCACCGCAGAGACAGGTACCTTCCCTCCCCTGGGGCCTCCTCTCACTCCTGTCAGCCCAGGACCATGGCTGTGCAGATCTGTGTCCCCAGGCCACCCCAGACAAGCTCAAGAGAACCCTTTTGTGGCCCTACAGGTCTGATTCTGGGTCCCGGAGGAAGAGACGACACAGGTGAGTGATGCCCTGCTAAGGATGTGGACAGAGGCTAGTGCTATCCCGCAGGGACCAAGGCCCAAGGGAAGAAGTGATGGGAGGGGGGTGGTGAGGGTCTTCCCCTGCTCCATCCTCCCCCTGAGACTCCTTCTGGGAGGCAAGCAGGGAAAGGTGGAGAGGGGAGAGGAGGAATGTCAATTGTTTGCAACGCTTTCTGGTCCCATGAGTCAGCCTTGATGTCAGGAAGGGAGAAGCATCAAGACCCCACGTTGCAGGGAAAGGGTATCCATACAGAAGGCAAGCTCGATGGGTAGGAGACAGGTGGGCGAGCTGTGGCTGTGGCTGTGGCTGGTGGTGCTGTCTGGAGGACAGGTGCCAGCCCCCAAAGAGACCTGACTGACAGGCCAAGGAGCTGGCCTCCAACCACGTAGGGCAGGGAGCCAGCATGGGGCTCTGAGCAGGACAGTGACTTGTTCAGGATGAATTAGGGGAGGGGAAGGGAGAGGAGGGGAGGGGAGGGGAAGACGTGAAAGTCAAGAGCCCTGACAGAGGCTGGGGTAGAGAAAGTAGAAAACAGCATGGAGAGAAGGAAGAGGTAGGGCAGTCCCAGCCCTTTGGCTGGCATGAGGGCCAGAGCCCCTCCCAGCAGCCCTGAAGAGGGGCAGAGTCCCCAGTCTCATTTCTGCTGTGGGAATTCGCCCAGGGCCATTTGTCAGGTGGGGCAGGAGCTAAATAAATAACTAATCCTGAATCTCTAATTTCCCCAGTTTCCCATCTTCCTTCCCTTCCTTTCTTCTCCACTTCTTAAGGGCCAGTATGTGCCCCAACTGCCCCCTAGTGGTCATCACCCATCTGCACAGATCCTCTGGCCAGCGGCCAGGAGTTCTGGAAAGGACCTAGAGATGACCTAGGGCTAGACCAGCTCCACGTGGGGAGACTGAAGCCCAAAGCAACATGGTTTCTAGAACTAAAATCTTTGGTCTCCTGGGCCTGCCCCCACCTGCTCTGCTCCTGTGAGAAACACATCCCAGTGTTTCTTAGCATCACTTCATTCTTGGTCAGAAGGAGGCATCTGTCCAGGACTAGAAGGATCCAGCAGGAATCTGGTGGCATCAGGGAGGGTGGGGCTAAGAGATCTACAGGGACCAGGGGTGGAATGAGACCTTAGACACCTACAAGGAAGTGTTTCAATCCTTTTGTCAAAGGGGGAAGGAGAACACTGTGGGGCCTGCCCCAGGGAGATGGATGGGATGGGACCGTATGGGGCAGGATTGGGTGGGATGGAAAGCTCTAGGGACAGCCCATGGTGAGAAGCCAGAGGACTTAAATGCAGGGAGATTACGCCCATGGGCAAGTATTTCTTTCTTAAACCCCTGGGGAGCTGGCCCAGAGTTGGGCCGCTCTCTGAGGGGGCAGAAAGGGAGGAAGCCTCGGCTCTGCCCTAGACAGCCCCATCTGAGGGGACCTGGGACACAGGGGACACAAATTAGGTGTGGAAGGGCCACCCCCACCATGATGACTCATAGAGGCCCTGTCCTGAGACCAATTCCAGAAGGAAGGGACAAGTCAGCCTTCTGGGGTGGTGGATACATCCCTTATGGCACGCCCAGGAGGAGCAGCACCTGAGGCCCAGATAGGCAGTGATCCTGGACCCGGGCTTACAGAAGGAAGGAAGGAGGCGTGGCTGTGTGAAAGGAACCAAAGCAGGGAGGTGGAATGAGCAAGTCCACACCAGCTGGGGTAGGGATGCGGGGCTCAGATCCCAGACAGGAACAAATCTCACCTCCCTCAGCCCAGTACCTAGGCACAGCCCTGCTCCTGGCCCCATGCTGGGCTCAGGCCAGCTGTCCCCTCAGCCTCTGCTTTCTGCAGATCTCGAAGCCCCAAGAGCAAAAGGAAAGAGAAGAACAAAGAGAGGAAGAGGTGAGAACCATTCTCTAGCTCCTCTGCCTCTCCCACCCCTTCCCCCACTCTGGCCCCCAAACCTGGCCTTCTAGAATCCCAGAATTGGGCCCTTGGAGATAGTTCTTTTTGTCCCCACTGCCCAGATGGAAAAATTCGGACCCAGAGAGGAAGCCAAGAGCCCTTGTGGGTCAGTGGCAGAGCCAGAACTGAAACCCAGGCCTCTTGCCTCCCAGTCCTGGGTTCTTTCAAGTTCTGTCTTTATTACCCCTCACATCCCTCACTCCCTTACTCCCCACGTTCCTCAGTGAGGTCTTGGGGATCCTGGCTGTCTATAGAGAAAAGGATGCTTTTTCCTAATTCCCACAAATGACCCACATGGACTAAAGGAGCTATTTCTGTAGGACACGGTAGGGGACGGGGTCCCCCGTGGGGGGGGGGAAGGGGACTTAGGGACTGGCTGGTTTCTCTCCCAGGCCACACGCGGAGTCCCCAGGTCGGAGGCCCCGTCGCCACAGCAGCGGCAGCTCCCAGAGCCCCTCCCTCTCCTCCCATTACAGCGATTCCAGATCACCCAGCAGGTAGGTCCCTGGCCCCTTGGAAACAAACGCTCCAGAGGTCGTTCAGCTCGGTTCTCTGCTGGGGGGGAGGGGGCTTGTGGATCAAACCCTCCCAAGGGTTGGGGAAGGGGCTGGTGGGCAGAACAGCAGTTGGTGGGTGGAAGTCTACCAGGAACGTGCAGGTGCCCACCCCCTGGGAGTGGGCAAGGAAGAGCTTCCGGCCGCGCCTCTTGGAAATCGAGGCAATAGGTGGGCTAGGGCCTTGCTCTCTAAATGCAAGCGAGAGGCAGGGGAAGGGACTGCCCTTGGGGGGGGGGGGCAGCGGTTCCACTTGTAGAGGGGGTGGTCCCACGCCGGCTGCCCGCCACGTCCCGTCCCCACCCCCCAGGCTGAGCCCCAAGCACCGAGATGACGGGCGGAAGACGGGCAGCCAGCGGTCCAGCGGGAGCCGGTCGCCTTCCCCGTCCGGCGGCAGCGGATGGGGGTCGCCCCAGCAGAACGGCGGCAACAGACAGCGGAGCGGAGCGCACGGGAGCCGCCCCGGCTCGGCGCACAGCCCGCCAGATGTACGTACGCTTCGCTTTGCGGAGGGTTCCCGCGCCGTTTGCGGGCTGCGCCGCGCAGGGTGGGGGGTCACCGCCGGGCGGGGCGTGGTGAGTGTCTAACGGGGGAGGGAGGCTCTGCTTCTCCCTCCCGGCTCGGGAACGGTCTGGAATGCTTGGTTGTTGCACCAACCTGGTGTCAGGGCGAGGGGGGCCTGCAGGCTTGGGCCGCCCTTGAGCTTGGCAAACCGGTGGCCAGAGAGGGCTTGACCACTGGGGCTCTCAGCCAGTTTGGGTACAGAGCTGAAGAGACTGCAGGGTCTCCTGCCTCCCTCTCTCCAGACGTATTGGGGTGGGAGGGGCATGGACAATGCGAGGGGTCGCAGACAGGAACCGGATTCAGAGGCGGGATCTCCCCGGGGCACCACTTAGGCCGCGAGCCTCCCTCTCCTCCCCAAGCCCTCTCCCCCTCTCCAAGCGCCCACCCTCCTTCAACCCTCTCACTGGCCGCTCCCTTTCCCTCAAAGCCCTCCCCTTTCTCTGTCCCCAACCCGATCACCGAGCTCCATTTCTAAAGTCCCTTTTCCAAAGAGTGTGTCCTTTACCCCCAGGGACTGACTGCCCCCGCGTGTGGACAGCTGTCTCAAACCTGCAGGCACCCTTGTTCCCCGTGTTCCATCCTTCTTAAAGCACCTGCCAGTGGCCCCCTTGCTCCCTCAGAGACTGCACACCAACACCCCCCAAAAAACGGTCCCCACCCATCCTCCAAGAAGGGCAAGAACTCCTTGAGACCCACAAGCAGGTGTGGTGATGGCAGGGGCTGGCAGAACAGACAGGCTTCTCAGCCTTTCACAGGTGGAGGGGCTGGGCTGGGAGGGGGGTGCTCCCAAGCCCAGGGGAGCCCCCCATCCCCTTGTGTCTGTTGATCTCAGGGAGACAGGGACGCAGTACTGGCAGGGGCACTGGGTGGCCAGAGGGACTTGGGGTGGACAGGCCTGCAGGTGCCCCCACCCCAGACCCGAAGGCTGCCTCCCAGCAGGGAGGGTGGGGGCTGCCCCTCCCCAGACCTCCGGTCTCAGCAGCAAACATGTCCGTGTTGGTCAGTTTCATTTTGATTTTTGGCTGTTTCCTTCACTCCCTTTCTTTTCTCAAACACCCTTACCCCCAAGGCCTTAGTGAGGAAAGCCAAAGGCAGCTGACAAAAGGCTCCTGGTCTCAAGGTTTTTATTTAAGAATGTTACCTGTTTCGGGACGGCCGAAACTTGGACTGGGTGCCAGGCTCTGGAGCTCCCAAGGGCCTGGCTGGGCCACATAGGGAGGATCATGCCAATGCCCCTGGATCTGTCTTGAGGGTGGAAGAGGACACACAAAGGTAGCTGAAGGCAGCCAGGACAGAGAGGGTGGACAAACTCAGAAGAGAAAATGCCCATTCCCCCCCCTCCCCCACTATGGGCTCAGAGCGCCAAACAGCTTCTCAGGGGAGCTTCCCATCCTCCTGGAAAGCCAGGGCCCAAAGAAGGCTCCACCCCACTTCTGGCCCCCTCCCCTCCCTGAGCAATAGGCCACCAAGAGCCCTGGACACATACAGACAAAATGGCCACAGTGGCGAAGTAGACTCCAGGACAGAGCAATCGGGGAAAAGGGTGTAGCCTCCAGCCTTGGGGAGGATGCCCCCAAATCTTGACCGCCTCCCAGAATGGGATTCCATTTTGGCATTGCCCCAGAGTCTCCTGGGACAGAGCACCTCTTACCCCTTTCACAAAGCATGTTTCCCAAATCCTATCCCTTCCCTCGGGCCCTGCGAGATCTGGGACCT
Organism: Hyaena hyaena; assembly: GCF_003009895.1. Taxonomy (NCBI): domain Eukaryota; kingdom Metazoa; phylum Chordata; class Mammalia; order Carnivora; family Hyaenidae; genus Hyaena; species Hyaena hyaena. The sequence goes on from NW_024080860.1 coordinate 981,614, forward strand.
CAGGACATTCAGGCCTCTCACCTGCCCCCCTCCAGGGAGGTGAGATGCGGGGGGGCAGAGACTTTGCCATTCACCAAAAATGTCTTTGGGGATAAGCACTGGGGGGAGTGGGGGTGTTCTTGGACGCTACCTTTAAAAAAAAAAGAGAGAGAACAAACGGAAAAAAAAGAAAAGCTCAACATTTTTAACCCCGTCTATGTGTTTGCTTGTTTTTTTAGCCTCCCATTTGAACCGTGGTAATATTGTGATTCCATTTCCTGTTCAGTTGGCAAGGGAAGAGGGTGGGGAAGTTTATGTAACTTTTTCTGTTTTGTTTTTGTTTGTATTTTCTTTTTTCCTTTGGTAATGTACAGAAATGCAAGCTATCTCTCTGGTTGGTTTTTTGTTGTTTTTCCTATCTTCTATGTTGCTCTAGAATTTTGCTTTTGTGCGTGTTACTGTGGGAGCCTCTCCTCCTAAGGCAGAGATGGGTTCGGAATCTCAAGTGAACATTGATCGTATACATAGCTCTTTGTACTTCTTCTTTTTCCCCTTTGTAACCAGAATTTAAAAGGGAAGGTAACTCTTTAAAAAGGACTCCCACGCCAGCAGCCCAGGCCAAATCAGCAGTGGGAGCAAATCCTCTCCTTAATCCAGGGGGCATGTGCTGGAAATGCCTCAGCTTTTAAATTCACAGAAGTGGCCCAGACCTTTCTTCCATGTCCCTGTCTCTAAGGAAGCTTGGAGGGAAGCTGAGAGACGGCAGGAGGAAGAGAGACTTGTCCCAGATCACCAGAGGACCGTCCCAGGGCAGTGAGCACCCTGTGTCTCCCCAGTTCCATCTCGTAGAAGATGACTGAGCAAGACAGGGCCAGGCCGCTGGGTGCCTTCTGCGCCAGGCCCCAGATCCTAGAGGAGGGAGCTGTCCACACCTGAGAGAGTTTGGCTCAGGTGGGGGCTTCAAAACCAGACACTCCCAGGCAAGAGAAGAAGTCCATCCTCTCCTTGAGACTAAGGCCAGCTGGGTGCTCGCTCTGTTGTCCCATCCCAGGTCAAGGTTAAACCCCCAAAGGGATTTCTGGGTTCTGCTATTTACTGTTCCCAGAAGCTCAGAGAGGTCAAGTGACCAGCTCAAGGTCACATGGCTTTTTAGAGGTCGATCCAAAAGGAGACTCCAGCCCTCTAACCTCAAGACCACCAGCCACAGCCAAGAGGTGGAGAGAGTGGTCAATGGAAAGAAGCATAGTCTGGGAACCCTGAGTGAGGGAGGAGGGGCTGGGAGGGAGATGCTGGTTGTCTCAGCTCCTGCCTTCCCCCTGGGGACCCCTCCAGATGTCCATGCATACTCCCAGCTCTCAACTCCCTGGCCCTGGGGCCTGCCCACACAGAGACCAGGGAATAGATGGGCCCAGAGCTAAGCAAACCCAACTCTATACAACTATTGCTTCAGCAACTCAGGGAACCCTAACGCTCACAGTTCACACACACATGGGGACAGAAATAGTGAGGCAGAGAGGAGGCTGCTCATGGTCACATGATTTGGGACGAGAAGATACTAAGGCCAAGTGCCAGAAAAGGTGTGAGGTGTTTAAAGACTTAGAAGGCAGGGCGCCTTGGCTCTGCCTGTCCCTGGCATCGGAATTGTCAAGGGAAACCCCTCCATTTGGTGAGGATGACAGAGAAGGTTCCTGAGCAAGGCCCCTAGGCTCTCTCTGGCCTGTGCCTCTGCCTCAAACTTCATCACGAAATGGATAGCCTAGGGTGATCCCCAAGAAGAGATGCCTGTGGCACTGCCTGACCTGCTCTACCCCAGGCCTCCCCTCCGGCCCGCCCCCCCACCCCAGGGAAGAGCAGTGACCAGCTGGAGGGGGGCAGTCAGAATAGGAAGGCGCATCTTGGCATTTCTTCAAGCCAGAAGGCAGAAGGGATGGGTTTTGCTAAAATGACCCCAAAGCAGAGGGGGGAAAGCGGTAGACCGGAGGCAGGATCGGGCCTCCAAACTGAATCTGTGTTATCTTCCCTTTTAAATGCACTGATCCCTTCACCCCATCTGCCCACTCTGCCTCATTGAAATAGCTTTCCCTCTCTTTGTTCTGTCTGGGCCCACCTCTCTCCGTTTCCCTGCCTGTCTGTTCCCTTCTGCCTTTCTCTCTCTCTCTCCCTCTCTCTCTTCGTGTCACTCTGTCTCTGTCTCTCCCTCACACCGGCCTCTCTCCCCCATGCTGCCAGCCCCTCCTTTTGCCTATCTTCTGGTTCTGCTTCCATCAGCTGCTTCCTGCATGCCCTCTGGAGGTTTTCTGTTGTTTCAAGAGTTAAGGAAAGCTTGGCTATTGGAGCCTGCGGGTTTAAAAACAAAAAGAAAAGAAAAGAAAAAAAAAAGCAAACCGAAATGGCTGGGCAGGAGCCCCCTCCCATCCCTGGGACTAGACCAAAAGCCACCCTGGCTGGCAGGTGCCAATTCCCGAGGGGGAGCACACTTAGAGTCACTGTCTTCCCCTCCCCCCACCCGTTCTGCATTCCCAATGCGGAGACCGTCTTTTCTTTTTTATTATTGCATTCCTGTCCCTGACCACTGAGAAGGTAGGTATCCCGGCCCGCTGTGCGCCCCGCTCGCTCCCATCTCCAGATAAGCCCCTGCCACTCTGCTTGGTTTGAATGTGGTTTTCTTTCTCTCTCTTTCTCTTGATCTCTCGCTCTGGTTGGTTTTCTCCCCGTCCCTTTTCTTTCTTTATTTTAGTGACTCCTCATTTGTAACTTGCATTTTTTTTCTCCCAATGAGCTACAAAAGCTGTTTCCTGGTTTGTCGTTTGGTTTTCTTGACTTACCCCCCCCCCCCCCCCCCCCCGGCCCCTGACAACTTTTCTGATTCGTTTTCCCCTCCTTTCCACCTTCCCTGCTCCTTCTTCTTCCTCTCCGACCCCACCCCCAATCCCCACCTCTCCAAGCCCCCTCCACTCCCTCTCTTTCTCATTTTGTTGTCCGAATGCATTTCTGTGTGGTTAGCATTTCCAAGTTTGTGTTCCCTTCCTGAACTGTATGCTGCGGTTGAGCCAATTTGATTTCTGTTGTCTGGAGTAGCTGCTAAGCCCCCCACCCCTCACCCCTGCCAGCCCCCGGGGCCCTTTTGGCAATAAGTGGTGGTGGAGGAGCCTGTGCCCGCCTCTCGGCCTTCCAGATCCTGGAAGAAGTTCTGGCTGAGGTGAAACCTGAGGAAAGAGCCCTGCCCCACCCCCCAGGGCCTGCTGGGCTCCCAAGGGTCCTGCTCTGGTGGCAGGTGGAGCTTTTGGGCAGGACCTACAGACGCTGGGGGTCGCAGCTGGCACCAGGGCTGAACCTCACAGCTCCCTCTTTTGGGTGTAATGGTCATTGAACTTCAGGGACCCAGTGAGCTGGCGCTGGACTCAGAGGGCCTACTTAGTAAAGTTTCTCTGGGGCAATTTGGGGGATGAAGGGGTTCTCAGCTCACCCTTCCCCCTGCCTAGACCACTGCCCATCCCACAGGGGCTCCCTCTGCCCCCAGCATCCTTCCATCTTTTGAATTTGAGCTTAATGTGCAGAATGATTCAGAAAGGACAGTCGGTGGGAGCCGGGGTTCCCCAAGGTGTTGGAGCAGAACCAAGCTTAGGCCCTGAGACTTGCGACTCCCAGGCCAGTGCTCATCCAGCCACGTTGAGGGTACGTCCTCAGGGACCCCACCGCCCACCCCAGCTCTTTAAACTGTTTCCTGTCCCACCTGGGAGTAGCTACAGAAGGTTGACATCCAGCCCTTGTGAGGCATCAGTGGGCCTCCATCCTCAGCTATGGAAAGAGGAAGTCTGGCTATTCATCCTCCTCCTCCCCCGCCCCCCATGTTGACCCCTGGGGCAGGTTGTGAGGAGCTCACCCACTCAGAACATTGCTCAGCTGTGAGTGGTGTTGGGAGGGCAGACAGGAAGTTGTCCAGGGAGAGAGAAATCACTCTTGGTCCCACGGGGATACTGTCCCCAGCCTGATGGGAGGAGTAGAGGCCCCATTTTCCAAGAGGACCTGATGTGACCAGGGACCCAGAAACGGGATTGTGAGATGCTGAGTTAGAGGTGGGTAGTTGTCTGAGCCCTGGGGGAGAAGGGTAGAGCATCCCAGATGCTCACTGGTCTTGTCCTTAAGAATACCGGGATTGGGCTAACACACCAGCTCTTTCTATTCTTTTCCTCACCTTTTCCCCTCAAAGGGGAAAAGCCCCCAGCAGAGGGGCTCCTGGAAGCCAGGCTCAGAGACAGGCAAGGTCCCCTGTGTTCACTGACTCGTTCATTCCCACACACTCAGCATTTGCTAAGCGCTCCTCAGTGCCCAGGCCCACTCTAGGTGTCCATGCCTGGGTTTGAGGGAAATACTTTGAGGCCCCCACCTATTAGGCTGGGAGACTGACAAAGATCACTCAGAACAATGAGAGGGGGAAAGCCAAACCAACAGCAGGGAGCTCTGCTCACCACAGCAGGCCTGGCCCTAACACAGCCCTGCACAGTCCACACTGAGAGAAGGCACAAGGATCTGTGGGATCATAGAGTAATGCACCTGTCTCAGGTGAAGGTCAGGGGAGGCTTCCTGGAGGAGGTGGTCTTGATTGAGCTGAGGGCCCATAGGCACTAGCCAGGCTGTGAGGGGGTGATGAGGGCAGGGAGTCACAAAGAACAGGCTTCCGGAGATGTTTGGAGGTCCCTGGCCATAACAGTCCTGTCTAGCTATGAAACCCCATGGGGCCTAGACTGGGATCTCCCTCCGCTCCTGGGAAGAATGAGACCTGGCCAAGCTGAGGATGGAGCTCACCCGCTGGCAACCCTTTCTCCAGGGAGGGATGAGTGGAGAAGAGTGTGAGATTGGGCCTAGGAATCTTCCCCCATGGAAGGTGCTGTCTGCCACCCTGCCGAGCAGCGCCTTCCTCCCGTCCTCTGCCATCCTGGCTCGTGGAGGTGCCCAGACCTTCCTGCACTGCTCTGACCCCGTTCATCCGTGAGGGCACTGTGAGTCAGTCACTTGTGTTCTGAAAAGAACCTTTCAACTCCTATACAGGCCGCTCACCCAGCAAAGACCCCAGTTATCCATCCCCATTTTACCAACAGGGAAAGGCCCCCAGACTCAGGTCGCAGCAAGCTCACATCAGGGCTGATTCCAGGAGTGCCACTTTGCCAGTTACTGTCATCTGAAGCTATGGCATTTGGCTTGGAGGAGGGGAAAGGGAAGAGAGCTTGACTTCAAGGCACACCAGGCAGGAAGCTTCCAGATAAGCGCCGGGGGTCTGGCGCAGAAGTTTGGGCCTCAGTGGTTGCAGGCAGCAACATGATACAGGTGGGCATCCACACAATCCTAACACTTCCACCACACACCCAATCCAACAATGGGAAGTAGAGAGGACCCCCACAGTGTCTGCAGGAAGAAACATCGGGCCCTCAGTCTCCTCGCACCTCCCCCCTGCCCCCCCGCCACTGCTGGCCTGTCTCCTGAAGCCAGAGAAGCTGGCTCAGATCCAGAGTCTAGGCTGGAGCCAGGGTTCACAGCCAGGTCCTGACCTTCTCGTTTACTATTATGCCTGCTTGCCTGGCCCCCGGCTGCACCCACACACACACACACCAAAGCAGCAAGCAAAGCCTTCTTTAGGGCGGGGCCCAGCGTTCCCTGGGTTTGGGTACTGTGCCTTGGCTACCAGAGCCCCCGACTCCCTCGCCTGGGATCTGTTCACTTTCCACTCTCCTACCGGGAGGTAGGAAAGAACTTGGAAATGTGAAGCTTCTGGAGAGGTCTTTTTCATTTGCCTCCTCTGGAGGGAAAAGATGCTGTATGACCCATCCTAGCGCTGGGGGCCTGGGAGCTGCAGGCACTGGACCCCTGCTGGGCTGCAGGGGATATGTGTTAGGAGGGCAAAGAGTCTCCTGGTACTGCCCCTTGAGAATGGAGCTGCCATCTCAGAGGGGCCATGGCTCCTAGCCTGGGATGAGGAGTGAGCTGGTGACCAGGAGACTTGGGGTGCTCTGATATCCACCCTGCCCACCTATGCCTGCCTGTGCCCCCAAAGGGAAACACCAGGCTCTCCCAGGAGGCCTTCATGGCCCATTTGACTTCCTACAGTGCTCTTGCCTGCTATGGTGAGTGTTCATTGGCTGCTTCAGCCACCAATCAGAGCCGGCTGTGCCTTTCCTCCAGGGGACAGATTTCTTGGCTCTGCCTCCAAGGCCCAGCTGGACCCAGGCTTGCACAGAAAGGCCTTGGTGCCGCCCTGCCTCCTGCAGGAAGACGGGGAAAACCGTGCTCCGAACAGTCTCTGGCAGCAAGGTGCCCCCAGGGGTGACAGGTAGCTGGTTTTGTTCTCCCGCCCCAAGGAGCCTGCCACAAAAGCTCGGCCCAGACCCTGCTGCCCCCCTTTTAGGACTACCCAGTTTGGCCTCAACCCTTGTAATTATTCCTTCTTCAGCAACGGCATTGAGGCCCTACGAAATGCCACATTCTGTGATAAAAACTGAGGTTACAGAGCTGAATCCAACCAAAAGCTTTCTGCCTTGCAGGTCCTTCAAAGTCAAGTTGGTGCTGGTGATTGGGGGTGGGGTAGACAAGTGTAACCAACTGTGAACCAGATAGATGGAAAGATGGACAAGAGGAGGGGTCAGTTCTGTGAAGGGAGGAGGATGGAGAGGGTGGTCAGGGGTGCACAGAGAATCCTGGAATATTTGCTCTGGAAGGGACATCAGGAAGCAAAGCCCAACCCTCTCATTTTGGGGATGGGGAAACTGAGACCCAGGATTGGGGAAGTGACTTAGCCAGGGTCACTCAGTGAGGCAGTGGCAGGCTCTCAGACCCCTGGTTGCCAGCCAGGGCACTTTTGATGGTACCAGGCTCCCTTTCTGGTTTTCTATACCCCAACCCTTGTGTCCTAACTGCACTTTTGGAAGAACATTTGACATCTCTATCCAGCAGTCACCCGAGAGGTGCCTGCCTGCTCAGGCCCGAGGAGCCGGGCACTGCCAGTCCTTCCTCCAGAGGCGGTGTGGCCTCCTCTCGGCCTAGAATGGGGTGGTTGCGTTTTTTTTTTTCTCTCTCTCTCTATCTCTCTTGCATTTTTGTGAATCTAATGATGAACTTACGCTACCACACTTTTCCCTTCTCTTACACACCTTACCTACTAAAGGAGGAAGTGCCACTTTATTGGTAAGTGGACGTTAACCAAGAGGGACTTAAAAAAAAATCAGAACTTAAAAAAAAAAAAAAAAGGAAAAGAAAAGAGAAACAGAAAGACAGTCGGGTGTTACTGACAGTTCCACAGGTCTCTGCAGGGCCGGAAAACAAAGAAAGAAAAATGTTAACAGAAAAAAATGTCAGTTCCCCAGGAGTTCAGACATTGTTTTTGATTTCGGTATCTAATGACATTTGTGGATTTTGTTTTTTATTTCTGTTTTTCCTCCCTTTCTTCGGTTCAGTTTTGAGTTCAGTTGTCCCGCCCCGCCCCCCACCCCCATCTGTGTGCCGTGTGCCCCCTCCATCCCCTCACCCACCCCCACGCGCTGGGGGGGCCTGGCCTTGCGGGGCTGGCCCCGGCCCGGCCTCCCGATGCCCGCCCTCTCTCTACTCTCTGCCGGGATCGTCCGTCCCATGGGGGGGGGGGCAATGCCAGCCCCCGTGCCCGTCCTGGAGCCCCCTCCGTTTCAGCCCCCCTCCCCCCACCGCTCCGTCCCTCTTGTGTTTTGCATGCCGAGAACCTTGCATGAGCTGCACTGTTGAGGCCAGAAGGTGGACACTCAGGAGAGGCAGAGGCAGGGCAGGCGCGGGGAACCGTGTGTGCGATGCTCCGGGACTGGCAGCCCCCGGCCTGGGCCCGGTGAAAGCCCCCTCTCCTTCTCTCCCCCCACCCCACCCGCCCGCTCTCTCACCCTCGACCTCGCTCCTTCTCTTGGCCTGTCCACTCTCTGCCTCTCCTCTTCTCACTCGCCCCATCTCTGCCCTTTCTCTCTACTTCTCTAACTTCCCCTGCTCTTTCGCCCCCCAACCCGTCTCCTCCGGCTCCGCCTCTCTCTCTGCTCTGGATTCTCTCGACCTCCTCGGTTTCCTCTGTCTCTGCGGGCATCTCTTCCGCCCCGTCTCTGTCTGCGCCCCCGTCCCCCCTCCACCCCCTCCGTGCCCTCTCTGCCTCTCTCCCCGTCAGAAGCCCAGCTCGCCCTCGCCCAGGGCCCGCGACCAGGCGGAGGCCGGCGCAGCCACGCCGCCCGCGCGGGGCAAGGAGAGCCCGAGCCCGCGCTCGGCGCCGTCGTCGCAGGGCAGAGGAGGCCGCGCGGCGGGCGGGGCGGCCAGGCGGCGGCGGCGGCGGCGGCGGCGGCGGCGGCGGCGCTCCCGGTCCTCGGCGTCCGCGCCCCGCCGCAGGGGCCGCCGGCGCGCCCGGCCCGCGCCGCCCCGGGGTTCGTCGCGCTCGCTCAGCAGGGCCCGCTCCAGCAGCGACTCCGCCGGTGGCGGCGGCGGCGGCGGCGGCAGCGCCCCCGGCCCCGGGCCCGAGCCCGGCTCCGAGCGAGGCTACGGCGCGCACGGGAAACGGTGAGCTGCTCGGCTCCTCCGGCCCGCGCGCGGCTCCCCTCCCTGCCCGGGGCGCCGCCCCGCCCCCGCGGAGCACTTGCCCCCACCCGCCCCGTCCATCCCCGCGGAACTCCTTTCCCCGCGCTGTCCTCCTCCCTCTCCACGCAACAGCCTTCCCTCTCCACCGACCCCTCTCCCCCCCCCCCCAGGACACCCCCCCCCCCGGGCCCTCTGACCGTTCTCCCTGCCCCCAAAGACCCCTTCCCCCCTCCCACCCCACCAACTGCACCCCCCACACTGACCACTCTCCCTCATTAACCTCCCCCTTCTGCGATCACTCCCCTCCCCCGACCCACGGTGCAAACTCCCTCCCACCCTGCAACGATCTCTCTCCCCTTCACTGGTCATTCTCCTTCCCCACTCACGGAGGTCCCCCCCTCACTGATTGCTCTCTCTCCCCGCACACGGAGCCCTCCCTTCCCAACACTGATCACTCTCTTCCCCAACAGAGTCCCCCCCACCCCGCCCCACACCCAGGATTCTTCTCCCATCAGGGAGCTCCTCTTCTCCCTCGCTTGCCAGCCCCCACCGGTCACTCTCCCTCGACACCAGGGAACATTCTCTCCCACACTCTCCCCACGCCCCCACCCAGCTCTTTTCCCTCTTCAGGAAGCGTTCCCCCGCTCTACCAATTCACGCACTACCTCTTCCAGCTCACTAACCCTTCGCTTCCATATCTCCTCCTCCACAGAACTCCTCTTCCTCTCCTTTCCCTCCCTGAGCCCACTTTGTCCCCAGCTGAGCCCCCTCCGTGTCACCCGCACCTCTTCAGCGCCCCCCCTCCCCCGCCAGCCCACTTTCTCCCCAGCTGAGCCCCTGTCGCCGCGCCTCTCCTCCAGGACCAAGGAGCGGCCCCCGCGCGCTCGGCCGGCCAGCACCTCCCCGTCCCCGGGCGCGCACGGCAGGCACGGCGGCCCGGAGGGGAAGAGCTCGTCGCGCAGCCCGGGCCCCCACCCGCGCTCGTGGAGCTCCAGCCGCTCGCCCTCCAAGTCCCGCTCGCGCTCCGCGGAGAAGAGGACCCGCAGCCCCAGCCGCTCGCCGTCGCCCAAGAAGACCCTGGGCCGGTAAGTGCGCGCCCGGGGTCCCGCCGGGCGCAGGGGTGGCGGCGGGGCCGGGCCCGGGCGGGCCGGGCGGGCCGCGTCGCTCACCTCGGCCGGGCCCGCAGGGACAAGGACGGCGAAGGCCGCGCGAGGCACGCCGAGGCCGAAGCCGCCCGCGCCCGGCGCCGCTCCCGCAGCTACTCGCCCATCCGCAAGCGGCGCCGGGACTCGCCCAGCTTCATGGAGCCGCGGCGCATCACCAGGTACGGAAGGGCCCCCGGCGGCCCGCGGGGACCTCCCTGGGAACGGACTGAACCCGGTGCGGGAGGAGAGGTGTTGTTCTGGGGAGGGAAGAGGCCCCTGGAGGAGGAGAGAGGCCAGAACTGGGGGTGCTGGGGAGGTGGGACTCAGAAGCAAGGATCTGAAGGCCCACGGAGGGGAGGGAGCTGTGCGCTCGGGCCTGGGTAGGCAGCCGCAGGCATGGAGTTCAGCTCCGGAAGATCCCAGCCATCCTTCCTGGAGCCCCTCCCTCTCTCCTTCCTCCCCACATCCATCTCCTGGCAATGATGTCTCCTTTTCTCCTTCATCTCAAGGTCCAGCCTGCCGAGTGGCCTGTGGCCGGCCTGGGGGCCGAGGGGACCCCCTCCCCACAGGCTGCAGGGGAGATGCCCATGTGAGCTGATCTGTTCAGCTGTCATCTGTCTGCTTCTCCTTTTCTCACTAACCTCACTGCTCACCTCCCAGCCCCCTGGGGAATTTGGAGGAGGGGGCGCCAGTGGCCTGCTCTCTGGGGCAGCTGTGGGAGGTCCCATCCCTTCCACTGCCCCTCTCAGACCCATGGGGCTGTGCAGAGGGTGCGACAGAAGCCCCATCAGAAAGCTTCTCTGGCGGGCCAGACTGGGGGTGTGGGCCTAGGCCTGCCGGTGAGATTATGGTCTGTGTTTGTGGAAATCACCCTGAAGCCCTAGACCCCTGACATGAGGTCGAGGGCTACAGGCAAAATCCTGAACCCAGCTCTGCCACAGACCTTGCTGGGCAGCCTTGGGAGACGGGTGTGCCTCTCTGGGGCTCGGTTCTCATGTCTGAACAATAAGTAGGACCCCCTGAGCATCTGTTCAGCTCTAACATGGACTGATTCTCTAGCCCTTCCAAGCCCTTGGTGATCCAGATCGCCATACGCAGAGGGCCCTAAGACAGCTGGAACCCTGCACCTGCCGCCCGGCACCCCCGCTCCCGGGCTGCCTCCTCCTCCTCCCACTAACGTACACCTGTTTTCTTCCTCAGAATTAACCCCATGCTATGGGGGCACTGTTGCCCCCTTAACCACTCTCTTTTCTTTTCTCTGGGTCACAGCCTCCTGGCTTCAAACTAACTCCGGGCCGGCGGGAGGTAGCTGAGTGAGGAGAAGGGGCCAGCGGGACCGGGCTGGGCCATGGGCATGGGCAGCAATGGCCGGGGGGTCTCCTCCTTGTTCCCTTGAAGTGACCTGAAAAACCAAATCCTTCGATTCTGCAGGGAACGGAAAAGCAGGGCTGGGCCATATCCACAACCGTTCCCATGCACAGAAACCACTGCTTAGCTTGGTTGACGTGAGTTGTCTATATTTAAAAGTTTCATTTATTCAACAAATATTTGTTGAGCGCCTTCTCAGGTCAAGCAGAGACTCGGTCCCCTTTCCCCAAAGTCAAATGAGGAAAGAACAAAAGGGCCAACATGAAATTGGCAAGTGACCACTGACTGTCATCCTTTTGGGGCAGAGGGCACTCCAAGGCCAGAGCTCAGGGGAAACTGAGGCAGGGAAGCCCTGGCCACTGCTGGGGAAGGGCTCGGGGCCTGAGTGAGGGCCCAAGATAGAGCCTGGGGCAGAGCTCAGGGCCCCGAATGGCCTGTAATCAGCTTTTCCCTCCTGGCAGTGCCCGAAAGCGTCCCATCCCCTACTACCGGCCCAGCCCCTCGTCCTCCTCCAGCTGCCTGAGCAGCGACTACTCAAGCCGGAGCCCCAGCCGCAGCCCCAGTCCCGGCCACAGCCACGGAAGCTACAGCAGCCGCAGCCGCGGGACCCGCAGCCGCACACGCAGCCCCTCCCGGACCCCCAGCCCCAGCTACCACAGCCGGAGCAGCTCAGAGAGTGGGGGCTTCTGAGCCTGGACAGACCCAGCTTGGTGCCCCCTGGCATAGGGAGAGACGAGGGGTCATGCCCCAGGACCCGTGAGGGGGCCTGCACCCCACTGCTACCAAGGGGTCCCCGGGCCAGGGAAGACCTTGAGTGTGGGTGCCCTGCAGACAAGGAGGAGCTGGGTTCTGCTGCTTCTAGAGGGTCCCCACCCCCACCTCCTGCCTGCCCACCGTGTCCAGGGAACAAAGAGCCGTTGCGAACACAGGGATCGCCCCGTCCCCCTTCCTGCTTGATGCCAGCTCACCAGGCTAGGGACAGCTCGGTGGACCCAGGGATGCCTCGGAAGGTGCCAGACCTGGCAGCCTCCCATATCCACTCCACAGGGCCCTCGGCTCCTCTCTATCAGCGTGCAGACAAGGAGGTGGGATGGCAAGCAGAATCTAAGTTAGATGGAAGTATGGCCTAACCCTTGGTGCATCACCATCCAGGCTGGGGAGGGGCGGCTTCCTTCTGAGCTGGCTGCAGGACCCTGGCTGATGGCTGGAGGCTGGCCCCACGGCCTCCCCCAACCCCTCCCCTGGCCCAGGAGGACCCAGACTAAGTGGGCCCCTAAGCCCCAGCCCAAGGAGCCGGGGAGCTCACTCTTGGCCCCACCTCTCCCTTCCAGGCCAGGCTCTCCCCTGCGTCCCTTACCCCATGCCCTGGGCCGACGCCACAGCAGCCAGGCCTTCTGCATGACAAGAGGTGGGACATATAGACTACAGAAGGTGGGAGAGAGAAGGGGCAGATGGAAGAAGAGCCTGTGAGGAGTGGGAGAAGGCAACGCAGTATGATGACCGAGCAAGCCCTGGTGTCCCAGTGTGCCCTGTGTCTGGGACATGGGCCAGATGGCAGCACAGGGTCACAGGTATAGGATAACAGGCACTTCGGGGCCTACCCCAGGGAACGCTTCCTTCTCGGGATTTGGTGGGGAGGTGATCAGTGGAGGCTACCCAGAGAGGGGTGCTACAGCAGAGGGTAAGATCTAGACTGAGGGCCTCGGCCTGGGACTTCGAGTGGCCCCCTCCCCGCCAGCCCTCTTCTGCTGCTCCCAGCCCACTCCTCCTGGGGCCCTCAGGGATCTCACAAAGTCTTCCTTGGCCCAACAGGGCATCTGCCCTGGGCTCCCATGGGGGGAGGGGTCTGGGGTCTGGTCCGGGTTCCCCTCTCTCTATTTTCCCCTCCCTCTTTCTCCGCGGTGCGGATAAAAATTGGACTCTAATAAAACACTTGGTGCCCGGATGGCAAGCAGTGAGACAGGCCTCTGTGGATTTGGGCACCTGGGGAGTTTGGGGAGGGCACAGGGTCCTGAGGTCCTTCCCTCCAAGAAATGAGAGGGTCGCAGACTCCACCCCAGAGAGAAGATCTGGCAGCAAGAGGAAACCACAGCCCAGGGTGTCCATCTCTCTGCCTGAGTGCTGGAGCAGGGTGTGCAGCCCAGTGGGGAGGGAAACGGGGGCCCAAGAAGACTTCCCTTTTAGCCTGAAGACCCTGTGGCCTCTGAACACCCCCATTTCCCACAACCCCCACACCCCACTAGCTTCCTCTCCCATCATTGTTCTTGACTCCAATTCACCCCATCTGGTTGACCCACCTCCTTGGGTCCTCCATACATGCCCTCTCCCCCTCCAAAGGTTCAGGTGAGCTCATGGTTCAGGACATAGTCCAGCTGCCTCCTACTCCAAGGATCCTTCCGGATCCCCAGCTACAATGCCCACTCTCACCTCTGGGTCCCTCTAGTTCTTTGAGGTCTATACCTGCCTTTAGGTCCCCAAGCTCTTGTTCAGCTCTTTTGTTGGCATGTCTGTCTCTCCCTAAATCTATGAGTTTCTGGAACCCAGGCCATGTCTTCTTGGCCACTGCATCTCCCAAATAAGCATCCTTAAGATGTTTCTCAACCAAGTAAACAAGTGAATCAGGGAGCCAGGGGGTGAGCGGTTCCAGAAACTTGGGGGAGGGCACAGACCAAAGACAAGGTGCAGTGGTGGCAGGTAGACACTAGAGGGAGACAGAGAGAAAGGGAAACTTGCCTGTTGGTGGCTGGCCAGGAGTGGCACAAAAACCGGCCAGAATGGAGAAGGGAGCGCCCTGGGGGGTGGTCTAGGTCAGCCTGGAAACCCGAAGCTCCTGTCCTCAGCACCCACCCCGGCTTCTTGGGGAAACGGCATCCAATCCCTGGGGAACGAGGGGGAGAGGACAAAGCCCCTGCCCTCCCACAGACTGAGGGTTCAGCCTAAACTCTGCTCTGTAGCTTAGGAAAAGGGAAAAATACCTCCAGGAAGGGAAGCAGGAAAACAGAAAACTCCAATTCTGCATCTGGTAGCAAGAGGTGGAGGGGATGGGGTGTCGGGGGTGGGGGGAACCTCCCCAGAATGTGGGCCTTTGGGGTGTCGTAGGTCCTCTCCTGGTCTCTCTGCAGATGGGGGCCTCAGGGACTCCTCTAACCTCCCCCCCGCCCCATACAGTAGCTGGGAGTCAGGCTGGGCAGGGCTTCCTGTGTCGTGTTCTGGCTGTATTTTCTCTTCTCCTTAATTGGTTTCCCATAGTCCCGGACCCAGGGTAGCAAGTCACCAGTGTACATGCCCAGTTTGGGTGTCCCAGGTAGTGTCTCCCATCCCCTGCCTCTCTGAGATGCTCTTGAAAGCCCCCTCCCCTCCCACCAGCCTCTTGGCTGAGGTCATATTCAGCAAACAGGCCCGATTACAAGGTACCTGCCCCTCCTTCACCAGGCCCCTCTTCTCCACTTAAGGACACCCAAGACATGAGGGTGCTCCAGCTGTAAGGCCGCCCACCTCCACAGACACCACAGGGGATGCCAGGTCCTCCCTCTCCCCCCTCCCTCCACTCACCATACACACAGCCCCCTCTCCAGCAGTATTAGATAACAGAGCAGGCAGTGCGGAGGGCCTGGGGGAGTGAGAGGGAGTGGAGAAAAAACTGTTGATTCACCCCGCTGGAAGGAGCCTTCGAGAACATCCAGTCCAATGGTCTCATTGTACAGATGAAGAAAATGAGTCACGGGAGCCGGCTGCTGGCCAAGGTCACAGAGCCAGAGACCAGGCAGGTCCCCAGACTCCCAGGCTAGACAGATTCTTTCTGCTAGACAGCAGGGTGGGAGGGGCCAGAGAATGGATCCCCAGCCCTCCCCACATGGCTCCTCCTTGGCCCCCTTTCAGTGGTGATGGGGTGAGGAGACACCCAAGGTTAGCCAGAAGCCTAGGGGGCGGGCAGGTTGGAGAGGCACTCCCAGAAGGGCAGTATCTAGATGCTTCCAGAAAGATCCAGTGCCCTCCACCCCCATGTGCTCTAATTACTGTTGCCCACATTTTTAATTCCCAGTAAGCCCAGCGACTAGTACATCAGCTGTCAGGCCTCTCCAGGGAGCTCGGGCAGCTGCCTGAAGACTCCCGAGCTTTCTCTAAGGCTGAGCCAGGGAGGGAGGGGCTGGCTCAGCCACAGTTGGCAAAGGCCTGTCAAAGGTGTGGCTAGCGTGGTCAAGGCCTTGGGCTTGGTGCCAGGCAAGGAGGCATGGAGGCTGGCCTTGGGATGCCACAGAGTACTGCAGACTGGGGCTACCAGGGATGAGGGGAGGGGCCCCTCTGATTAAGGAATCCCAGACCCTGCAGTGCCCACCTCCCCGTCTCCCCGACTCCTTTTCTGGCTACTGGGAAATCTCTGGGGGTGGAGTTGTCTTCTTAATCCCAGAAAAACTAGACCTTGCAGCTCAGTGCCCAGAATGACAGAGTAGAAGACTGTCAAAGAATATTTGGGCAGGTGGACAAGTGGGGGCTGATATCCAGCCTTTGCTCTTGCCCTGTGCTCCGGGGAATAGCAGTGTGACCTCCCGAAGGGGGGCCTGGTCAGGGCCGAAAGGGACTCCAGAGAGGCCAGCCCAACCTTCCCTCCCCCTTGACCGCACACCTCCCCCCGCACCCACAAGCTCACAGACCACGGCCCTCCCAGGACAGCTCAGGAAGTCTCTCCCCTGCTGAGGGAGAGTCAGGAGGCTTGAGTTCCAATCCCTCCTACCCCCTTACCAGCTTTGTGACCTTGGGGCAATTCCAACTCGGTTTTCTCATCTCAGAAATGAGACTCTGATAAGAAACCTGGACCTGCTATCGGATGTGGATGCGTACAACTGGGTAGTTCACAGTAGCCTAAATCTCAGGATCCAAAATGAAGGGCCCTCTTTTCTTAATAACAATGAGCACTTACTACTGAGCACCAGGCACTTCTCATACATCACTGCATTTGAGATTCACCACCGCCCTGCACGATGGGCACCTTATTATTACCCACGTTTTGCAGATGGGGCCAGCAGGCTCAGAGAGGTCACCAGGCCGGTGAACAGCAGCACCCAGATTCAAGCCCGGCTTCGTCTGACCCCAAAACCCAGTTTGTCCCATACCCCCGGCCCATTTACCACCACCCAGAGCCACCCACGTCCCTTCCCTTGTGATTGGCAGGGTCCCTCAAGAACCGACTCACTGAAGATGGATATGAGCCCTCGGTTCTGCCTCCCCACCCACCATGGGCAGGGTGCTAGGAAACTTTGGGCCCTGGCTTACACAACTTCCCTGGCTGGGGCAGCAGGAATGGACCCTCCCCACCCTGGCTTCAGGCAAGATGCAGGGAGCTACGAAGGGAGCCTCTGTCTACAAAGTGTTGTCAGGCAGGCAGCCCAGCAGCACCCACCCAGAACGTGGCTGGGCCGGGCAGGACCACACTTGAAAGCATCCATGACCACATCTGACAGCTCCCTGTAGGGTGGGGCTCCTGGACTCCAGTCTGGGCCAAGGTGGGCAAGCAAGGGCAGACGAGGGCCCTCCCTGGCTCCTGACCTCATCTCTATTTTATAGAGCTGGGGACAGGTGGGCCTGGGAGTGCCAGGAAGTGAAGGCATGAGGCTTGTTAAAGCTGAAACCCTTGGAGGGTGGGCAAGCAGTAGCTCCCAAAGGAGACCCACTGGGCCCATGACACAACCCAGCAAGGGAGATGGAACAGAGATAGGGGTTCTGCCTGCCTTGCACCCTCGGCCCACAACAGCCCCAGGAGCTCAGAGGTAACCAGAACGACCTCAGATTCATGACCTGGCCCCTGCTCTTCCTAGATGGGGAGGAGGTGGATAAGAAAGAAAGGCATCCAGGAGCTCTCTCTTGAAGAGGAAACGGACACAGAAAAGACAGGAGATTTGTTGCTACCCCGAGCTCATCAAAGCGAGTGGCTGGAGTCTGGCTTCTAGTTTCTCGGGTGTCCACTGGTGGGGGTTCAGCCTCAGAGCAGCCCTGGGAAAGGGGCCGTAAGCTGAGTGGGCCTCATAAAGAGAGGAAGTAGAGGACTCCAAGCCTCACAAGAGTAAGAGCTGGGAGCCATAGAGAGGCAAGAAGCTTACTGAGCTAGTGTCTTACAGGAGACAGTGTGCCAGTCACTATATCTCTTTGAACTCCAGTTTCTTCATCTAAAATGGAGGGATGGGGCGCCTGGGTGGCTGAGTCGGTTAAGCATCTGACTCTTGATCTCAGCTCAGGTCATGGTCTCATGGTTTGTGGGTTTCAGCCCCGCATCGGGCTCTGCCCTGACAGCATGGAGCCTGCTTGGGATTCTCTCTTTCCCTCTCTCTCTGCCCCTCCCCTGCTTATGCTCTCTCTCTGTCTCAAAATAAATAAACATTTAAAAAATAATAAAAAGAAGGGATAATAGGGGGTAACTCAGGAGACGGAAGAATGGAGAGAGGTCGTGCTTATGAAGGCAGGAGAGGGAAGGCAGGGAATGTCAGGGTTATGGGTGGAGCCTAGGGGCAGCACCCTCTCCCAGAGGTGGGAGATGGGGGCCTGGATCTCACAGGAGGTGGGAGAGAGTGGTGTCAAAGGGCAGGCCTCAGGCTCCAAGCAAGTTTGAGCCAAATGTATTGCCTAGCACTCTCCCTCCCTTGGTCCCGTGGGAATCCTAAGCAAAAGGGACTTTGAGTTAACAATCTGCAAAAAAAGGAAACTGAGGTCTAAAGAAAGGAGGGGCCTTGCCCCAAATCACAGTAAGTCAACAGCGAAGCCCAAGCTAAATTCACGGTTACTGCCTTTCAAGTTCCCTGTCCAGGGCTCCTCAAGGAAAAATAAGATCTATGGGGGGACTTGCAACAACTTTCCTCCTGACTCCCTCTCAGCACTGGCTTTCTGACCTGGGTCACTGCTTCTGCAACAGGGATACCTACACACTCTCCTTCCTCTTCCCCCCCTTCCACTGCAGACAGATAAAATAACAACAATGAACAATAAGCAGGTACCAGGCCCTGGATTAAAGTCTCTACTTGCTTTAAGTTGCTGAACCCTCACATCCACCCAGTGACATAAGCATTTTGTAATCATCATCATCATCTCCATTTTCCAGACAGGGAAACTGAGGCACCGAGTCTGACTTGCACACATCCAACCGGTTCGTGGCAGAACCAGGATGTGAAGTCAGACAGTCTGGCTCCAGAGCCCACACTTTTATCGATAACACCAAGCTGCTTTTTAAGACATTATTTCACAGACACCTTGTGGTTCAAATCCTGGCTCTGCCACTTCTAGATACATGTGGCCTGGGACAAGCAGCCCAGCCTCTCTGGGCTTTGTCCTCCCGGGCAAAAGGATAGGACTGACCACCAGCCGCGGCCCAGCGCTTTACCGTCCAGGGCTACGAGTGTCCGGCAGTGGGCACTGCACCAGCACCGGTGCTCCAGTCATTTGTTTTCTCCAACGAGAGAAGGTTCCAGATGTGGGCAGGGCCTTCCTCCGCCCGCCCCCGCCCCCAGTGCAGGGGAGGAATGCAGGGGGAGGGGCTGCCCCCAGCCCGTCATTGCCTTTAATAGAGACCTGAAACACCGCCTGCTAAAAATACCCGGCTGGAGAAGCATAAAAGCGCTGCGGGGCCGACACTCCGCACTTCTCCAAGCCTCAGCCAGACGCGCGGAGCGGAGCCAGCATGACCGAGCGCCGAGTGCCCTTCTCGCTCCTGCGGAGCCCCAGCTGGGACCCTTTCCGCGACTGGTACCCAGCCCACAGCCGCCTCTTCGACCAGGCCTTCGGGCTGCCCCGGCTGCCCGAGGAGTGGGCGCAGTGGTTCGGCCACAGCGGCTGGCCGGGCTACGTGCGCCCGCTGCCCGCGGTCGAGGGCCCCGCCGCGGTCGCCGCGCCCGCCTACAGCCGCGCGCTCAGCCGGCAGCTCAGCAGCGGCGTCTCGGAGATCCGGCAGACGGCCGACCGCTGGCGCGTGTCCCTGGACGTCAACCACTTCGCCCCCGAGGAGCTGACGGTCAAGACCAAGGACGGCGTGGTGGAGATCACTGGTGAGCCCCCGGCCCTGCGGGGATCACGCTGGCGGCGGGGGGGGGAGCCGTGGGCGCGGGGAACCGGGCAGGGAAACTCCACCAGGGACCCGGAAGACTTGGGACTCACCCTGCCCCCGGGCTCTGGCCCTGTCTCCGGAAAGAGGAGTGCGTGTACTTCCTCAGAGCCCTTCTGGCCCGAAAAACGCTCTATTTGAGGGAAGAAGTGGCCCCTTCTGAAGGAGACCTGCAGCCCCGCCCCCAAATGACCAGGTCTCCGCGGAGGGCACCCGCAGGCCCTGGCAAAGGGGACTGGCGTTGTTCCTGCTTCTTGCCCTAAGCCCAGGTCCGCAGAGGGGGCGTGTGCACATCCTTGGCGCGGCGCCCCACCCCACCCTCCAGAGCCCTGAACCCAACTTTCCAGAAGCTTCTGAGGGGCCTTGGGGTTAGTCCGGCCACTCACTGGGGCATGTGTGGATTCGGGCAGGCCCTTTCCCGCAGCTTCTGACCTCCTTCTCCCCCCCCCCCCCCCCCTCCCAGGCAAGCACGAAGAGCGTCAGGACGAGCACGGCTACATCTCCCGGTGCTTCACTCGCAAATACACGTGAGTCTTGGCCCCAGATGGAGGGTTGCGGGAAGAGGGGTGCAGGGTGGAGAAGGCAGTGAGGCCCGGATGTGTAATTCTTGTTTTCCTCCTCTGCCCATCTAGGCTGCCCCCTGGTGTGGACCCCACCCTGGTCTCCTCCTCCCTGTCCCCTGAGGGCACCCTCACGGTGGAGGCCCCCATGCCCAAGTCCACCACACAGTCGGCAGAAATCACTATTCCTGTCACCTTCGAGGCACGTGCCCAGATTGGGGGCCCAGAAGCTGGGAAGTCGGAGCAGCCTGCAGCCAAGTAAAGGCCTTAGCCCTGCCGTCCACCCTGCCACCTCAGTAGCCGTCACTGACCGTCCCCACCCGCCAACCTGTGTGCTCTTTTGATACATTTACCTTCTGTTTTTCTCAAATAAAGTTGGAAGCAACTGCCAGCCATTGCCTCAGATCATGGTGTTTGTGGAAGCCTCAGGTTCCGTGCCATTTGCTGGCTCCCACATTGATCACGTTTGTTGCAGCTTCCCTGTGTGCCGAGCCCCATGCTGGGCCCTGTGTGTGCGTTGGCGCACAGCAAGGGGGCCTACCCGTGTCCCCAGCTCTGATTCCATTAAGAGAGGAGTAATGATTGTAACCAGCAGTGATGGGGGAAGCCAGGTCCAGGCTGGGGCAGGCAGAGACTCTGAGGCTGGAGTCAGGTGCAGGGGGACAGAGCAGGGCCAGGGAAGGGGTCAGAGTCCTTTGCTGACTTCAGTGAGACTTCACAATTCTCCCTGAGAGGTGGGGCAGGGAGAATCTACCTTGTTTGTAGAAGGTATGGGAGGTGAAGCACTCCAGGTGACTGTCTGAGAGGAGGTTGACCTCAAAGTTTCCATCTCCCAGGGTGCCTGGGGGGCTCAGTCGGTTGAGCATCCGACTTTGGCTCAAGTCATGATCTCACGGTTCCCGGATTCGAGCCCCGCATTGGGCTCTGTGCTGACAGCTCAGAGCCTGGAGCCTGTATTCTTTGGATTCTTTGTCTCCCTCTTTATCTGACCCTCCCTTGCTTACGTTGTCTCTCTCTCTCAAAAATAAATAAAACATTAGAAGAAACTTTTTAAAAAAGTTCCGTCTCCCAATGCCCTTGCATATAGGGAGGAGGCCTGGGCTCTTGGGTCAAGGGTGCTCTGCGGAGAGTGAGGGCAGTGCGGCCCAGGCTTTGATGGAAGAGAGGCAAAGACCCTGACAGGTAAGACCTGCGCTCCAGGAAGGGCCTGGCTTGACTAGCCCAGGAAGGAGGAGTCACGCCCTTGGCCCTCTCCTTGGCCCTCATCCTACCCACCACCCTCTCATTTCACCTGGCCCAAGAAAGGTTTGGAGGGAGCCAGGAGAGGGACAGAGCAGATGGGGGTTTGGGAGCCCAGTCTGAAGTCTCTAAGACAAGAGACCCCACACCATCTCCACCTACAAGGCCACAGAGCCTGAAGCTGCCAGAAGACACTGTGATGTTCGAAGCCCACAGCCCGACCTTCCCAGGGTCTCAGAGCAGCCACACGCACACGTCCACACACGCACACACACGCACTAGTTACCCTCCACACTGGCCAGCTCCTTAATTGCCACTCCCTGGTGTGGGCTCCCTGTTGGGGGAGCACAATCTGGGGCAGGCAGGGAGCCAGAGCAGGTCTCTGCCCTTGGAGGCCTCACCGGACCTGGAGGGAGACCAACAAGGGAAATAAATAAACACATGGAACGAGGGTTGTGCTGGCCCAGCTGGCAGCACGGGTCTGGGCCTGTTCTATTGGCCAGGGCACTGCCCTGTCTACCCACCCGGGTCACTATTCATTTCCCGGGCTCCTATCTCCTCAATCTGCCTTCCTCCTCCTTGACAGCACACATGCCGCATCTCCGGTGTCTCCTGGACGTGTCCACATTCCTGTGGCCCCAACTGCATCAGCCTGTCCAGGGCTCGCCAGCTCCCTTCTGGCTGACAGCAGGATGGCCCTGGCCTCCAGGGGTGTGGCTGCCTCCTCACGTCTTGGAGAGAATAATGGTAGCAAGGCTGCCAGCAAACTGAGAGCGTGGGAAAGCTGGTGCCAAGCTTTGACAAGGTAACCCTCGCGTCAACTCTGCGAAGAGGTGTGGCTGGTCCTGCCTACCACCTGGGCGCGGCCAGCCTCAAAGAAGTGAACAGACTTGCCCGGGTCCACACAGCTAGTCCTGGAGGGGACATCAGGGTGCCACAGGCAGGGGAGGGCAGATTAGCTCAGACAGGAAGGCTGAAGAGGAGGAGGGGATGTTGAAGCATCCCACGCTTCAAGCTTGAAGTACAACTGAAAGAGGCTTGGTGGGGCCACAGCAGGAGGACGGGAATGCAGCGAGCCTATGGTCCAGGGCTGCTCAAGGGGGCCAAGGGGGCCCAGTGTCCAAGGGCACAGCCTGGGGCAGGTAGAGGTCAGCACTCAGGGGCCTGTCAGTGCCTGTTAATAGGAGTGAGTCCAAGGGCAGCAGCTTTGAGGTCTTGAGGGTTCAAGCCATCATCTGGGACACAGCTGGGCACAGGGTAGATAGGAGGGGAGGAATTCAGTTCCTGCCAAGGAAACCGGCCCCAGGTTCCAGAGGAAACGAAAGTAGGAGACAAGGAAGCTGGAGCCTGCCTGGGCCACCATGGGGTGGAGACAAGAGGAGAGTCTGAGCCTGGGCTGGCCCTATGCCCAGAGCACCACCACTCAGAGTGGACCAGCACCCCTGGGTAGAGGGGACAGGGCTGGCTGGCTCATGTCTGCGGGTCTCCACTGGGACAGGCTGGCACTGGACACTGGGACACCTGCTGTGGCACAGGAGCATTCCCAAGCTTCTCTAGGCCTTTTTCTCATTTTCAATGGGTCCCTCTCTAAAAGCCTCTGATGTCCTTCAGGTCTGCAGACTCAAGACATTGGCCTTGACTCAATGAATGCTAGCCACAGGGCCCCTCTGCTCAGCCAAAGAGTGCCTGAGGGGCAATGCTCTATGCTACAGGCTGATGATAAAAGCTCCTTCGAGGACCTCAAGTCCCTGTGGCTTCTGGTCACCTCTCACCAGCTCCAGCTGCCCTAGGATCTGTGGAGTGCACAAGCCATCCTCAGTTCCAGGCCACTCCCTGGGTCTCTCCTTTTCTCTCTCCCTCCCAGTTGTGAAATCTGCCGTCCCTGTTGGCACTGCCTCTGGGCCTAGGACCCAGCCAGTCAGTCCAAGTCTCTGCTCAAGGAGCCAAATGGAGGAAACAGCTCAGTGACAAGCAGCATTATGCCATTAGCGAGGGGAACAGGACATCTTGTGGGGTCTTGGTGGAGTAGGAAAAAGGGACTTCCAGAAGTGGCCTTTGGATAAACAAGGGTGAATCGCATAGGCCAGACTGGCAAGCTGGCAAGGTCAGACTGGAGGAAGGAAAGCAAGAGGGCAAGTGAGGGAGGTGGGTGGGGCCTCTCTCAGTAGGCCCTTAAGGCCACGCTAGGTGCAGGTGACCACTGCCAGAGAGGTTTAAGCATCCCTGCTTTTCTTTTTTTTTTTTTTTTTTTTAGTTGATTTTACCTATTTTGAGAGAGACAGAGAGAGAGTACAAGAGAGATAGGGACGGAGAGAGAGAGAATCCAAGCAGGCTCCGAGCTGTCAGCACAGAGGTGGACATGGGATTTGATCTCATTAACCATGAGATCATGACCTGAACCGAGATCAAGAGTCAGACACCTAACAGATTGAGCCACCCAGGCATTCCCTAAGCATCCCTGCTTAAGAAACAAGGACCCAGATCTTAGAGGAGAGTGGTTGGCAGGAACCAGTCAAAAAAGCAGGGGACAGTGTGCTGTCGAGGGCATGGGGAGAGGAAAAGGAGGGCAGGTGCCAGGATGGATCAGCAGCAGGCTCTGTGGTGTGGGGTGACAGACTGGAATGTGGGGGTGTGGGCGCAGGGGAAGAAAGGGATCTGCTGAGGCCCCCTGAGCCCTTGACTCTTGTGGCTTCCTGCACAGGGTTGCTGATCTCAGTCTCCATTAGGCCAGGTGGACCCCCAGACCTCTGCTGCCAGGGGAGTGAATTGTTTCCAGATAGCATCATCTTCCCTGCTACAAAATCTACCCGGGGTTTGCCAGGCAGACTGCTCTGTGGAGAGGTTGGGGTAGGAAGCAAAAGCTGTCTGGAGAATGGCTGCAGAGGACCCTAGTGTTGGGTCCAAAGGGTACGGTCAGAGCACTTGTGTGATGGGGGAGGGGCAGCCAGAGAAAGGAGAAGAGGATCAGGCACGGCTGGAGCTCAGCCCAGAAACTGGCCATGGGGGTTGATAGAAACCCAGGCCCCCCTGGTCTGTTGGCAGCCACCCAAAGTCTCCTGGCAGGGGATCAGGCTTGGTCAGGGTCCTATCTGCTCACTTTACCTCGGACTCCCCTACACCTCCCCACCCTGCCCCACCACCCCATGCAAATGCCCAGACTTGCATTGCCAGCTCAGGACCAAAGCAGGGAGGAAGCTGCACAGGTGAGGGCAAGCCTACGCTGGTCTCAGCCAGAATGTGGCACTGGGCCTGGCAGCTCAAACCCAGTGAAATGGGAGCTAAGACCCACTCCCATGCTGCCCTCCCAGGAAAGTGGCCCCCACCCCAAAACGTGTTCTGTCTGTCCACCAGACAGATGATGGCCCGGTGTGCCAGCCCTGAGGAAGCTCCCCACTGGGGAGACCCACACGCATGGGAAATATCTCCAACCCCAGCACGATCCTCTCAGCTAAGGGCTCTGGGTCCTCCCCACCTCTTCCACCTAGCCAGGTGACTCTGCATTTCACTGTGTGCATCTCTGTATCCCCAGGATGAGCCATGTTCTCGTGGGCTTCTTAGGAGATGGCTCTGCCAACCATTCCTTGTGCTGGGAGAGCTGGTAGCATGAAAAATGCCAGGAATCCCAGGCTAGTTGAAGAACGGACAACTTCAGATCAATAACAGAACTGCTGGGTGGTTCATGTAGGAGCATGGAGGGCAGAAGAGCCTCACTGGCCGGCCAGCCACCTCCATCTCTTCTGAGGGGCGGACTAAGGGCAAGGGAAAGTCAAATGCCCAGCCAGGGTTCCTCAATACCTTGGGGAAAATCCACCAGCCCTGGGAGGGATCTCTGCAGCATAATGGCCCCTGCCACCCTTCCTTCCAGCCTTGCACACCCACCAGCCTGGTATAACCACCCTGTCCAAACTGGTTGCAGTGGTTGGATCAAGATGTGGCACCAGCTGTCCAGGGGGCTGCCTCAGAGGAAGAAAGTCTACCCCCACCCCCGGGCTGAACAGGGCAGAACTTAATAGGAAGGCTGGATTAAAGAATGGATTGAGGGGCACCTGGCTGGCTCAGTCGGGGGAACATATGACTCCTGACCTCAGGGTCAAGAGTTTGAGCCACAGGTTGGGTGTAGAGATTACGTAAATAAATAAAACTTTTTAAAAAAGTGGCAGAGGGGTGCCTGGGTGGCTCAGTCAGTTAAGTGTCTGACTTTGGCTCAGGTCATGATCTCATGGTCCATGGGTTCGAGCCTCGCGTCAGGCTCTGTGCTGACAGCTGAGCCTGGAGCCTGCTTCGGATTCTGTGTCCCCCTCTCTCTCTGACTCTCCCCTGCTCACGCTCTGTCTCTCTCTGTCTCAAAAATAAAGCATTAAAAAAAAAAAAAGTGGCAGAAGCAGTTCTAGTGTTCAGGGAAAAGCACTGGGCTAAGGCCAGCTCTGTCCCTGTTGGGAGATATGGTCTGGGGCCCACCCTACTCTGGGCTGTTTCCATTTTGAGAGTCTGGGTGACCTCCGAGGCCCCTCCTGCCTTGAGTTGTCAAGATGGGCATCAAGGGAGAATCAGGAGGACTGGCAGCTGCCCAGGGTCTCCTAACAATGGTAGGAAGGCCAAAGTCCCAGGGGTGCCCAAGGATATAAGAACAGCTCGCTGCAGGACCAACAAGGGCCTAGCATGGGGAAGGAAGGAAGGCGTTCAGTCTTGGCCCTGACCCCAGGGCAGGTCCAGATAACCCTTCCCCTCGTCCACAAGATGGGTTGAAAGCTTTTCTGAAAGTCCTTCCAGGGTGGCCGAGTCTGTGTGTTCAGACTGGCGGGACAATGGGACAGGGAAAGGGAGGGACTTACTTAGGTGAATGAATGACCAGAGAGGTCAGCGAACCCTCTCCCCTAAGCTCCTCCCTCTCTGAATTCGCCCACCCTCTTCCAGCCCTCTCCCAGACCCTTCTGATCTACTGCCCTGCTGGTCTTCCCGGTCTCTGATTGCACCCCCCTTACTCAGACCCACCCCTCACTACATCCCTCTCCAAGCCCCTTCTCCAAACCTCCCCCCCTTCTCAGAGTTCTCCCTTTTTCACTGGACCCCACCCTCCACCACTGTACTTTCTCACGTCACCATGCCCCCTTCAATCCTCTGAGCCCCTCTCCCCATCTGAACTCCACCCCTACTTCTCTCTGAGCCCTGATGGGTAAGCTATTCTTTTACAATCCCCTCAGCGGGCCTGCCCAAAATCCCCTTCTCTAGGCCTGACCAGACTGAAAGCCTTGAACCCTAGGAGTGGCCCCACAAGCCAGTCCTTCAGCAGGGGTCCTGGAGCTTCCTGGGTGGAAGAGAGGTTCTGGAGGAGGACAAACCAATCCCCACCAAGCATGCTGCAGGCCCTGCGAGCTGGGGCCTCGGGCTGGCTGGTGCTGGCCAACTCCAGAAAGGAAGCCTAGCCTAGGCCCAACCTGTGAGGGGGTGGAGCAGTGCCAAGGCAGGCTCTGACTGCCCCCTGCCGACCCCCTGGGGCTGGGTGTCCCCACCCTCCCCTTCCCGCTTCCTGGCCCAGAGAGGACAGTCAATGACTGCCCCCTGGTGCTCTCCCAGAGAGCTAACACTGTCTACCCCAGAACCTTCAGGGGTCTCTGCTCACCTTCTAGGTCCTGCCAGGCCCAGAGCAGAAATGGGGCAGGAGACTGACACCCTCGACCCCGCACCTTCCATGCGTTTGGCCCTGTTCTCTGCCTTGGGCCTTTCTCTGAGAGCCCTCAAGCCTCCTAGAAGTTCCTATCTGGAGGACCCAGCTCACCCCCTAGGCTGCCACCCACCCCTTTCCCTGCCCTTGCAGGGTGTGGCAGCCAAGGCCTGGGGCCCAGAGCCCCTTCTCTGCCCTGCTGCATAGATGTTCGCCACTGTTTCTCTTATCACAATTGGCATGCACTGGGCACCTGCTGGCTGCCAATCACTCCTTGGCTTAGGAAACCCTCACAGCCACCCTATGCCACTGAGAGGCAGCAGAGGATTGTGGTTATGACTTCTGCCACTGGGTCAAAACTGCCTGGGTTCAACTCCTTCTTGGGCCCACATACTAACTGCGGAAACGTGGGTAAGTTACAAGATCTTGGTTTCTGCCTCTGCAAAGTGAAGCTGGTTACGTGAATTAATACAAGTCTCGGACACAGGGCCGAGGCGCACAGTGAACACCCAGCTGCACTAGGCATTTATGAGGTAGACTGCATTCGCCCCGTTTTACAGATAATGCAAACTGCCTGAAAGGCTAAGGAACTTGAGAGATTACAGCACTCGGCTGAGACGGGGTAGGGTGGGCATTCAAACCCTGACCTCACAAGCTTTCTGCCCTTTCGTGTGGAGCCTGACAGACGTGGCTGGTTGACAGAAACTTCACCTTCCTGAAAGTAGCTGAGGCTGACCCACCCGTCTCCCGCCCCGGGTCCTCGGGTTTTACGAGGTCTACGTGGGGAGATGCTTAGGGCGGAGATTGGGGTGCGTGCTTCCCCTAACATTCCCCCCGCCTTGTCGGATTCTGGGGTTGGCCCTGGGCGGCCACCACTCAGTTCCAAGTTGGGAGTCTCTCTTCAAAGGAGTGGGGGGTAGGGGGAAGGAAGGGCTTTCAGGGGTGGACCAAGCACTCGCCCAAGGAGGACGAGGCTGCGACGTGAGGCAGGTGACGCAGGAGAAGACTTGAATAGCAGACAGGCAGGGTGGCTTCGGGGCATCCGGACGCCGCGTTATGGGTGTATGGGGCCAGCACGTGACAGACCCAGGTCGCCCCCGGTCCTGAGCCCCTTCGGCAGCTGTGCGGGTCGAGCAGGCTGTGGCCCGGCTTCCTCCGCTGCCATCTGGGGGAAACGCAGGCCCCTGGGGCTGGTGACGGATGACAAACTGAAGGGCAGGCACACAGGGGGAAAGCTGACGCCTGAGGCCCTGTCAACTCTAACGCGCTCCTTCCACCGACCACGGCAATGGACAGACACAGAAACATGACCAACTGCCTAGACGGCAGAAAAACAGCCCACACAGCCCAGACCAGGTTACTCTGGCTGACGGCCGCGCACGAGGAAAGCTGAGGCGGGCTGGGGGAGGGCGGAAGAGGGAGAACCAAGTGGGAGGGGCTCGGGGTCGGGAGCGAATCGGAGCCGGGCAGCTGAGCGGGCAGAGTCTGGAGCAGGGCTAGCAACAGGCCGACCATTGGAGGAGCGGGGCAGACTGGCCCGTGATTGGCTCTCGCCACTGCCCGAGATTGGAAGGCGGGCCGTGTCCCGCCCAGCTCACATCCGGCGTCTGGCTGGTCCTGGAACCTTCGCGATTCCGGCTGGTCAGACTGCCCCCCCCCCCCCGCGCAAACCCCTCCCACCCCAGTTCTTCACTGCGCGCGCGGGCTCGTTCTTAGTCCCGCGGCGGGACCGTGGGCGCAATCGCCTCTGGGGCGTGCGCGTGGCTGTGCAGCTCTTTCGACGTGGGTTGGCGCTAGGGGGACCCAGAGGTCTGAGTCCAGCCCGGGTGTCGCACAGGCTTGCAGAAGTAGAACCCGGCGGAATCCCGGGGACAGGGACCTGGGCCCGGGAAAGGTGGGGCTCCGTGGACCTGCCGCAGCGTTGGGCGGGGCCCAGCGGGGGACAGCGCCTAGGCGGGGCCCGGCCCAGGTGGATAACGAACCACCCAACCCGCGCTGCACGCGCCCCGACTCCAGGGCCCAGCAAACCATTTGGTACCCCAAAATAATGGTGCAGGAGCGGCCTGACCAGTCGTCATTTTGGGCAGTTTTGGGGAGAAGGCATGAGGGATGGACCAAGGCTGTTTTTAGTTCTGCTGTGCAGGTTATTTTGGCCCTGTCACCACTAGGCTAAAAAAACCTTCAAGTCCTAATATACTTCGGGGAGCAATTATTACTGGTCCTTTTGCTTTTGCCCAGCAGTGAGATGTAGTAGCTGTTTGATGCTGGGGATCTGGACAGAATTTAGGAACTGCATGTAAAGGGACTCGCCCCAAAATGAGTCATCCATTAGCTGCTCATCCTTTTTAGCCGGCTACCCAGCCATGACTTAAATCTATCTTGTCTGTTTCTAATGCAATCTTCAAATTTGGGGCAAGAGAGTAGGTTTCAGTCTGCCCACAACTCAAATCCTCTGCATCCTGGAACTCATCACGGAGGGACCACAACATTCCCAAAAAGAAATGTTTTCAGGGACGCCTGGGTGGCTCAGTCAGGTTTAAGTGTCCAACTCTTGATCTCAGCACAGGTCTTGATTATCAGGGTTGTGAGTTCAAGCCCCACACTGGGTACAAAGCCTGCTAAAAAAAATTTAGAAGGTTTTTAAAACTGCACAGTTTGCAAATAAATGGAGAAGTCAATATGCTTTGATAACCTAACGGAATCCAGAATGAGTTTTCCACCAGGCTTTAAGGAACCCACCAGCCATCAAAACCCCGTCCCTAAAATCTGGCTTCAGGTTTAGGGCCTAAGAGGTGGAAGGGTTTGAGGTCTCCTCCTGGTCCCTAAGAGTCAGTTAATTAGGGAGATTTGTCCATCGTTGTGGGAAGAACCAGTTTACACCAAGGCTGGTTTAGAACAAGTCTAGATTCATTTTCCTGATGTAGAATCAATATGAAGGCAGCCTCTAGGACATGCCCGCCTGTTCCTGAGAATTCCTGGGATGGTCACCATGATGGACTGCAGTTTTACCACCTTCCCCAGGCACAGGGGGAGAACTGCACCAGGACTCACCATGTGGGATGCACATGTCCTGGCTTGTAAGGTCAAGGCCTACATAATACATTCTCCACCTGGCGGAGGCAGGAAAGGGTTGAAAGGAGACTTAGCCTAGAAGACTCAGGCTCCCTTGGGTGGCAGGCACTCCCTCTAGCCTGTCCAGTATGCTCCGGTAACAGGCCCAGGTGCTGTCTACTGCTTAAGATTACCTGGTTCCCTGGAGAGCAATACGAGGATCCCATTCAATTTCACGTAAACCACTGAAGACTAGACGGGGAGGCAAAGCAAAATCCTTATGCAAGACAAAAAAAGTACCCAAAGATGGGAACATATTAAATGACACAGGAGGAAACAGCTGGTCAAACCTAGAAATGGGACATT
This sequence comes from Hyaena hyaena, assembly GCF_003009895.1. Classification (NCBI taxonomy): domain Eukaryota; kingdom Metazoa; phylum Chordata; class Mammalia; order Carnivora; family Hyaenidae; genus Hyaena; species Hyaena hyaena. The sequence goes on from NW_024080860.1 coordinate 1,011,635, forward strand.
CCATAATGCTGGGCACCTGGCTGGCTCAGTTAGTGGAGTGTGCAACTCTTGCTCTTGGGAGCTGTTACATTCAAGTCCCATGTGAGGTGTAGAGATTAACTTAGATGAAATCTCTAAAAAAGACCCTCTCTTGAAGATGCCTAGTTTCTGGAAAAAGCCATTATCATAAAAGAAAAGAGATGGAAGGAATAGAGGCTAAAGAAACCTAACAATGAAATTCAATTAATTAGATCTGAGTTGGGGATAGGGATGGGGTGTGGTTAGAGCCATCAAAAAGACACTGGGGGATAACTTGAGGAAACCTGAGTATGGACTGACATTAGGGAATTACTGTTGACTTCCTTAGGTCTGCTGACAATGGAGTGGTTATGTAAGAGAATGTCCTTCTATTTGAGAGTATAGGGAGTAAATATCAGTGCTTTCAAGGTTCCACAAGATACAGAGAAATAGAAAGCAAATATGACAAAATGTTAACTGCTTAAGTAGTGGGTACTTGGTTTTACCATTCTTTTCAGTTTTTTTGTTTGAAATTTTTCAAAATAAAATGCTGGTGGTTCAGTGCCCCACCCAGCTACCATTTAAATGGGAGTTAAATCTTTAGAGTAACTTTTTTTTTTTTTACATTTATTTTTGAGAGTCAGAGACAGACCACAAGTGGGGGAGAGGCAGAGAGAGGGAGACACAGAAACCGAAACAGGCTCCAGGCTCTTGAGGTGTCAGCACAGAGCCCTACCTGGGGCTCAAACTCACAAACTAGTGAGATCATGACCTAAGCTGAAGTTAGACGCTTAACTGACTGAGCCACCCAGGCGCCCCTCAAGTAACTTTTCCCCACTAAGGTTTATTTTGAGAGAGAATGAGAGAGGACACAATCAGGGAAGAGGCAGAGAGGGAGAGAATCCCAGGCAGGCCCTCGCGCTAGTAACGTGGAGCCCAACCGGGGACTCAAACTCACAAACCCTGAGATCAGGACCTAACTGAAATCAAGAGTTGGATGCTTAATACAGTGAGCCACTCAGGTGCCCCTAAACGGGGTTTAAAGTACCCAAGTAATAAATACTTACTGGGACCACCAAATTTCAATTAGCCATATGTAAAATAACAAGGCAAAACCTTTTATGGACCAATAGTCATGACTGCTCAGAAGCAGAAATCCTTCCATCTCAAAGCCAGAGTCAACTCTACTGTCTGAAACTGAGCCAGATAAGGAAGGAGAGAGAACAGAGGTTCACCTCTAGGAAGAGGAAATGGGTGGCTGGGAAAAGGATGTGGGAGAGTGAGTTATTGATAAACCAGGGGTCACCAAACTACTGGCCAGATGGTAAACATGTTAAGTTTCATGGGCAATATACTGTCCCTTTGCACTTTTTTTTTTAACAACCCTTTTAAAATGGAAAACCATTCTTAGCTCAAAGGCAATACAATACAAAAGCCTGTTTTAGACCACACCCTTTTGTATTTTAATGTGCCTGTACCACCTTTGGATACAAAAGCCAAAAAATCAGGTAATGTACCCCCAATTTCCTGACTTTCCTCTCCCACAGGTGGATAACCGAATGCCACCTCAGAGTATTACTTAAAATGGGAAATCTTGACCCATTTGTCTTGCCAGGTATGGGTGAAGCACAAACACAAGATACCTACAAACTTGACCTGGTACTGAAGACTCTTGTCACCCCAACCAAGCCACTCTGGCCCCCGCCCCCTCTCTCCCTTACCACAGGTATCTGGTTAATTAGAGGTAGAGTTTGTGGCTGTTCAGATTCAACCATTTATCCCGATCCAAACCAGAACTGGAAAATTCAAACCAGCAGGCTAATTAGCAAGCTGGTATACCACATTCTAATGTTCTGATGAGGCTGGGTTACCACTTAATGTCAACTCCTAGAATTAGACCAGTGTTACCCAGGCTGGTTTTTAGCAGTCTGTTTCTCCAAGCTTGCATTGAGAACCGTACACCCAGGAGGCGGCAGCTGCCATTCTTAGTCACTCCGATCAGCCAGTGCGTGTCAACACGCAGTCTCAGCTGACCAGAGCAGAGGCCAACGCGTGTGGTAATTCCACATAAATAGAGTGCGGGAAAACTGCCCCAGCACTCAACAGCAACTTACTTGCGACACTGAAGTCCCCTGCCACTAAATCTCGTTGGACGGCCCTCCCGCCCCACCCTTGGAGTGGAAAATTCTGCTTTATGGATGCCCCAAGCAGAGCGGATCTACTCTTCATAACTGCTCTCCTACCCCTACCCGTTTGTTTAATTGCTTCACACGATCAGTTATTTTCTACATTCTGGAGTGCGTGGAGGAAGAGGATCTTGATCACTGGTGCCTTCGGTTCCTGGACTAGAACTTACTTGACCTTAACACTCTTATTTAAAAGGCCATCCACTTCAACTAATCCTTCTTTTTTTTCTTCCCAAATACTTCAGCTCAAAAAAATATCACAACAGACTGAGCGCAGGAGCAGATATAGAGAGCCCAGCTGACCTCTACTAAGAGATCAAGAAACTACAACAATGCTCCTGTTCTTTTGCGGGGGTGGGGTGGGACACAATTACTGTTCTTGAAATTGTCACTTAACATGTAATGGGGTTTTTATAAAACAAAGGAGTTATTTTTAGTATCTGGGGTTTGATACTCTTCAAAACTGGATAGAAATGAAGTAACAGACAGCATTCTCTCTCAAGAGAGATTTAAGTGTACGTCAAAGTACTCTGAACAAATTCCAGGCACTCATAATGGGAAGTTGCATAGAAGAAACAAGAGTGTAATGGCAGCACCTTCCAGGAGCTAACTCTTCTTTCTGATGAGCCTTGGGGAGCCCGTGACTTTAACCACGTTTGCTCTGATGATGCCCGCATCTCTACTGTCCGATTGGTAAGATGTCGTCTGATGGTCTATACCCTCAGTATCTCCTGCACTGAAAGAGCTCAGTCACCATGTGCTGAACTAAGATGCTAACTAAGAATGCTCAGTTTTAGTCTTCTGGGCTGAGCAAAAGCAGCCTGGTGTCAGTAGGCCAAGCTCAGGAAGGCCCAGGACTGGGGCTCTGACATCTTGGGAACTTGGGCACACACTAGCCACTTCGATTTCCACAGCTATGCCTACAGGGGCACTCTCAGGGTGGTTCTGAGTGACAAATGAGCCAACATGGGTGAATTCATCCAGCACATGGCAAAAACCTGGTTGCACAAATTGTTATTCCTAAAATGTGAATTCTGATTACTCAAAAAGTTAAAAAAAAAAAAAAAAAAAGATCCACCCTCCAGCACTCTGCTGGAGTGCACCCAAGCTGATGGGAGGAAAGCCGTTGTCCTGCCATTCTTCCTTCCTCTAGACAAATATCCCTCCCCAACCGTGATCAGGGCAAGACAGCACAACATACCCGGGGAGGCAGTTCACATGGTGGCCCCATTCTGACAGCTCCATCAGCAACACAGGCTATGGGAGCTCAAAGCACACCAACTATGGCTGCTGGCCACCTCAGAGGGGCTAAAACCACAAGACAATTTTACTTAATGAACATCTTTAAGTGTAAAGAACCACTTCATCTAAGATTTCAGGAGATCTCCAACAATACTGGGCACCTGAGATACTGAATCAGATACGGGACCCAGTTTTCATTCACACGCACACCACCCCCACCCCAAAGCTCGGAAGTTTTTTGTTTTGTTTTTTAATGTTTTTTATTTGTTTCTAGGAGAGAGAGAGACAGACAGTGTGAGCAGGGGAGGGTCAGTGAGAGAGGGAGTCACAGACTGAAACAGGCTCCAGGCTCTGAGCTGGCAGTCAGCACAGAGCCCGACGCGGGGCTCGAACCCACGAACCGCGAGATCATGACCTAAGTGAAAGTCGGACGCTTAACCGACTAAGCCACCCAGGTGCCCCTCGGAAGTTTTGTAATTTGCCCGCTTCCCAAAAGGGAGCCAGAATTCAAACTCAGGTCTGTGCTTCTCACAAATGATATACCCCCAGAAGGACCTTTAGAGATCTCCTTGAACATGCTCATTCTTGTAAGAGAAACAACGGAGGCTGAAAAGGTACAATGATTTTTCAAGGTCAGCAAACCCTGGTCTGACTCCCAGCTAGAGGCGCTTTCCAATACAGGCTTGTCCCTTGCCCCCAGTCCAACTTCACCCTTTGAGTGGAGAGGGGGGACAGAGCACCCACGTCCAAGCAAACCTTCAAAGGCAAAGCGAGATTAAACTCATTAAATAAAACTAAGTGCCACTGACATCAGATCTGTAAGTTTATTTGCTCAATGTACGACAGCTACATAATGACTCACATTTATGATATTCCATCACTGAGGAAAACTGCTAAGAATGGTCCGTGTGTGAAAGAATTCCTTAAGAGAAACACGGAGTTGGAAAAATAATCACTGATTAGACCTTAAAAATAGTTCACTGCATAACATGACAAAAAGCACAGAGGCTCATTCAGAGAACATATTCATTGTTCTCCTACACTGTAATAGTTATAATTTCACCATGACAAACACCAGACATTAAGATTAAGCTAACACTGGTGTTTCTTTTGCTCCCCCCCCACTTAAAAACAAAATATATAACTGCATGTCACTATAGCAACATCCAAAACAGATCAATTTGTTACGATCACTATTTGGTAGAGCAAACAGTACCCCCGAAAGGAAAAATTAAATTAAAAAAACTTTAAAAAATTTGAAGACTTAATTTTTTTGTCATAGGAATACATAACACCTACAGTATAAGTTAATAAATTTCAAGCTACTGTATAGAAATACAACACTAGCATGCACAATATTGTATCAATAGAGTAATGGAGGAGTAATCATTTCACTGGAGAGACAGTATCAGAGGCAAGTGCATTTCTTTAAAAATAAAGAAAAGAAAAGAAACCATTCAAGCTGCTTAAATATCAAGTCTCCCATCCCCTCTTCATTTTTAGCCCTCGGGTATAATTTTATCTTGCATTATTCTAAAAAGCAGCCAGAGCCAAAGCTGAAATTTGAAAGAAAAAATAGGTTTTGTAATTCCAGTAAATCATTTCCAAATGCTACAAGGAAGGACACAACACTGCTCACTGGACATGAAGATAAGTTAAGGAAAAGCCCCACCTACCCCCTCCCCCCACCCCCAATCTTTCCCCATCCATGGCATTGACTTTAGGCCCCAGTGATGGCACAAAAGCTGTACAGCTCTCTTCTAGGAGTTTACGGCTAGGGTTCAGTTAATTGGGACTTCTGCTCTAGCATATGGAGGAAACCTTCTAAGGAAAGTCACGCTGGAAAACTGTGCGATGCCACAGAGCATCAATTCGTCGTACTTCTGATCTTCACGGTCACCTGGATCCCGTCACACATACCCATTTCCTAACTGTTAAGTTCAATTTTGGTAACAGCAAAAGCAACGGTCAGTGTTTCCTCAATTATTACTCATACCTCTCCTTGATTAAATAAAACAAAGAAACAGACAAAACAAGCCTGGCGTCATTACCTGTCTTGGGAGTTCACACTGTTACCGATCTTCTAGAAAAGACTGAACACACACTCAACGGGTCATGTTTTCAGACAGTTTTTCCAAAATGAGAAATGAAGGACCGAAGGCTTACTGAAAACAAATTTGTGGAAACAGTAAGGTAGTTAAGTTTCCCTTCAATTTCAAATCATGCGTCAACCGCGCAAGAGAGAAAAGGACTCTCCAGCTTTGATGCTTTCGTTAAAAAGGAAAAAAAAAAAAAGTATATAGAAAAAGTTTTGGTCAAACAGGAGTTATTTATTATCCGAGGATGATTTTAGTTCATCTTCCTACAACAATTACTCGGGGAAGGAGTGTTTTCAGGGAGGAAAGACTGACATGCTTACGGAGGCTCCCCCAATTGGACAGAAATGTGTATGAATAGAAGAGCTCTTCCTTCTGGATTTTTCTACCGGTAAGCTTCTAGCACCTGAATTTTCACACACTGCACCGCAGACTCTCACAGGAGGACGGCCCAGCCTTTACAGCCCAACAGCGTCTCCACCCTCCTGGGCACCGCCAGCAGAAGGTACAGTGGGGAGCACTCAAGTGAAGAGTGAAATGGCAGCATGATCCCTGAGGAAGGAGCTGTGGCAGCTTAAAAATCAGGAGTTCTCTGAAAATATCAACACAATAAATGACATACAGACCTGAATTTTCTCGATTTTTGTGGTGTGTAACGTTTCTATTAAAGTGAGTAATCCATTTTTGTGGTGGATTGAAGTTAAGAGGAAAGAAAGACAAAAATCCCACAGCCACCTGCCAAGCACCTATTAACCAAAACCTAAAGTAGCCTGGATTCTCCTCAGGTGAGCCTTGTTGGCCTAGGAGACCGGGAACGGCAACACCAACCTGGGTAAAGGCTGACTAAGGATGGAAAGCCAAAAGAACTAGCAAAGAAAAACGCACAATCGATGGCTTGATGTTACATATGGCTGTCATGTAGAAATACTGTAAACTGCAATTTAGTGTTAATACTGTCAACTAATCAGAGACTTCGGAAAACTGGCGAGGCCTAAAACCACAAGGATAAATATACCTTCTGTCCCAAGTCTGTCAGTTTGGGATTTTAAACTATTCCCTGGCTGGTCGAGTGCACCCTGAAAAAAAAAAAAAAATGCACAGCTAAAAACAGATGAGCTAGGAAGTACCCAGAACTTAAGATTAAGAGCGTACGTACATACAAATCCTTACTGGAACCACAGAACTTCCTGAATGAGGGCCATTCCATTTTTCAGTTTTCTTTTTGACTCCAAACCCTACTCTCTGGCAATAAGTTAGACTCCAGACAGACAGCTCCACCTGCATTCAGCTACAGAACAGTCCGTACGCCAGTGTGAGGCTGCTATTCCAATACCAGCACAGCTAACCTGACTTTCCACTAGTGGTGTTTTGGCAAAAAACGTCAAAGAGGCGATCAAAGACAGGACAGGTCGTGGGCTTCTCCCTGGGAAGGTCGTCCCTCCCTTCCCCTCCCCCACCCGACCCCCCACTCATGGGAAAAAAATAAAGACTGCGGTAGGAGCATCAGCGTGCGCTGCCAGTCCACCTGGGGGCCTTAGTTGTTGCCTTCTCCGCCGTCGTCGTCTTGCTGGTCGCTCGTCCAGAGCGTTAGGTTGTCGCGGAGCAGCTGCATGATGAGAGTGGAGTCCTTGTAGGAGTCCTCATTCAGAGTGTCGAGCTCAGCGATGGCGTCGTCGAAAGCCGTCTTGGCCAAGTGGCATGCCTGCTCAGGGGCATTCTGGATCTCGTAGTAGAAAACGGAGTAGTTAAGAGCCAGGCCTAATCGAATGGGGTGAGTGGGCTGCATGTGCTCCTTGCTGATCTCGTGGGCTTCGCTGTAGGCCTTCTCTGAGGACTCCACGACGGTCGCCCTCTTCTCTCCAGTGGCTACTTCGGCCAGGTAGCGGTAATAGTCCCCTTTCATCTTCAGGTAGAACACTTTGCTCTCATACTGGGTCTCACTGCAATTCTTGATCAGGTAGTTATCCAGCAGGCTCAGCACATCCTGACACACTGCTTCCAACTCCTTCTCGATCTTCTCACGGTAAGCACGGACCATCTCTATCTTCTTCTCATTGCCATCTGCAGATGTCTTCTGCTCAATGCTACTAATGACCCTCCAGGAAGAGCGGCGGGCCCCAACTACATTCTTGTAGGCCACAGACAGGAGGTTTCTTTCTTCATTGGACAGTGGCTCGTTCAGCTCTGTCACCTATGAGGAGGAAACAATGAAGAGTTGTTATGGTCCAGATGATGGCAGTGGATTAATCCTATCTTTGTGCCACTAAAACACAAACAGACCCGTTGGTTGATTAAAGTGATTAACAGACAAGAGAACAGAGGCTGGGGATGGAGGTGGAAGGAACAACGAAGAAGGAAAACACCGCGGCTCATCAGTGGTGCCTGAGCCCCTGCTTCCTCCCTGGAAAAGGACACATGCTTAGCACACAACTGTTCTGAAGAACGATCTGGTCAGACCCCTAGAGGACAAACCAGACTTTGATCTAAGTTGCAAAAGGTCAACAATCTCTCATGTAACATTACATACGTACCAAACCCTGGGGATTTTAAGCCCCAGGTTGATCTACCTCAACAGTTTTTTAGGAAATCAGACTGACCCTCTCCTTCTCACCTCATCCTGTCTACTCGGTTCCATCCCTCTTCAGGGAGAATACTGGGAGTCAACTTCAAGGTGACATTTGAGAAACGGGGAGGCTTTCCTGCTCTTGTGTTAAGACCGTGTGAATTACAAACCTCAGAAGGGAAATCAAAACCAGGGGCATGGGACTGAGTCTGGCCACAGAGATACGTCAGCAATTGGGAGAACACATACTTGTTGCAGTGTTTGGCCGAACACAACTGGCAATACGAAAGAATGGAGAGATGAGCAAGGTATTTCTAAGCTGGAGTGGCCAGTAGGAATTAATGCTTTTCTTTTCTTTCTTTCTTTTTTTTTTAATGTTTTATTTATTTCTAGGAGAGAGAGAGAGAGACAGCGTGAGCAGGGGAGGGTCAGAGAGAGAGGGAGTCACAGACTCTGAAACAGGCTCCAGGCACTGAGCTGGCAGTCAGCACAGAGCCCAATGCGGGGCTCAAACCCACGAACCGCGAGATCATGACCTAAGCGAAAGTCGGACGCTTAACCGACTAAGCCACCCAGGCGCCCCGGAATTAATGCTTTTCAACATGGGCATTTCTAAAAGTTCCGATCTTCATCATCCCAAAGATTAACCACACTGAGGCAACTAAAGCAACATCACACCAATGATCTGTATTTTTAGGACCACCAAGCAACTCCTTATAATAAAAAAATTAAATCAAGTCAATAACACTACACTGGCTTGATTTATATTACCATAGCCAAGCCAAACACCATGGTCTGACAACCATGTGAAATAGAAAATTTTTACAAGTATAGGCCTTTTTATTCCTATTCAAAGGGCACATTTTTATTTGTCTGGCCATCATATCTAAACTGGTGTATATTAAGTCAATGGCTAAGCCACAATATCAGGAACCCTGGTTCACTCGCTATTTCATAAAGTCTTATAGAGGACTAGATACTTCGCTCGCCTTGTCCTGTCCTACCTGTGGCTCCAGTCAGGACATGTTAATTGCAACAAAACAAAACAAAAACTTCACACTTCTGCCGTTTGTTCTTCTTCCCCTCCCTGACATATTTATACAAGTGTCAAGAACCAAGTTAAGGGACGTCTGGGTGGCTCAGTCAGTTAAGCATCCAACTTCGGCTCAAGTTACGATCTCCCAGCTCGTGTGTCTGAAGCCCGCCTAGGGCTCTGTGCTGACAGCTCAGAGCCTGGAGCCTGATTAGATTCTGGGTCTCCCTCTCTGCCCCTCCCTAGCTTGCACTCTTTCTCAAAAATAAACATTAAAAAAAAAGGGGGGGGGCGCGCCTGGGTGGCTTAGTCGCTTAAGCGTCCGACTTTCTCTTAGGTCATGATCTTGCGGTTCGTGGGTTCGAGCCCCGCGTCGGGCTCTGTGCTGACTGCCAGCTCAGAGCCTGGAGCCTGTTTCAGAGACTGTGACTCCCTCTCTCTCTGACCCTCCCCTGCTCACGCTGTCTCTCTCTCCTAGAAATAAAACATAAAAAATAAAATAAAATAAAAAAGTTAATATCCTCTATGAAACCTTCCTCACCTCTCCTTCCACTCACAGTTAAAATTGGCCCCTCTCTCGAATCCTCACTGATCCGTGTATCAACCGTAGCATCTACGTAACATTTTATTATTTATAGACGTGAAGAGTGGGGAGGAGGACATAATCCAAAATGATATAGCAAAACTATTTTGAGGGGCTGGGATACGAAAGGACTTTTTCGTACATGTGACTCATTCACATTCAGTCTGTATGGCACTTTTATAAACTGGGAAGCAGGGAGGGTTACGCTTAGTGCAACTGGTTGTAGAAATTAAACAGTATCTCCGAGGAGATAACTAAAGCAGAACACAAACCAAATCATGTATGTTAGTTTACAGCAAGCAATTCATTCTTTGAAAGAATTAATCATGCTTTGTTCGCTAATTCCCACGAGATCAAGGAAATGATATTTACCCAAGTATTTCTTAAACTGATCGGCTTTTCTTATGTTACCCTTTTACTATGCATTATTGGTTCCCCACTATAATGCTGGAGAACAGGGTCTTCACCAGACATGGGCTACGTGAAACATGGAGTGAGAAGACAGGGTTTTTGTGCAGAAGGAAAAACCAGGACAGAGGAGCCTTCTGCTCCATGACCTCCGACCCACACCCCCCTGTGTAAACACTTCTCCAGAAAAGGCCGCTTATTCATCTCACATCCAATTCTTTATATATTCTAGGCTCTGGAGACACTATTCTCAGCCCACAGACCACACTGTTAACTCCTGCGGACTTCAGAGGCGTATGCAGCTAACCCATAAGGCTGGGGTTTTCCCACCATTTTACGAAGTGACCTTGGGGGCAAGCATTTCATCCCTCTGGGCACCAGATTTTTTCTTATCTGTTAAAATGAGATTTTTGCCTCTTTCATGTATCAGATGAAGGGTGACTGGGTGGCTCGTCAGTTTAGTGTCTGACTCTTGGTTTCCACTCAGGTTATGATCTCACAGTTCACGGGACTGAGCCCTGAGTCAGGCTCTGCCCTGGCGGCATAGAGACTGTTTGAGATTCTCTCTACCGCCACCCCCCTCTCTCAAAACATTAAAAAAATAATTTAAATTTCTTTCAAAATTAAAAAACAGTATCCGATGAATGATAAAATGCTCTTGACCCAGTAAAATGACAGAGAGAGGTGAGTAATTCCTTTTGAGAATGCCTGGAATAATTTCCCATTTAATTCTCAACATAAGAAGCCTCTAAATTTCTTACATAACAAGCTGCTAGTTTACATCCCTGTCTCGAGTATCGCTTCTCCATTTCATCCTGTTCTCTACTCAAAGCTGAAATTTCCTTAGCCACCTTACATCACTTTCTTGCCATAAACTTTAATATCATGGAGGCTGAAAAAAACCCTCCCCAGACTGGCTTTCAAACAAGCCTTTGTAAGCCTCAGGCGCGCAGACCATGGGACTCCAGCCTGTATATACTCCCTCTAGTGTCACCTGATAACTGTCTCCAATGCAAAAGCAGCCAGAGTGCCTAAGGCCATTGAGATCCAGTTCCGGCCTTTCCCCCTAAATCCTGCTGTCCTTATTTCCAGAGCCAGCAACTATTTAAAGCTCAAATGACCCCACCAGTACCCTATACTGTTAGGTCTCCTCCTGCTGCAAATGAGGTGCGGCTGCAGAGCCCGAAGGCAGCAATGTGTGCTTCTGTAAAGTTGGCACGGCTGCCTCAGACAACAGACAGACACATGGCGGTTATGAAAAATGGCAGGATCACCTTTAGATATAGTAACCCAACCACGTTTGGAACATACCCAGATGTCCTCTGCCACTGAAAAACTAAGTTGGAGGGAAAAACCTTTAACTCCCAAAAAGTCTGCTCAAAGGAAAGTTAAGGTTCTTCTAAGAGCCTTAAACAAGCATTTAAAAAATCCTTAAGATCGGGGCGCCTGGGTGGCTCAGTCGGTTAAGCATCCTACTTCAGCTCAGGTCATGATCTCACGGTTCGTGGGTCTGAGCCCCATGTCAGGCTCTGTGCTGACAGCTCAGAGCCTGGAGCCTGTTTCAGATTCTGTATCTCCCTCTCTCTCTGACCCTCCCCTGCTCATGCTGTCACTCTCTCAGAAATAAATAAAACATTAAAAAAAATTTTTTTTAAAGATCAAAAATGACTTGTGTGAGAACGAATCTGTGATTTTTACATTCAAAAAGAGATCCCAACCATACGAGTTTTAAAAGTCAAGACAACTTTTTAAAAGGAAAAAAAAAATCCTCATAGTGTCCAAAAAAAGGTTTAACCAAGACAGAATGAGCACTCAATGTGGGAAGATGAGAGATACGTATCATCTGGGAAGGGAGATAATTATTTTTCAAAACAGTCACTGAATTGTTTCTAAGAATGCAACACTTGTAAATATGGTCCCCAAAATATACTGTCACGGCTGTTGTAAAATGTAGAAAGTCTGTAGTCTCTGGCATGTCACATGTTCTGCCTAAAAACAAAATGAGGGGTGCCTGGGTGGCTCAGGTGGTTAAGCGTCTGACTGCAACTAGGGTCATGATCGAATGGTTCATGAGTTCGAGCCCCGCGTCAGGCTCTGTGCTGACAGCTAGCTCAGAGCCTGGAGCCTGCTTCAGATGCCATTGTCTCCCTCTCTCTCTGACCCTCCCCTGCTCACACTGTCTCTCAGAAATGAATATAACATTAAAAAAAAAAAAAAAAGTTTCTGTCTTCTCAACTCCTAGGATACTAGCCCAAGTTCAAATGTCTTTTAGTGAGTTCAAGATAAACAGAGGAGTAAAAAGACCCAAAAAATCTGTTATTCTCAGTTTAAGAACTATAACTCCCCAAATCCCAGCTGCTAAGGAATCAGATATTAATTAGTGTCAACTGTTCTCCCCTAAGAGTTGATGCAGAGACTTTTCAGCCAAAGATCAGCAACCCTCAAGATTCATGGAAAGCTATTTAGAGGACTTTCTGACCCCAAGATTCAGAGCATTGAGTCATTTACAAATTTCCTCAACTTTTCTATAAAGAACCTGAAATTGTAATGAACACGTCAAAATCTTTAAAAACTTGAAATGAGGCTTACTTTATTTAAAATCTATTTCTATTGGGGTGTCTGGGTAGCTCGGTTGAGTGTGCCCAGCTTCCACTCAGGTCATGATCGCACAGTTTGTGGGTTTGAGCCCTGGGTCCGGCTCTGTGCTGATAGCTCAGAGCTTGGAGCGTGCTTTGGATTCTGTGTCTGTCTCCCTCTCTCCCTCTGCCTCTTCCCTGCCTGTGCTCTCAAGAAAAATGGACAAATAACATCAATTTCTATCTTGCAGAAGCTTATATAGAAGTTATATAAGACATCCTGATTTAAGAAAGCTGAAAATCTCCAGAAAGAAACTACTGAGTTCACATCCCAAAAAATAAGACAGAAGGGATGAACAGGTGGAGAAAAGGATGTTTAGGGCAAGAAAACTATTCTGTATGATACTCTAATGGTGAGTAAATGTCATTACAGCCTTGTCAAAATCCAGAGAACATGTATCACGGGGAATGAACCCACTGACTGTAGGTTTAGGCCCGATGACTCTAACAGACCACTCAAAGATGTTGACAGTGTGGGGCACTGTGAGGGCAGGTAGGGGGCATATGGGAACTCTGTGCTTTCCACTCAATTTTGCTGTGAACCTGAAACTGCTCTTAAAAAAAAAAAAAAAGTCTATTAAATAAAAGAAAGAAAACAAGAGGGCTAGCAGACACTAGGTATAACATTTGGCCCATCTTGCTTTTTTAGGGCCCCTAGCTGTGGAATACTAATCACCCAGGAATGCTCAAGAGGAAATGAAAAAGATATACACAGTGACTGCTACATAGTAACATCCTACACCAGAAACAGAAAATAAGGTGACAACGTGCAGGGTGGGGGGTCAGCGTCCATGTAACAGACAGTGTCTATATGCTGTCCAGACGGAAGAATAAACCACTGGAAAGAAACACTTTCAAGTGTTCTGCTTGAAAACAGAACGAATCCCGGATGACCCGTCTACTAAGTAACTACAAAAACTTACAAAATAACCTGAAGCCATGTCTCACCTATCTGAGTAAAACGCCTTAAACTTTATAGTGTGTGTGGAAGAGTTAACTTGAGACTGCAGTCTTTATTTACTTGTTTGTTTATTGAGACAGAGCATGAGCGGGAGAGAGGCAGAGAGAGAGACAGAGACACAAAATCTGAAACAGGCTCCAGACTCTGAGCTGTCAGCACAGAACCCGACGCGGGCTCAAATCCACAGACTGTGTGATCACGACCTGAGCCGAAGTTGGATACTTAACCTACTGAGTCACCCAGGCACCCTGAGACTGCTATCTTTAGAAAGGTCTGCAGGGGAGGCGCCTGGGTGGCTCAGTTGTTTAAGCGGCCGACTCTGGCTCAGGTCATAATCTCGTGGTCCATGGGTTTGAGCCCTGCTTTGGGCTCTGTGCTGACAGCTCAGAGCGTGGAGCCTGTTTCAGATTCTGTCTCCCTCCCTCTCTGCCCCTCCCCAGCTCATGCTCGGTCTCTCTCTGTCTCAAAAAATAAACGTTAAAAAAAATGACCAAAAAAATGAAATAAAAAAATAGAAAGGTCTGCGGGCAAAGCTGATCCCTGGCTGGCGTCTGAGAACTTGAATTTTGGAAGTGTTCCCATCATTCCCAGCTAAGAATGGCTCCTTGTCCCTAAGCTGTTTGCACACAAACAATGTGGTTTATGGTAAACACCTGTTTTCCTTCCAGGAGTCTTCATTTTTGGTATGTGCGAGGCAGGAAGTACCTATGTGACTAGCCCTCGTAAAGCCCTTGGTCACTGAATCTCTTCTGAAACTCCCTGGCAGACACCATTTCACACACACACACACACACACACACACACACACACACACACACACGAGTTCCCTGGGGAAGAGGACTCTGGAAAGCTTGCATTTGGTTTACTCTTTGCTCCCAGGCACTTTTTTCCTTTGCTGATTTAGCTTTGTATCGCTTCACTGTAATAAATCACAGCCCTGAGCACAACTGTATGCTGATTCCTAGCACACCATTGACTGGGGGAGGGGAGGAAATTTGGGGACCAGCAATATATTCATTCTAGAAAACTTGATAGAACACGACAAGGAAAATGTACTGAAAAGCCACACATCAGATACTCCATCAGACATTTGTTGAGCATCTATCTAGCACGCATCCGACGCCACCACTCTGTATAGACAGAAAACAGACAACCCGGAGGAGGCACACACTTCTTCACTTGAGGTCACCAGTCACACAGGTGGATCTTCGAGAGAAGCACTCCGCCTGGACAGTTTAGAGGGGATGTTAATCACAAAGTACCATCAGCTAGGCTTTAAAAAAAAATCTAACAAACCCAGCAGCAACCACCCTGGATGAACACTGTGCAGAAGGCAAACACTTCAGGAAGAGGAACATCCTACAAGAGTCACGGAACTCCCTATTCATCAGGGCCAACTGCAAGGTCTCAGGTGACAGGAGAGCTGGCCAAGCACCGGGGCTTTTCTGACAGCCACCAAGACCCAAGTTTTTTTCATGACTCTACAGTGGCCGACATCACGCTCACTCTACAGGTGTGAGGCAGACATGCGACGGCACAGCAGAGATGGGACACAAACGTGGGCCCAGTGGTTTCCAACCCTGAATTCTTTCTCTGGCGATATAAACATTGCTAACACATCGCAGAAAAGGGCCACTTTCTCTAACACAGACCTCCTAAAAAAGAATTTCAGACCAACCAGCAACTTGAAAAAGGAGTAAAAGGAATGGAGAGTTGAGGGAAAGGGAAATAATAAGCAGAGTACCCAACCCTCATTCATTATGAATGTTCGTTTTTTTCTTCTATCAGACAGGCAACACCTAAAGTCAGATGACTTGGGAAGGTGACAGCGTGGGTAAATAGCACTCCCTCATGGTGGGAAACTATAAACTGACACAACATTTACTGGAGGGTAATCTCGAAAGGACTATCAAAATTACAAATGTTTAACAACCTTTGACTCTGCAATCCCCCCATTTTTTTTAAAGTAAGCTCTCTATATATCCGACATGGGGACTTGAACTCACAGCCCCAAAATCAAGAGTTGCATACTCTACCAACTGAGCCAGCCAGGCGACCCTCTGCAATTCCCTTTCTCGAAACTGATTCATTGCGTTATTGCTAAATAATTGCTAAAGTCTAGAACCACCTAAATGGTCTTAAATTAAGAGGCTACTTAGATTAAGACACATCCATACAGTGGAATTCTTAGACAGCCATTCAAAAAGTATTTGTGTAGGTCGCTCAGCTGGTCAAGTGGCTGACTTCAGCTCAGATCATGATCTTGCAGTTCATGAGTTTGAGCCCTGCATAGGGGTCTATCTTGACAGCTCAGAGTCTCGAGCCTGCTTTGAATTCTTTATCTCCCTCTCTCTCTCTGTCCCCAGCCCCCCTCATGCTGTCTCTCACTCTCGAAAAAAAAAAAGTATCTGTGCATTCCTCAGTGTACTTTCTAGAAAGCTCTGAAAACAGTGGCTGGGAGACAGTCAAGATTGAGATGGTTGAATTTTGACCTGTTACAGTACCTATTCAAACCAACCTGCTCCACAATTTACCCTATTATTAATCCTATCTACAATTAAAGTTTAAAGTCAATTTTGAAAAACAAGTTAAAAAAAAAAAAAAAAGGCCAAAGCCAGTAATTTTAAATAAGCAAGTTTATTGATATAAATAGCTAACCCAGGGGCGCCTGGGTGGCTTAGTCAGTTAAGCGTCCGACTTTCGCTTAGGTCATGATCTCGCGGTTCGTGGGTTTGAGCCCCGCGTCGGGCTCTGTGCTGACTGCCAGCTCAGAGCCTGGAGCCTATTTCAGAGTCTGTGTCTCCTTCTCTCTCTGACCCTCCCCTGCTCACGCTCTCTCTCTCTCTCTCCTAGAAATAAATAAAAAATGAAAAAAAAAATAGCTAACCCAAACCTACATCTGCGTTGTGCTCGCTACCCCACACCTACCAAAAACAACTTTTTTCCATTCACTTTAGTTGTGTAAAAATCTTTCACTGTATCTTTATAAAGATTAGGACCAATATAAAGAATGTATACTGTAGATTTCAGCGTTGTCTCATTAAACCAATTATTAATTCATGTTTTCCCAGTCTATTCCCTACATAATCTTTTTTAAATCCAACATTTTTTTTTAATTTAAAAAAAAAAAAAAGTATTTTGGGGGGCACCTGAGTGGCTCTGTCGGTTTAGCGTTTGACATCAGCCCAGGTCATGATCTTGCAGTTTGTGAGTTCAAGCCCCATGTCAGGCTCTGTGCTGACAGCTCAGAGCCTGGAGCCTGCTTCCGATTCTGTGTCTCCCTCTCTCTCTGCCCCTACCCTGCTCATGCTCTATCTCTCAAAAATAAACAACCATTAAAAACAATTTAAAAGTTTTAATGTTTATTTTTAAGGGGGGAGGGGGCACAGAGTACAGGTGGGAGAAGGGGCAGAGAGAGACGGAGACAGAATTCAAAGCAGGCTCCAGGTTCTCAGCTGTCAGCAGACAGCCTGATGTGGGACTCGAACTCACGAACCATGAGACAAATGTTTAACTGACTACTCCCTATATAATCTTAAGGTTTCCAAGTGTCACTCTCTTTCTCATAGTTATACTTCCTATACTTGTAATCACATCTTACTGCATGCACAAGGGCAATGTTACTATTGAGGACCATAGGCATCTTTGTTTGGATTTTAATTTAATGGAATATTTCCAGTGTTTCATTCTTAAATACTGACTTTTGCTTTAAAAGAGAGTTCTCTACGATCTTAAGTATCCATCTATTCCGTATCTTTCTAAGTAACTTCTGTCATATCAGAAACAGGTTCTTCACCAAATTGTAATTTCTCTTTTGATCCTCCAGATAACTCTTTATGACTCAGTATTATTATTCCCATTTTAAAGGTAGGAAAATTAAGGCTCAGAGCCCAAGAATGGAACCCATACCTAATGGCTCAAAATCCTATATACCTTCCACTATAGGACTTGTTCTTAACCGAGGAGGGGGAGGGGGAAGCTTTTTGTAAAATATGCCCCCAAGCAGCCCTCTACCCCTTGAAGATTCACTCTCATGTGAGGGGCACCTGGGTGGCTCAGTCGGTTAAGCGTCGGACTTTGGCTCAAGTCATGATCTCACAGTCCGTGGGTTCGAGCCCCATGTCGGGCTCCGTGCTGACAGCTCAGAGCCTGGAGCCTGTTTCAGATTCTGTGTCTCCCTCTCTCCCTCTCTCTGCCCCTCCCCAGCTCATACTCTCTCTGTCTCAAAAATAAATGTTTAAAAAAAAAGATTCACTCTCATGTGGAACCCATACTTACCTATTTTTCCAGGTTAAGAATCACAGCACGACGTTCCTCAAAATGTGGAGTTACCACTTGACCCAGCAATTCCACCCTTTCATCAGTATATATGAGACAAAGGCCAACATAATGTCCACACAAAAACTTCTAAATAAATGTTCATAGCAGCACTAGTCAAAACAGCCCCTGAGTGGAAACAATCTAAATGTCAACTGGGGAGCAGACGAAATTAAATGCAGTATTATCCCAATAACGGAACAGGGACATAGGCTACAACATGGAGGATCCTGGAAACACCATGCCAAACGAAAGAAGCCTGTCACAAAAGACCACATACTGTAGGTTTCCAGTTCTAGGAAATGTCCCAAAAGGCAAATCTCTAGAAACACAAAATAGACTGGTGGTAGCTTAGGGCTCAGGGTTTTGAGGGTAGGGGAGTAGGCAATGACTCCCAATGAGTACAGGGTTTCTTTGTAGGGAATGACAGTATTTTTTTTTTTTAATGTTTTATTTATTTCTGAGAGAGAGAGAGACACTGTGAGCAGGGGAGGGTCAGATAGGGAGGGAGATACAGAATCTGAAGCAGGCTCCAGGCTCTGAGCAAGCAGTCAGCACAGAGCCTGACGCAGGGCTCGAACCCATGAACTGTGAGATCATGACCTGAGCCGAAGTCGGCCGCTTAACCAACTGAGCCACCCAGGCGCCCCGACAATATTTACTCTAGGACTCAGATGCTGGTGCCAGTTACACAACCCTGAACATGCTAAAAAAAACAGATGAAGGGCGCCTAGGTAGCTCAGTTGGTTAAGTGTCAGACTCAGGCTCAGATCATTTCATGGTCTGGGAGTTCAAGCCCCACCATCAGGCTCTGGACTAGCTCAGAGCCTGGAGCCTGCTTCATTCGGATTCCGGTCTCCTGTCTCTCTGCCCTCCCCTGCTCACGCACTCGCTCTCTCTGAAAAATAAACATTAAAAAACATTAAAACAAGAAACACTTAATTGTACACTTTCAATGGATGACTGTATAGTAGGTGGATTTTACCTCAATAAAGCTATAAAAATAAAACTGCTGCACTGTATCATAGTCTACACAGCACTTTCACACATACCAGCAATTAAACATTAACTCACATGTGTCTGAGGAGTTCAGAATTCCAAATACTTTGTGCTTTGTAATACATGGGCTATACAAAGAAAAATAACTATAACAGAGCACAAACCTCGAGTATTAATTCTCCTCAAAACAGGAACAAGAGTACTGTTATCTTTATTACTCGGGTACACTTAGGCAAATCTGAAAAGGGCTAAGAAATGTACATTCCCTACCATAAGTATTTTTCATTATTATAATAAGCATCCAATCCAGCCACTAGGGGAGGGAAATGCCATGGAGAGAAACACACTAAGATTACTTAACTTCCCGAAACACAGATAATCCACACAAATAGCAAAGCAGAGCTCCTTTTACTCTCACAGATGGAGTGGACGTCTTCTACCTTCCACCTGCACGCTTTCCATAAGAACTCAGCCTAAACCCACCTTCAGAGATGAACTTCTTCATGTTGAAACCTAGTCATCTCTCCTACAACTGCCTTAAGAACTGTATCTTTTGGGGCCAGAATCAATTCCTCATACAGGTGAAGAGAGCCTTCCTACCTCTGAATCTTGCCTGCTTACTATTTCTATGATCTAGATACAACTCCCCTACTCATCCTCTCTTCCACCAGATAGACTCCTTTGTCCCTGCCCTTCAGCCTGCTACTCAGAATACATGGACTGCAAGCTTCAGAAAACAAGTGAGCTAATATTTATAACTCCTGCTTTCATGACAGATCTGTGTTTTGGTGGGGGAGGGGGAACTCTCCCAGCTGAAAATGAAACAAACTGGTGTGTATGAAAGTACATTATAAACTATGGTAGTTTCTTGAAAACCGTTCTACTGAGATTTTATCTACTGGGCAAAGGCCAGGGATGCTACTGCACGCTGTACAATACACAGAACAGCCCTCCTACCGGAGATATCAATATTCAGGTCATGATGCTCACATTCTTCCTCATACCACACACTTCTGTGCTCTCATGCTTTTCCAACCACCTAAACACACTTCCAGAACCCATAAAGAAAAAAATCTCCATATATCCTTCAGGTCCTAATTCAAATACTACATACACTTCCTGGAAAATTTTCAGGCAGCTATAATCACTGCTTACTCTGTGTAACTTTTACCTTGCATCTTTTATACTGTTTTCTTTTTTTAAATTTTCATTTATTTATTTTGGGGGGGGGTGGGCAAGGGCAGGAGAACACAGAAGAGACAGGGAGGGAGACAGAGAAATCTCAAGCAGGCTTCGTGCTGTCAGTGCAGAGTCTAACACAAGGCTCAAACTCATGAGCTGTGTGATCATGACCTGAGTGGAAATCAAAAGTCACACACTTAACCAACTGAGCCACCCAGGTGCCCCAATATGCTGCCCATTCCTAATGCCTTGTACCATTAATTGTTTACCTTTCCTTTCCCCAGAAAGACTGAAGTCCTTAAGGGGCAGGTACCGCCTTCCACGCACCAGTGAATCACCATGGTACCTAACAGTCACTCCTGAATGTTTAAATGACATGAATCTACACATAATGTATCAAGCCCAGACTGTCTGCAAAAGTGGCAATAATAATTCTTGCCAACCCCGTACACATCCTTCCTTTTCACTAGAAATTTGTAGTTTCTACTATGAAGAAATGGAATATAGTTATCCACCACTATAGGCTGCGCTCGGTCATGTGACTTGCATTAACTAGTGGAATATTAGCAAGTATGAGGCAAGCAAAGGCCTGAAAAGTGCTCGTGAGTCAGGAAGAGCTTGCTGCTGAGAAACTTCCGTGGCCACTGTAGTTTCATCCAGCCACACGGGCTGGCCTAGCCGACCAACAGAATTGTGAAGAATACGAAATCTTTGTCATGGGTCATTTGGCATGAACAAAAAGTAATTTATATAGTTGTTTTAATACTATTATCTTGCACTGTTAAATTCTGCATAAATTAACTTCTGAAAATCAATCAGACTGAATTCCTACTGCGATCTCAATTAACACCCTAGGTCTCTTTTCCCCTAACAGGTGTTACTGGTAAGTGCCATCTGCACCACATGTAATAATGAAAAGCTGAATTTGGGGGCCAAAATGCAAGAGGTTAAGCAAAAAAATAAGGCCATTTGATTCCACCCACTGCTCCAGTCTGATCTCACTTTCTAACAATTAGGACATTTGTCAAAACTTTTGCTCTGTAGCCCCACATACGAGGAAAACACCTGACCCGAATGTCTTGAAAAAAATTCAGATATACGTATTCCAGTGTTCCCTTGGCTGGTAGTCAAATAACCCTATTCTAAAAAGTAATTCAATTCAGAATCAGTTAAAAATTAAACAGCTTCTTCTATAAACCCATACAGACTCTTCTTTACAATAATTTCCGGTTTTAGGCCTTTTCTTTGCTTCTACAACTTCTCTTGGAATCAATGTCATGTTCACTTTCGTTGGCATTGTTCACCTATGTCCAGATCTCTGGTTCCACATCCATAATCCAAGGCTACTCCCCCAAATCCATTACAAACAGTAGTTCAACTATCTCATCAAATCTGACAGCTTCTCACCCAAACCACACCTGACCTCCTTGTTCAGAACCACTTTATTTTTTACGTTTAAATTGTATTTGTTTTTACATTTTAAAAGTATAATTTAATCTAATTTTTCACATACTTATTTATTTTGAGAAGGAGAAAGAGCACAAGTGGGGGAGGGGGAAGGGGAGGGAAAGCTAGAACGCTGTCAGCATGGAGCCTGATGTGGGGCTCAATCCAGTGAATCATGAGATCATGACCTGAGCCGAAATCAAGAGTTGGACGCTTAACCGACTGAGCCACCCAGAAGCTCCAGAATCACTTGCTTTTTTTTTTAAAGTTTACTTTACTCATTTTGAGAGAGAGCGCAAGCCAGGGAGGGGCAGAGACTGGAGAGAGACCCCTAGAATCATTCACTTCTAAAATCAAACTCTTACAACCCCCAAGAATACAAGTCCTCATTACCACCTACTAGCACTCCCTCTGTGCATTCGAACCTCATCCTTTCTCTTCCCCTTCAATCTTTATTCCCTTCTTCTAAGATTCATCAATTCAATTGTTTTTGTATGAATATATACTTTCCTATGCCTTGTCCTTCTGTTCCATTAGCGCTCAAGCATCCAAATGCACAATCCAACCACTCATTTTTATTCTTATACCCAAAACCGAAGCGAGTAGAGACAGGGAGACGAGACACGCACCAAGAGAAGACCCTCTGCGCTAACTGCCTAACGATCCTTGCTTACTACCGCCTCTTTGCACAGAAAAGTGGCCACTAGGCAGGCAGATTCGAAGGCCTTTTCTTTATTTCTTTAATGTTTTTAAAAAATTTATTTCTGAGAGAGAGAGACAGCATGAGCGGAGGAGGGTCAGAGAGAGAGGGAGACACAGAATCCGAAGCAGGCTCCAGGCTCTGAGCTAGCTGTTAGCACAGAACCCAATGCGAGGCTCAAACCCACGAACCATGAGATCATGACCTGAGCCGAAGTCAGACGCTTAACCAACTTAGCCACCCAGGAGGCCCTCCAAGGCCTTTTCTTAGCAAACAACTTCTGCTATCACTGCCTCTTCCCTGTGCGCCAACTACATGTTTCTTCCCTCCATGTGGCCAGTGGTTGGTCACTCTCCCCTGTATGTTCCCTCCTCCCCTCCTGCTCTTTCTCAGTAACATAAACCCAAGTTCAGGGGGAAAGTAAGTGATGCCTTTTAATCTCATTTTTTCCCCCATCTTTTTATTTCCTACAAAATCAAGCTTCAGAAAGCAAGTCTATCTCTCTTAGCATTTCCTCACCTTTCATTCACTCCCCACCTGACTACCCCTGCACCCATCTAAAAAGCCCCCATTTCATGTCCCCAGCCAATGTTCGCTTATGTCTTCAACTTTTTTTTAACCATTTTTATTCATTTTGTGAGATGAGACAGAGTGCAAGCACGGGAGGGGCAGAGAGGGAGGAAGACACAGAATCTGAAGCGGACTCCAGGCTCTGAGCTGTAAGCACAAAGCCTGACGTGGGGCTCCAACTCACAAACCAGGAATCATGACCTGAGCTGAAGTCGGAGGCTTAACTGACCAAGCCACCCAGGCGATCCAAGAGTCCAACTCTTGATTTCGGCTCAGGTCATGATCTCACAGTTCATAGGATTGAGCCCCAAGTCCAGCTCTGTGCTGATGGTGTGGAGCCTGCTTGGAATTCTCTCTCTGCCCCTCCCCTGCTTATTCTCTCTCAAAAAAAATAAAAACATTTAACATCTAAAACACACACACACGTTTACTCATGCTTAGCCTGTGCGAGGCACTGCTCTAAGTGCTCTTCATATATTATCTTGTAGCCATTACCTTTTATCTACCTCCACTTAAATGCTTCCCCAAACTGAGGAGGACAAGTGAATTCCTCTTCATTTTTCCTTCCTCTTTCTTGTTCTATTTCCAGCCATCAAATTCTCTCTGAAGGAGGGGAACCCAGACAAGGAGATCTGCCCTCACTCTCCTGGTCTGGGCCCCCCTCCTTCAGACCGGACCTCCTACAATACTGTAATTAGTCTCCCTTCCTTGGCCTCCCTTCCTTGGCCTCACTCTCCTTGTCAGTTTCCAAATCTCTCCAGGCCGAAAACCAGATCAAGATCCTCTTCTGCCTTACAATCCTTCAAAGACTCTCCAAGAGCATAAAGAAAGAACTCAAACTCCACAAGGCCCTTCAATGCACTGGTCCCTACTTACCTCTTTGGACTCCCTTGCTGATATTCCTCAAATGCACACGACCGCAGCAACCAACAGGGAATAAATGAAGCCTGCACCACGCTCTGCTCCTGTGCATTCTGAACCTACACATGCTATGCCCTCTATCAGGACAGTCCTTCCACCACACGTCCCCCCCCCCCCCCCCGTTGCAGTCCCCCAAGACACTACGCCAGCATCACTTCTGTAGGAAAGGGCCCCTGCAGTCCAGTGTGACTTCTATGCCCTCCATTACTCTATTACGCTGTTACTATACCTGCTTGAAGTTTACCCCGTTATTTTCCTTTCTTCAATAAATGGATCCGGTTCCAAAAATCTCAAGTTTTAAACGGCGGGGCCTTCAAATGGCAAAAAATTAACAGAATGGCAGCATACCCATCTAAATTCCTGCCAACATCATTAAATTGGTCCGCCCCATACTTCTGAGAATGGATGCCAAGCCAGGACGCCTGGGCTCTGACAGCTATTACGTATGCTCCCTATCTACCCACCCATCCATCCAAACACCCAGCAGGATTCTGACCTTAAGGCAAAAAGGACTTTTAAAAAATGCTTGGCAAATAACAAGGTGAAACAAAAGCAAAGTGTGTCCTCAGCAAGTCCGCTGGGTTCCAGCTCTTCTATCAGAAGGCTCTACCTCCCCTGCCCTCAAGAAAAAAGGCAGTAAGAAAGGAACCCCGGTCCTTCCCCCAAAGGTAACACATCAGGACCGTCCTCTGTCCACTCAGGACTCAGCCAGGCTTTTGTCCCCCTAATTAGAAAAGGCCGATGGCAGGCAGCATATGCATGCCAACTGAGGAGAAGCACCTCTCTTAAAATCAAGGGACGACTGAAAATCAGCCACCATCTCGATTAAATGCTTTAAGCAAGAAACTACTTTGCAGGTGGCCAAATTTAAATAAACATAGGGAGACCTCGCTGGTAACTTGACCATTTACGGCCAATAAGGGGTCATTTTAGGTAAGAAGCCATCTTCCCAAGATAGTAAATCCCAAGGGGACCAACAAGTAGGCAAGTACGTAGATAAAAAGATTGACTGCTATGCTGACATGTGGTGAAGGTTATGGGCAGGTTTACTCTGCTATTCATCTCAACAGAGGTTTTGAAATTTTCCGTATCAGTGTTTTCTTTTTATTTTTTTAACGTCCTTTTTGGGACACCTGGGTGGCTCAGCTGGTTGAGCATCCGACTTTGGCCCAGGTCATGATCTTACAGTTCGTGGGTTCGAGTCCTGCGTTGGGCTCTGGGCTGACAGCTAGCTCAGAGCCTGAAGCCTGCTTCAGATTCTGTGTCTCCCTCTCTCTTTGACCTTCCCCTGCTCACGCGGTCTCTCTCTCTCTCTCTCTCTCAGAAATAAAACATTTAAAAAATAAAAACATTAAAAAAAATTAACGTCCTTTTTAAAAAAATAATCTTCACACCCAACATGGAGCTTGAACTCGTGACCCAGAGATCAAGAGTCCCATGCTCTTCAGACTGAGCCAGCAGGCACCCCTAGTGTT
Organism: Hyaena hyaena; assembly: GCF_003009895.1. Lineage (NCBI taxonomy): Eukaryota > Metazoa > Chordata > Mammalia > Carnivora > Hyaenidae > Hyaena > Hyaena hyaena. The sequence continues at coordinate 1,036,950 of NW_024080860.1, forward strand.
TTCTTTTAAAAGGCAGTCATTCCAACCAGAAGAAAGCAACAAATAGGAGATCTGCTGCTAGCAGTCAACTTTTCCCCCATTTGACTTCATTTTTTTCTTCCTGTAGTAAAAGGGCAATAGGGCATCCTTGAACTTTGAACCATGTGTATGTAAGTAATACCTCTTCAGTTACACTTTTCACTACTTTTAAGAAAACACAGTACTACTGATAACTTCTAAAGCCTTAAAATTTATACTTAGCTGTTCTTCCAAAAATTCGGCTTTTGGGCCTCTGTCCTAATATATAAACTGTGGTCGAAGCTTCAGACACAAAATATTCATGGCAATACTACCATAAATTTGGAAAGAGGATAAATGTTAGATAAAAATACAATTATGACACATTCACAGAATTATTCAGCCACTGAACATACCAGTAACAGAAGAAAAGCACCCTGAAATAATGAAAGTCAAGGGAGAAGGCAAGGTACAAAAGCAAACCTAACCCCCACAGAAAAAGACATGATGGCTATATCCCTGCAGGGGGAATTATGGTGACACCTATCTTTTGTTCCCCAAATTGTCTAGCATCCTGAAGGCCAGACATTTGTCATCAGCAGTCATCCCCATTGAGGACTCCAAAGACTCCCTCCGAAGTTAACAGCATCCCAGGGCACATAGGTGGGTGGCTCAGTCAAACTCCTGACTTTTGGCTCAGGTCATGACATATCTCACAGTTTCTTTTGTTCAAACCTGGCATCGGGCTCAGCGCTAACCTTCTGTGCCCCTCCCCCAATTTGCTGTCTCTCTCAAAATAAATTTCAAAAAATCTTAAATATTAAAAAAAAGGAAATTAACAGCATCCCCAAATTCAAGATATTTTGCAATATTCCTTCCCAAAAAAAACAAATTAGGGGCGCCTGGGTGGCTCAGCTGTAATGCGTCTGACTTTTGTTCAGGTCATGATCCGAGTTTGTGAGCTGGAGCCTAGCATGGGGCTCTCTACCGTCAGCACAGAGCCTGCTTCAGATCTTCTGCCCCTGCCCTCAAAATAAATAAACTTAAAAAAAACAACAACAACAACTAGGGGCACCTGGCAGGCTCAGTTACAGCAGCGGCCAACTCTTGAACTGAGGGCTGTAAGTTTGAGCACCCACACTGGATGTAGAGAGGACTTAAAAATAAAATCTTTTCTAAAAAATTTAAAAACCTAAACAAAACCCAAAAAATTTAAAACAAACAAAAAAACCCAAGAATATTCATTCTCCACTACCCACTTGTTCCCAATGTGCTTTTCCTTGCCTCAGGATGGTCTTTTCTGAGCCTTTCTTATGAATTCTCCTTGCCCTTCTGGATTGGGTCATTTTCAACTTAGCAGAAAAAATTCAGTGTCTAACATCTATCTCTACGACACAGATGTAGTTAAAAAAACTACCTAGCTGGGGCGCCTGGGTGGCTCAGTCGGTTGAGTGTCCGGACTTAAGCTCAGGTCATGATCTTACGGTTCGTGGGTTCGAGCCCTGCATCGGGCTCTGTGCTGACAGCTATCTCTAACTCTCCCTCTCTCAAAAAAAATAAATAAAACATAAAAAAAATAAATAAATAAAAGACTACCTAGTTATGGGTCATATGTAAACAGTGGAGTATCACTTGGAAGCAGCGTCCATCCCCCCACAGCCTACCCAGGTCAGGCAGGAAGGGTGCACTGGCAGGGAGCACGGGATTACCTGCAAGGCTGCCATCCAGGCTGGGCCACCAGGGCTCCGACATATCCATTAACTAGTTCTTGTCAGACTGCTACAAAAGGAGCGCTGTCGATCTGAAGAGTCCTGAACTGAAACAATTCAGTCAAAACAGTTTATTTCCACATCCTTAAGGCACTACTACCAGGGACCACAGTTTCCTAGATCCAAGTTATTAAAATATGGTAGCTCAGGTGTCATATTAACAATTCCTTTCAGAATGCTGAAGAAATTTAAATGATCTATCTTCCCAAAACAAACCCGTGTCTTTACAAAAAGCATTCTTCTTGGGCCGCCTGGGTGGCTCAATCGGTTAAGTGTTCAACTCTTGCTTTCATCTCAGCTCATGATCTCAGTTTATGGGATCGAGCCCCAAGTCGGGCTCTGCACTGACAGCCTGCGGAGTCCACTTGGGATTCTGGGTCCTTCCCTCTCTCTGCCCCTCCCCCACTCGCTCTGTAACTCTCTCAAAATAAAACACTGAAACAAATAAAAATGAAAGCCTTCCTGATTACCTCTCACCCTTCTCTCCACCACCACAGCTGCCCTGCACACTTGGCTGTGGGGGAGGGTGGCTAAGGGATTCCTCTTGAGCTCCTGTCATTACATGTGCAGCTGCCCGCTGCTGTCACTGTCCTATTCCCAGCCCTGACACCCGTTCTACTAACAGAAATTACGAGGAGAAAGCTGACACTCCACCTGGGTCCCACTCAGTTCGGCTTTCATTGATCTCTCCAAAAATAAGATATTAATTACTCCAAAGATTAAGACGAGGAGACCGAGGAATTTCTTTGGTAATTTACTTTCTAAACCTCATGTTTAAAAATCTCTGAATGTGGGGTGCCTGGCTGGCTCAGTTGGAAGAGCACGCGACTCCTGATCTTGGGGTCATGAGATCACTTAAAAAAAAAAAAACTTTAGGGGGGAAAAAAACCCATGTATGTGAGAACACGCTCATTTCCCTTTACCTACCCACAACCCAATTAACACTACGCAGCTCATTAACAGTATTCAACTTACGGAAAGAAAAGGCTCCCTCTGTGCGACACACCCTTACAGGTGAAATGTTGATGAAATTTTAGCTTAGACTTCGTCAATTCTTTAAAAAAGAAAAAAGACTCATGCCAAGTCCTTAAGATGTAATTTTTATTGTTGCTTCAAGATCATGGGACCAAACCAATATTATTTAACCATGTACCTTTCTTTAATCTAAAGCTCTCCTTTGGGAACTTCTACTGATCATTTCTCACAGAACGGGGTTTTGTGCTACTCAAATCTATAAATTAGAAAGAACAAACTCAAGGATCTCTACAAGTGCCTGATTTAAAGTAGGATGATGTGGTGGTAGTGAATCAAACTCAGCTGATACCTAAAACTGAATTTGGAGACGACACGAGAAAAAGGATTATGAAAGGAAAAGGCCATGAGGCAGCTGGTACTGCTACAACCTACAAAGCAGCAAACACAGCCTCCTGATTATAACCTTAAATACCTGGTTAAGCACTAACAGAACTTAGAAAATAAGACAAAAGACGGGGGGGGGGGGGGGGGNCGGGGGGGGGGGGGGTTGACTGGTTCAGTCATTAGAGCACGTGACTCCTGACCTCTGGGTCCTGAGTTTTCTCAAACAAAAGACAGCGGTTTCTGTGTGATGTTCCCCCCTATGACTATTAAAGATGGCCTGTGCTTTTCTTCTTCCACATCCCATGGAATCTGATAGCAATACAGAGAAAATCAGATGCTCTTCCAGATAAAAGGGATTAAGGCTGGTGATTATGGGAGGGACAAAGCTCCTGGCAGCCTCAGAGGCCAACAAACGATGTGGGTAACATCATATACACGGGGCTCCTATCAGTTTGAAAAGCCCACCCTCTCAGCACCGTGCGGTGTTCATTAGGGGCCCGCTGCCACACAGCACAGAAATCATTTATAACGAAGTCAGCTCTGGGGTGGAAAATGAGTCTTAGCAAGAACCCGGCAAAATTTCCATAACCTCCAAACGGTTAATAGTTTGTTTCAATTTCAGATAAAATTGTTCTCATTTATTTGCGGGACCATCATATGGTTTTTACCACATGCTGGAACTTCTTCAGCAGAAATCTAAACCTAGCTGAGACAACTCTTTTTTTTCCCCCAATTTATGCCGAAAAGGTTCGGATGTTAGAAAACAAAGAAGGATCCCGATTACCAGTGGCTGTAAGCTGCTGCGGTTACTTCATTATTGACACATTCCTGAATCAGTAATGTTTTGAAATCCAGCCAGTTATAGCCAAACCATCATCCCTTTTTAGAAACAGCACTCTCCCAGTTTTTCAGCTAGAGGGGACGGTTGCACAACGTCGAAAATGTGCGAAACGTTACTGGACCGTGCACTTGAAAACGGCTGGTTTCACGTTACGTTGACTTTTACCTCGATGAAAATAAAATTATTTTCTCTTTTGAATGATCCAGAGTTAAGCTTAATAGAGAAAAAGGCTTCCCGCCAAGTACTAGGGGATGAAATCCACGCCCCCCCCCACCATCCGCAGTTAACCCAAAGCTCTGTTAACAATACACAATTTAGCAGCACCTTTTATCTTGACAGAATTCAAAAGATCCATGGGAGGTTTTTTAATAATTATAAAAAGCACTTAATCGTCATTTCAGTTACTGCAAAAACTACTACATAAAAAGCCAACTGTTATCTGTATTCTTTCCACCCCAAGGAAGAGAACAATTGAAACCACATGACTTAGAATAATGGCTGGCAGAACTCCACCTCTGAAGTCTACAGAGGTGTCATTACTCCATTAGCCATAATGGCTATTGATCTAGCCTCCTGTAAGGGCCAGTAGGAAAAACACAATATTTAAGATAGGAAGAAGTTTCAACTATATTGATTCCAGAAAGACTTTTTTTTTTTTAATAGAATTAAGATGGGCTTTTGCAAGCAAACCCCCTAATCCGGTCACTTCCAAGATGAGGAGCCCAGAAGCTTTTCTCCCTCCCCAGACAAATACTAGTAGCCTACTTCGATTATTAACCTCCCGATAGGCTATTAGAATCCGAAGGACAGGACAGAACCGTCTAACAAGAAACATCTAGGTGTTTGTTCTCTCCCCCCTTATATGGAAGAATACACACTTCTTTTAAAAAACTAAACTGTAGGGCACCTGGGTGGCTCAGTTGGTTAAGCCTCCGACTTTGGCTCAGGTTGTGATCTCTCTATTCGGGAGTTCGAGCCTGGCGTCAGGCTCTGTGCTGACAGCTCAGAGCCTGTTTCAGATCTGTCTCTCCCTCCCTCTCTCTCAAAAATAAACAAACATTAATAAAAAAAATAAACTTTGAGAGTGCCTGGCTGGCTCATTTGGAAGAGTGTGTGACTCCTTCTCCTGGGGTTGTAAGTTTGAGCCCCACACTGGGCATAGAGATTACTTTTAAAAAAAAAAAAAAAAAAAGGAAAAAATCCAACACTAAACTTCCCTTTCTTCCTTCCCAAAATACTGCATGCTGATTTTCATTTCTATTGTGTCAGATCACCCACACACAACTTATTCCTCTGTACAGGCCCCAATGACATTATTAAGATAATTTCATTAAATGCAAATAAACTTAATCACTATTAGGAAGACTTTAGCCTTGGAAGAGTGCTCACTTGAGTGACAGGACAGAGTATTTTTCTCTGTGTCTTTCTGTCTTTCCCAAATTCTCCATGAGATGATTCTCATAGACAGGGGAGGAATCCAAGTTTTCGGAACAGTTACTATTTTCGAGCACCTGCTACATTTCTTAATCCTCACAACTTTTTCAAGGGGATATTGACCTATTTTACAGATGAGGAAAATGAGAGTCAGAGGTAAGCACACTTCCTCAGTAAGTGTGTTTGAGGAAAGGTCTGCTTTATTTTACAAGTGCCCTTTCCTCCACACCGACAAGTACCAGAAGCACAAGAGAACTTTTGCCTCGTGTTTTGTAACCAGTTCTCACTAATGTTACTGAAAACGACCCCGCAGGAAGTCAGAGTTTTTTAAGATTTTTATTAACACCTGCCAAGTTAATAATCTGCAATAAACCCAAGCATACAGCCCACCCCAGCACTATGATTGTGACATATTCTTGCTTAAACTTCTATCTTTATTCCACTATTGTCGAATTTTAACAATGAGACAAATGTTTAAAAATACAAACGTAGCTTATAAACTTTTGTGAGTCAACTAGAAATTGGAAAACCAACTGGCATATCTAGAGGTCACTGCTTTGTATGCCTAAAGGTAAATAATATTCTTATTTTTTGGACCAGTTCTTATCTGATGGATAAGATGGAAGTGCTCAATTCCACCTGCTTATCTGCTAATTTCTGCATTACCTTGGACAAATGCCATTTGCATACTCCCTACCAGCCCTTAGGTGCATTGCAGCCTCTGTGTCATTGTGTGACATCACTGGGTTGCTATGGATATAGGTGCGAGGTCACTCACTTTCCTGTGAAACTAGAAATATGGAAAAATTAGAAAAGTCTAAGTAACATGAACTAAACATATTTCCAACACTAACATCTATTAAAAGCAGAACTTCTCATTTGAGCTTTAGAATGTTTTACGGTAGCATATGTGGCCAATACATTAATACAGCAATACCCCCCATTTCAGAATCAAGTCTCTTCCTTAAGGAGATAAAAATCTTTTTTTGGTAAAGTAGCTGGCTTAAATAAAAAAGCAGCGGCATTGTTATCTTTTATGAACTAGCAAACTTGTTCAGGAATTAATCTGGGATATCTACGTTGCTTCATTAAAAAAAAATTGAACACGCAAGATACACTCCTGAATCCACTTCACGCTGGAGATGCATTTTAAAAACCTTTGTTACATAAGACAGGAAGTTAAATGTTAAGACAGTGGGAGACCTAAATCATTAACCAGAGAATTTTCCATGTTTGATTTCATAATGCTCAATATTAGCCCCTCCTCTAATATCAAACTCCTCGATAGCCCATTAGATAAATGTAGGGTTACTGAAAATGGTGCAATACAGGCAGGAATCTGCATCCCAGACAAAATGCGACAACTGGTGATCAGTATTCCCTTTTCATCAGCATGAGGATGCGCTAGCTTTTTTTTTTTTTTTTTAAGCCTCAAATGTATCTAACAAAACAAATTATTTTAAAAAAAATCTTTTTTCTCCTTTAAAATTAACTCCTCCCAGCCTCCACCCAGTCTAGGCTCTCTGCAATATGACAAATGCAGAATCTTCTAGAATGACTTGATACTGCCTCCCACCACTGCTTTGTTTGCAATATCAGATCAGAGGGAATATTTTTTTCAATTTAGAGGAATTTCAACAGATGTGTGCCTGTATTTTAAAAAAAACGGCCATTTGTCACAAATTAAGCCTGTCAGCTAAATGCATAACCTTTATTTTAAAGACATTACCTACCCTTTTCAACACAAAAAACATTAGGAAAAAATGGAGATGACATGTCGAGAACGATCAATGAAAACACTAGCGAGAAATACGTTCCCCCCAAGGGTATAGAGAAAGAGAAGCCTTTTGTTAAGAAAAACGTGAGAGCAGCAAGGTTTCGGTTTTGCACCATTGAGCCCACGTTTTCAGGAGAGCCTACGGTTTTTTTCTAGGGAGGTTCTAAAGAATCTGTCAGGAGAGGCAATGGGGAAGATTTGGGTGGGGGGTTGGGGGGGTATTAGAAAACCAGGAGACCTGATGAGTGAATGGGAAAGGCGCCGCCCAGACACCAGGGAAAGAAAGAGGAACCGCATCCATGCGGTCCCCCCGCCCCCACGCCCAGGCTGGGAGGAGGGGAAGTGGGGCACAAAGGATGTTCACGGCCCCCGCTCAAGTCCCCAGCGGACCCGGAGACGCGGGGGCCAGAGACCCCGATCCCGAGACCAACCCTGCAAGATCCCGCCCCAACCGGAGTCCGGGGAGGGCCGAGAAGACAGCGCCGCCGGCCCGGGGGGACGCTCGGGGAGAGGCCGCGTCACAAACCGGGTCTCTAACGCTGCCGGGGCCCTGCCCAGCTCCCCGAGTGGGTGGGGAGGGGCAGCCAACGCTGCAGTCGCGAATGGCGACTAGTCCCTGAGCGGTCCACGCGAAGGCCCGCGTCTGCGAAGGGGCTGGGGCGAGGCGGGGGGAGGGGAGGAGAAACTCACGTTCTTCATGGCCGCGGCCATGTCGTCGTAGCGCTCCGCCTGCTCGGCCAGCCGGGCTTTCTGCACCAGTTGCTCGCGGTCCACCATCTTCGCGGGCTGGATCGGGCCGGGTGAGGAGACCGGGACGGCCTGAAGGGCTCGGAGGGCGGCTACGGCACGGTTGGAGCCCGTGTGTCGGAGAAGACCGACCCACGAAGCGAGCAGCTAAGCGACGGCGACGGCGGCGACACGGAGGCTGCGGATTGAGCTGCGACCGCGGGACCAGGCGCAAGGCGGCTGCGGCTGCTGTGCGTGCCGCGGGCGGACAACCCCCTGCGGCCCCGCCCACGCCGCGTGACGCAGACGGTCCCGCCCACCCGCCCGCGCACCCCGCCCCGGCCCCGCCCCTCCCGCCTCTCGGGCTTCCCCTCCCCAACTCAGCTTACCGTAGCTTTCTGGGCGTCCCTCTCTCCCTCTCTACCCCTGCCAGTGCTCCCCGTTCTTCACTTCACCCCGGTTCCTGCGCCTCAGCTTCTCCAGATTACCCCCCCCCCACCTTGCCCCTCACACCCCCCGCCCTGCCGGGTGCCCAGCGCGTGGGCCCCTGGGAGTCGTAGTTTGCGCAGCTGTGGGGTGATATGTTGGAGACATCAAGGACAAAGGGGCGGTTAGGACTACACCTCCCATTGGTCATAGCGCGCGAGCGGAGGTGAAGGGAGGGGGTTCTAATTCCGCGGCCACTGGGGACCCCTGGCGGGGACTGAGGCTGCTTCAGTCTTAGCGAGTGCTGATTCACGGCCCCGCCCCGTATTCACCGAGAAATTACGACGGGTGGGGGCCAAGACCTCAGCCCTAGACCCTGTCTCAGAGATACAGTAGCAGCAAGCCAAGGAGGGTCAGAGGAGAGGACTCGCGTCTACCTTAGATACAAACTTGCCAGGGTAGTGCCCGCCCGCCGGTGGGTTGAGTCATGGAGTTTAATATTGAGAGCTAAACTGTCACCTTCCCCCACAGGCTTCCATTTCCCCACACCCACTTTGAGGTTCTTGGACGTGATGAGGTGAAAACATGGAAGGACAAATACTGGCGAGGCATACTGGTTAATTTACAGAAAGGATGCAGCTGTCTGCAGGCTGACCCCTGGGGAGCTCCTTCTTCCTCTCCAGGGTGGAGTGTCAAAGGTTCAGTTCTGTTGCCAAGAGCCTACTGTATGCTTAACAGAGGTTATATCTGAGCGTTGATCAACCCTTCTCTCCCCACCTAAGACCTACACACTGAGGTCAGGCTGACAAATTCTTGCTCATATGCTTCCATTTTCAACATTCCCTGTAGCTTACACATCCATAGTTTTGACTGCACATTTTATTTGCTTCATGTTTTCCCCAACGATTATCTGTTGAGCGCCTACTGTGTTCCAAGCATTGTTCTAAGCAATGGGGTACAGCAAGGAACGAAACAGAAAAGCCCCAAGACACCCCCTCCCCAAATAGGTAAGATAAATATGTAGAGTATGTTAGGAAGTGATAAGGAGTTAAAACAACAACAACAGGATATGAAGTGTTGTGTATGAGAATCTAGAATGAAGGAATCTCTGAAGGAATATTCCAGGCTCTATGCTAGATGGTAGAGGAAGAGGGCACAGAACCCTGCCCTCAAGGAATTTAGAATGTTTTAAGTGTTGTTAAGTTTTGTTTGTTTTGTTCGTTTGCTAATTCTTTCAGGCTGGTTAGGAAGAGGTTCTGAAAAGCTTCTCCAGGGAGGTTGGTAACATTTCCAAACCTGCTCTTAAAGGATGTGTAGCATTTGAGAGCCTGAAAAGGACACACAGGCAGCAGGACTCAGAGGCACGTTTTTTCCCTGACATATTTATTGTTAGGCAAAGAATCCAAAGTGTTTGTTGCCTTAAGTGATGGGGAGTGTGGTTGCGGATGGAGTCGGGAGCCAGAACAGGAGGAGCCCTGAATGGCCAGCAAGGGAGTGAAGTCCTTATCCCAAAATAAATAGGAAGCCTGTGAGAGATTTTAACAAGAGCAGAAAATGATGAGATTTGCATCCTGTGTCCATCATCGTGGCCTCCTCCACAGCGCCGCACAGCGCCTGGCACGCAGTAAATCTGTAGAACATATGATGTAAAGAAGTGAATTAATGAATGCATGCGCTTCAGGGAGGCTGCCCTGGCAGAAGTGGAGGAGATGCACTGAGTGGGGAAAAGGTCTAGAAATTGCTCTCCCCACCACCGATATGACATCTGGCCCCTTCTCTCACTACAACAACTCAGCAAAATGCAGTCCTGCTGGTGAATAAACTCTCCCCCTTCCTCTATCTCTTACATGAGTGTTCGCCAAGTCATTCCTCTTCCTCTCTCGGGCATCACAGGTCCGTGGCCATGAGTCCTCATAGCCAACCCGGCTTGTCCTTATGTGCGTTAAATGTGTCAATGATTCAGGCCCCAGATGCACAATCTTGGGAACTTCCTGGCTCATTTTCAGACTGCCTCTCTGACCTCGCCACGTCAGTTCCTTCCCCAACCAGTTCAATGTGCATTAAAATAATAATAATAATAATAATTATTATTATTATTATTATTATTTTGAAAATCCAGGCCAAATCTGGTAGGGAAAAGAAAGCAGATGCAAAGAAAAGGATGTTCCGAAGCCAAAGAGGAATGACATCTGCAGTCCCACATCAAAGCTTCCCTCCAATGGTGCAGGGGAGAGCTGGCCCTGCCCTCCTTTCCTTTTTGATTTTTTTTTAAAGACTCTAAGCTTAAAGCTGCAGCAGCCCAGCCGCCCCTGGCTGTTGAGAAGGCTGCTTCAGAAGTATAGCGACATTACACACAGCAAATGGCTTATTCTTCTGGCTTCTCTCTCCACTGCCTGCTATTGCTGAAAAACACCTGGAGCAGGGAAGTGGAAAACTAGTATCCTGGCTTCTGCCTGCTCCCCTCCCCCCAACCCACCGCTCTGTGTGCAAAGCCTGCCCCTTCTCAGGGTTTTAATTTCCCCAACTGTGAAGTGAGAAATCAAACTGAAGTGAGCTCTCAACGCCCCGCCCAAGACAAAGTTCTAGATTCAGCCTGTTCCCCTTCTTTAGCTATGGCAACAGGGAATCTGTACCTGCAGACCTGGGAGATGATTCAGTCCCAAGGGTTGAGAGGCTCAGAATCATCCATGTTTTGTCCACCAGGAAGCTGAGACACGGAGAGGCTGTATGACCTGACAAAGATCACACATCAGTGACTGAGAGCCTGAATTCAAACCCAGGAAGATCTTCCAGGCTCCCAATGGCAAGGACACCCTTCCCTGCCGGGGCTGTGGGGATCTACCCTTCGGCATCTGCTCAGGAAGGGAGGGGCCTCGCCCTCTGGTGATGGGCCTGACCCAAGAGCCCTGAGCAGACACCCTGTAAGGCTGACCCTCTGCCCCACCTCCGGTACTGGAGGACATGACCTTTAGATGCATGCTCTCTGGCTGAGCTGGCAGACAGGCAGGCCCCGCCAGAGACATCAGTGTCCTGCTGTTTCTGTGTGGTCATAAATCACTGCAGTCCCATCCCCTGGCTCCTGGCTTCCTCCTGCGGCTAGAAAGCTCCCTGATTGGTGGGGAGTCAGCAGCAGCAGCAACATCTTCTGAAATGGACAACATTCCCCTTCTTGTCCTCTGGGAACACTTCCCTGTCACCCTCCTCGCAGGTTGGGCTGTGATGGGGCAGAGCACATCACAGATTCAGAAGCAAAGGACAAGAAGAAAATCTCAGTGGGTTGTCCACCCTCCTGAGGAGAGTGGGGGCAGTGAAGGAAGCCTTTGCCGGGAGGCAAGACCCACAGGTTGAAGCCTTGACTTTCCTATTGATCTTGCTGGGTGACCTTGAGCAAGTCACTTGACCTCTCTGGGCCTCAGACCATCCATAAAAGAGAAGAATTGGGTGGATGCTTCTTAAGATCTTCCAGCCTGTAGCAACGGCCTGTCAACTGGTCTGCCTCAATGTCTTCCTAGCCTCTCCGGTAAAAGATCTGAAAGATCTGGGGCGCCTGGGTGGCTTAGTCGGTTAAGCGTCCGACTTTCGCTTAGGTCATGATCTCGCGGTTCGTGGGTTCGAGCCCCGCGTCAGGCTCTGTGCTGACAGCAAGCTCAGAGCCTGGAGCCTGTTTCAGAGTCTGTGACTCCCTCTCTCTCTGACCCTCCCCTGCTCACGCTGTTTCTCTCTCTCTCCTAGACTCTCTCTCCTAGAAATAAATAAAAACATAAAAAAAAAATTAAAAAAAAAAAAAAAGATCTGAAAGATCTTTCCAAATATATATCCCATCTTCTTCCCTTGCCTTGGCTCCACCACACCTGTCTCTTCCCATTGCTTATGGGCCAAAGTCTCTTTGCTTTAGCCTAGAGTTAAAGGCCTTTCCTAAGGGCCCCTACCTTCCTCTCTAGTTGTGTCTCTCCCAGGGCACTCGATTGGTATTTCCCAGCCATGTAGCACCCTCTTCCATCTCTGGGCCTTTTCAAAAGCTGTTCCTTCTGCAGGGAACTCCTACACCTACCCCCATTCAATCCTTACCTATCTTTCAGACTCAGACACTGTAAGGTAAACTGAACTGCTCCCTCCTGGAGCCCCCACTGGCTCCTATGCTACACATTTCCAGCAAGGGGGTTAAGTCGCCTTATTACCCTTATATGCATGAGTCTGCCTTTCCTTGAGGTCTTACAAACGGATTCCTTTAAGACAGAGACCCATCTGAGTCACCTCTGAGCTCCAAGCCTAGCATGGAGCAGGTGTTCAGGGCAGTTTGGTTCCAGGAAAGGGACTCTCTGCTTCGAGAAAGGATTGACCCAGTGATGGTCTAACCTCTTGAGGATTTGAAAAGTTTTACCCCAAAAGCAACGGTCACGACCAAATTGCAGCAAAAACGCAGGAAAGCAGAACAGTAAGCAATCCCAGGAGCCAGTAGGGACACAGCCAGAAAGGATACTTTTGAAGTGCATCCACACAGGATTTCAAAGAAGGGCCTGTGGACATGGGGGTCACTACCAGCAGAAATTCTCTGTTCTGACTCCCTGGCAGCTGACCACTCCTCACCAAACTGGCTTCCCTGTTCTCAGACCCAACTCTCAAATCCTGTAAAATCTCCTATAAAGAGGAAGAGGTTGAACAGTCTAATATATCTTTACTTTTTTTTGAAGATTTCATTTTCTTTTTTTTTTTTTTTAAGGAATCTCTACATCCAGTGTGAGGCTTGAACTTATAGCCCTGGGATCCAGAGTCACATACTTCATCAAGCAAACCAGCCAAGTGCCCCTGATATAGCTTTACATTTTTAAGTTTTGCATTCCCCTAAAAAGAACCAACTTCAAAATTTACCACACCAATGGAAGGTCTGTCACAGGAAAAAAAAAAAAAGTGTCATTTTCCCAAAGAAAGAGATAAACTGTACCATTCTCAAGAGATGGGCGTTCCTGAGGCACCTGGGTAGCTCAGTCAATTAAGCATCAGACTCTTGGTTTCAGCTCAGGTCATGATCTCACGTTTCATGAGTTCGAGCCTTGCATAGGACTCCACACTGACAGCGTGGAGCCTGCTTGGGATTCTCTCTCCCTCTCTCTCTGCCCCTCCCCAGCTTGCTCTGGTGCACTTTCTGTCAAAAAATAAATAAGTAAACCTTTAAAATAATAATAATAAAGGGAGGAAAAGAAGAGATAGGTGTTCCAGAGCAGAGGAGCCTGAGCTAGAATTTTCTCCCAAAACTCAGCTGTGTGAACTTGGGCCAAATGCTTCACCCATCTGGACCTCAGTTTCCCTACTGAATCTTTTTCTTTTTAAGTTTTTTTATTTATTTATTTTGACAGGGTGCTAGAGCATGAGTGAGGGAGGGGCAGAAAGAGAGAGGGAGAGAGAGGATCCCAACCAGGCTCTGCACTGTCGGTGCAGTGCACTACACAGGGCTAGAATTCATGACACAATTGCTCAACCGACTGAGCCACCCAGGTGCCCCTCCCCAGTGAATCTTAAAGAGAAATCTCCACCCTGCTCTCTGAATCGTATCGTGATACAAACATATTCTTTGACTTGGTAGAGGGGTCTGAAGCAGTGTTTTGATGCTTGGAACTCTAACGGACTCATGGAAAACTGATAGTGACTAGGCTGGTGGCCGCCCACCAATCAATCACATGGAGTGAGGTGAACCTTTCTGCCTTTGGAGGAGTGCAAGCTTCAGAGAGCCCACCAATTCCTGCTCATCTCAAGGAAGCAAGCTGTGTGGTGATGACATGAGCGGTTCTGGAGAGCTTGGGACAGGAATCAGAGGTCAAAGGCCAGCAGATAAATGCTGATTCTCAGCCTGGGTGGCCATCACTGCTTCCCAATACCTGGGGTTGGGGGAGTGTGTCTAGAATACAGAGTCCTAAGTGTAGCTTAGACATCCTGGGTCAGAATCTCCAATAGACGGGTCTGGGGACTTGTATGCTTTCAAAGCTCCCTAGGGGATTCTTCCTACCACCCATGGTCTGCCAGGGTACCCTCAAGAGCCCTGGCGACTTTGAAGGAGGCCAGGTTGGGTTGCCTGGAGAGGAAGTCAAGCGGCCATGAGGCCTTCTGATAGGTGGCGGGAGAGGTGGGGGAACTGGCATTTTCTCCTGTTGGCCTTTCTGCAGAGTCAGCCCAGCACTAATGCTTCCAGAGTGCAAATCCCACTTGATCATGTAACAGGAACGCTCGTGCTGACACAGCAGGTAGTCGGGAGCCCAGGCTGCACCAGGGGACAGACGCCCCGCACCAACTCCTCACTCCGAGCCCGGGGACAGGCAGGGGCCAGAGGCACTCCCTCCATGCCAAGCCTTGAGTGAGCCAAGACAACTCAGGAGCATGGGGCCCGCAGCGCGCTCTGGGTTTTGGGCCCAGCCAGACTTCCTCCCTGTCTTCTTGGAGTTTGGGGTTCGTAACTGGGAGGGACAGCCGAAGGACCCTTGTTAGGCCAAGAGAGGATTGCCTTCCTCATGCAGCACCCCACCTCCGGGCGGCAGCCCTGGCTAGCACACACCTCCGGCCACAGACTCTTCTCCTGAGGTCCCCCTTTTTCCGTGGGGCAGCACTCCTCTTCCAAGAGCACCTGCCCATTGCTCCTCCCTCATTCTGCCTCCTAGCATTACAAGGAAGAGAACACTTCTCTCCAAAAGCCTTTTGTGTGTAAGGCCAGAACACGCGAAGCCCTGCTGTCTCCACACTGGACAGCTTCCCCAGGAGTAGGTTTGCACATGTGCTTTTCTGCATCCGTAGTGCCTGATACGTGACCCAAATGGAGAGATGGCCAAAAAGACAGACGGCCAGAACATGCAGTACCGATTCCCTGCGCACAGAGGGCTCTGCGAGGCCTAAGGACCCTTCAGAACAAACAGGGGTTTGGTCTATAACCCTAGGGCAGCAGCGCCCCCACCCCCCACCTGGGACTCAGGTGCCCACATACATCAGAGTCTTACCTGGAGGTCTGTCATCAATGCTCCTCCCCCTAAGTCCTCACCTTAGTCTCTAATACTCAGATAGCAAGGAAAGGCCAATAAGTGAGAAAAAAAACAACAACAGGAGAGCAGATGTGACCGTTCCCATGCCCCTATAGACACTGGAGAACCCATCACACAGACAGGAATCCAAGGCACACTGAAGGTAAGTAACTCATTCAGGTCATACACCTGGCAAGTGGAGGCACTGGGTCAAAAAGGAGGTGCATGTGTCTCCTACTCCTTTTTTTTTTTTTTAAATTTTTTATTTATTTCTAGGAGAGAGAGAGAGAGACAGCGTGAGCAGGGGAGGGTCAGAGAGAGAGGGAGATACAGAATCTGAAACTGGCTCCAGGCCCTGAGCTGGCAGTCAGCACAGAGCCCGACGCGGGGCCCGAACCCACGAACCGCGAGATCATGACCTAAGCGAAAGTCGGACGCTTAACCGACTAAGCCACCCAGGCGCCCCATGTGTCTCCTACTCCTTATCCGCCCTCCAGAAGCACCACCTCAACGGAGAGGATTTCTTTTCTTTTTTCTTGTTTGTTTGTTTTTTTCCAGAGCCAATGAAGTCAGGTCTGACCCCTTACACCCAGGTGGGCCGATTTCTTTTCTATTTTTTCTTTTCTTCTCTTTTTAAAAATGTTTTTATTTAGTTTTGAGAGAGAGAGAGAAGGTGTGATGGGGGGAGGGGCAGAGAGAGAGACACACAGAATCTGAAGCAAGCTCTAGGTTCTGAGCTGTCAGCCCAGAGCCCAATGCAGGGCTCGAACTCACAAACCATGAGACCATGACCCGAGCTAAAGTCAGATGCTCAACTGACGGAAACATCCAGGCACCCCTCTTTTTTTTTTAAACACTTCTATTGTTTTCAATGTTTCTTTATTTTGGAGGGGGGGTGCCCACAGGCAGGGGGAGGAGCAGAGAGAGGGGAACAGAGGATCCGAAGCAGGCTCTGCACTGACAGATAGGGGGCTCAAAATTCATGAACCTGTGAGATCATGACCAGAGCTAAAGTTGGATGCTCAACGGACTGAACCACCCAGGCGCCTCTAGCTGGGTATGTTTCTAACAGAGGGAGGAAGTGAGTGACTTGCTCACTCATGGGAGTGGGAAGGAGTGTGGTTTCTAGGAGGGTGAATCAGAGCCAAGGCCCTCCCAGAGAAGCTGGAGGGACCGCAGTTTCCAGGTGTACTGCCCACGGTGGTGGCCATCCGCGCTGGGTTCAGGGCCCTGGGACAGTGAACAGAACACTGGAGACACGGCTCCACTAATGACTTGCTGAATAACTAAACAAATTACTTCTCTTCTCTGGAACTCTGTCCCTCCTTTGCAAAATGAGGAACCAATGACTCATGGCGCGTCAGGTCAGAACAAGCCACTTGGGCTAATACTAAAACCTTTCTATTTTGTTACCATCTCTAAAATGATCTGAACTCAGGTTCTCCTGTGCAGATCAAAAGCACCCAATGATGTCATGGGGCTTTTCTGGCTATCTGTGATATCACGGGGGCTTTCCTGGGTTCGAGGGAGGAGAGAATAAATAAAGAGGTGCCAAGAGGAACCAAGGCTGGGAATCTCAGAATGGGCCAGAAGCCGTCCTTCAGAACCTTCAGTCAGGAGAGGTTTTGTGCAAGACAGAAAAAGAATTGGCATTTTAGAGGGGCGCCTGGGTGGCTTAGTCGGTTAAGCGTCCGACTTTCGCTTAGGTCATGATCTCGCGGTTCGTGGGTTCGAGCCCCGCGTCGGGCTCTGTTCTGACTGCCAGCTCAGAGCCTGGAGCCTGTTTCAGTCTGTGACTCCCTCTCTCTCTGACCCTCCCCTGCTCACGCTGTCTCTCTCTGTCTCCTAGAAATAAATAAAAAAAAAATTAAAAAAAAAAAAAGAATTGGCATTTTAGAACACAGGCACTGTGGCAGCTGGGACAGAGGATGGACTGGATGGGAAGAAGGCCAGAGAGAGGAAGACCATTTGGGGGATTCCTGTGAGAGGTGGGGGGTTGGATTAGGGTGGTCTTAGTAGCTATGGGAGGGAGGCCATGCCCAGCAAAGCTCCTATAGGACAATCCCATTCTCAGACGTAGAACAGGCTTAAAAGAAAGATGATAGGTTCAGCTGGGAAGTAACAAGTATGAAAGCATATCTGGGGGCACCTGGGTGGCTAAGTCGGTTAAACGTCTGACTCTTCGTTTGAGCTCAAGTCATGATCTCACAGTTCCTGAGTCTGAACCCAGCATCAGGCTCGGACTCACAATGCAGAGCCTGCTTGGGATTCTCTCTCTCCCTCCCTCCCTCTCTGCCCCTCCCCTGCTCGTGCTCACACTCTCTCTCTCTCTCTCAAAAATTAATTAATTAATTAAAAAGAAAGCATATCTAAGTATAGGGTTGTTGAATCATTGTATTACACATCTGAAACTAATATAGAACTGTATGTATGTTAACTATACTGGGCTTGACGTATTTAAAAATAATAAAGTTAAAAATGTAAATTAGTTGAAAGAAAGAAAGAAAGAATATCAAATGAGATGCCCAGGTTGGGGACGGAAATAGACATCTGAAACAGCGGCCCGCACACATGGGCTCGGGAGGAGACCGGGAGGGAGCACCAGGAAAACCAGAGTCCCTGCATCTCAGGAATCACGGAAAGATGTGATCACTGCATTCTCCCGGTGCTCCACAGCCATGATGCCGGATGCCTGCAGAAAACTCATGTGAAGGCAGAAAGGAAGTCCCTTTTTCTTCTTTTTCTTTTTTAATGTTTATTTTTGAGAGAGAGACAGAGTGAGCAGGGGAGGGGGAGAGAGGGAGGCAGAGGATCTGAAGCAGGCTCCGCGCTGTCAGCGATAAGCCCAATATGGGGCTCAAACCCACGAACCATGAGATCATGACCTGAGCTGAAGTCGCAGGTTCAACCCACTGAGCCCCCTAGGAGCCCCAAGAAGGCCTTTTCTTGAGCCAGCCAGGGCACCCTTGTTGACCCAGGCCAGAGCAATTCGGACAGCAAGGGGTAAAGGGGTGAAGAGTTAAAATGTGGAGCCGACTGCTTTCATCAGCAATTTAATGGTCAGATGAAGGAGAGAGAAGCTGATGTTCTGGCGGCTCAGGCAGAGGGAGGGGTTTATTTGTTCCAGAGGAGGCTGAGGGTTGTTTTAATGCTCAGAGGAGAGGCTGGGGAAAGTGGCTGGAAGAGGAAAGGACGGGGAGGGACAGCGGGATGAGCTGCGGTGGGGGAGGGCAGGGTCCCCGGATGAGGGGTCAGGGTCCCCGGGTGAGATGGCAGGTGGGTGGATGGGCTTTGAGTGAGAAACAGGGAGGTTCCTGGGAACCTCCTTCTCTGAGAAGGAGAAGCTGAAGTCATTTGCTGAGTCATGAGAGGAGGAGGGAGGTTTGAGGAAGTCTCTGGAGAGGATGGGGGAGTGAGCTGGGGAAAGGCCGGCGTTCCAGGACTGGCTGCACCCAGAGGCCACCACACAGGGCCCGTGTCTGCACAGACTTGTGGTTTTCACCTGCAGCCCTGGCAATGTGAGTCTTAGCTAAGAAGGTGAAGGTCAGATCACTCAGAGCAGGCAGTGGTCAGCTGTGGCCAAGGGTGTGGGGGACAGGGAGCCCAATATAGCAAAGGAGCAAGGGCCCAGATGGGCCAAGGACCGGGCTAGGTAAGGGAAATAGAGGCCAGGAGGCAGTCAGGAGACCTCGGACATTGAAGAACAGGGAAAAGAGTGGAGGGAAGCGGATGTGACAGAAGATCATGAGAATGTCTTCATTCTCAGAGGACCCCCAAGGCATGCAGAAAATTCTGGGGAGTAGACATGGCTAGGGTTGAGGCCCAGGAGGTTAAAGAGGTTCCCCCCGGAGGCTCTGATGCAAGATGCTGTGTCCCGAGGGTGCTGGAATCCCAGAAGGAGGCAGGGCCTGGGGGAAAAGGCAAACTCCAGTCAAGCCATAGGCCTCAGGAATGATCTTTGGGTTGTTTTTTTTTTTATGGTGGGGGGAGGTCAGCCTCAGGACCTCCTCCTTGCTCTCTCCCCTGCCTCGGGAGGACCCCCAGGACATCCAGCCCCTCAGGAATGCTCTCTACTCTGCACGACTCAGTGGATAAAAATCTACCAAAAAAAAAAAACAAAAAAAAAAAAAAAACACAAACTCAAAACAAAAACAAAAACCAACCAACCAAACAAACCCTAAAACAATAACAACAACAACAACAGGCTATTGGGCCAGGCTGTTGAAGCAAAGGGACGAGTCACAGAGCTGCAAGGCCCGAGCACCAAAGAAGGGGACTTGCTTAAGGCGTCTGGAAGGAGCAGAACTGGCAGGGAAGTTCATGGCTTGGGCCTTCAGACCTCTCAGTTCTGCCTGGCACAGAGGCCCTGCCACCCACACATGTTGTGCCCCTAACTGATCTCTGGGCCCCACTTCTGCCTCTGAGATGGGTACGATTCAGGCCCTCCTGAGCTTTGTAATAAAGGGAAGAGGAAGCCAAGGGCTTGAACAAATAGAAGAGTGACCATGGTGGACCTGCTTGGCAGTTTGTGTTTTTATTCCTGGTTGTTGTTATTGTTGTTGGGGTTTTTTGTTTTGTTTTGTTTGTTTTGGGGGGAGGGTTGGTGGTTTTTTTATCCACTGGGTCATGCAGAGTAGAGAGCAT
The DNA here is from genome assembly GCF_003009895.1 of Hyaena hyaena. Classification (NCBI taxonomy): domain Eukaryota; kingdom Metazoa; phylum Chordata; class Mammalia; order Carnivora; family Hyaenidae; genus Hyaena; species Hyaena hyaena. The sequence goes on from NW_024080860.1 coordinate 1,056,924, forward strand.
TCCTGAGGGGCTGGATGCCCTGGGGATCTTCCCGAGGCACAGGAAAGAGCAGGGAGGAGGTCCCAAGTCTGATCCCCCCAAAAGAAAACAAAGATGAGAAAATGGTAATGACAAAGAGATAGACACACAGTGGTGGAGACAACACAGAGAGAGAGGGAGAAGGAGAGAGACAAGAATTCAATAGAGAGACAGACTGCCTGAGACAGAGACGGGGAGAAAAGGTGCTGAGCAGGCTGGCCAGGTGCCCACGGCTCATCCGGGAAGCTGCTGGGCTGGACCCAATCAGTGCAAGATGGATGGCTGCTTTGGGAGGGTGAGAGGCCGCCAGGCCGGGCAGCTGGGCCATCTCTTCCACCTGCACAACGTGCTGCAGAAAGCCCGGCCAGCTGACCCTGTTTCCCCAACAGGCCAATGGTGGAGTGAGCCCTCAGAGCTTCCTCAAGGACAGCAGGAGGGTGCGAAAGGGCTCTGCTTTTGGAGACATGGACCCCAGCTCTGCCTCTCACAAGCTGTGAGGTTTCAAGGCCACTGAGTTCCCTGGGCCGTCTTCATTCCCATCTCTAAAATGAGAACCACTACTCCGGTCCTCAGTGATTCTGACAGGTTTTCACCTGCTCCACAGACAGGGACCTGGGTGACCTGGGTAACCTGGGGCATCACAGTCTCCTTCAGGTCCAACAGGAACTTTAAGGGAGCAGATGCTTTCTGTTGGTGGCACCCTTTGAGGCTAGTTCCAAAAATCTGGCCAAGCAGTTTGGGCTGAGGGTTGTGAGTCAGGAGACTAGGTTGTGACCCCAGGTCCCAGAGTTGCACAGCTGGCAAAGATCCCAGCAATAAAGGGCTCCTATCCAGCTCCCCTTACCTCCAAACCCCTGCACTTATGCTGGGTGCCAAGCCCCACTGTAATAGGGAAGTAGGTAAGGGCAACTTTCATTGTTCTGTCCTAACCATCCAAGGGCTCTGCTCCAGACAGTAGCCCTCAGCAGCTGGGCTTGGAGAGACTCATTCCTGATCCACGGAGGCCACCAACACACTAGCCTCATCCAGCCTCTCTGCCAATCATGTGCTCCTTCCTTCACTCAAATGTTGAATGTCTACTAGGTGCACAGGTAGGTCTGATGAGCCCAGGATTCGAGGAGAGGACATAGAGGGGATCAATCACCCTATCCCCACCTATGCAAACCTCAGCTTAAATGTTCCCTCTTCCGGAAGGCTTCCCAGAGCGTCTACTAGGATCTATGCCTTTTTCCACCTCTGAACCCATAACACTTTTCCAAGACCCACACACTGGGGTCTTATACAAGGTCTAGGAATGTATATGATTTATATCCCTACAGATGGTCTCCTCTCTGGGGGCAGAGCCCATTCCTCCCCACCCTTCATCTTTGCTTCCTACAGAGCCCAACATAGTAGGAAGGGGTCAGAGTTCAAAGGATACAGTTGTGTGTCTTTGCACCTCAATGATGCATAATAATTACTGTCTTTAAACCTCAGTCTTTTCACTTACAAAGTGGGGATAATAATCATCACTTGCCAGTGTGGCGAGATGGATCAAATGAGATATTGCATGCAAAGTCCCCTGGTAAGCTGGAGGCCCTACAGCTCCTTGTGGCCGTGGGCTGTTGCTAATAATATAGCAATGTCAGGGCCAGAGCTGGGTTCAAAGACGCAGGGAGCAGGTGCCCCTCTATCTGCAGTTTCCCCTGCCTGATGGTGTGGGGGGGCTCTCTGAGCCTGAAACAGCCCAAATGTGGGCAGCCAGACTGCAGAGGCAGGAGAGAAGCCATGGGAACCCGGATACCCAATTTCCAAGTCTTTAGCTCAAGGTGAGTGACCTTGGTCGGAGCAGTCCCTTTTCTAAGCATGACGTTATCCATCTGCTAAGCAGGAATAATAATTCCTGGCTGGCAGCAGAGAGAAGGCAAGGCCCTGGTGAGGGCTGGAATGCACAGGAACCTCCCCCCCAAGCCCCCACATCAATGTCCAAAGACTGTGCAGTTGTGGGATCACAGAGAGGTTTGCACCAACTCCTCTGCAGACATCACCCCTTGCCTTCTATCCTGACTGGGTCAGAGAGCAGCCCCTTTCCCTGAGAGAGCAGACATCATTTCTGGCCCAGAGTGGTGCTCAAGTACTTGCTGAATGAGAGAATGAATGAATGAATGAATGAATGAGTAGGAACCCAGGAAGCATTAGAGCCCCCTTTTAGACAGGTCAACAGCTCATCCTGTGTTCACCATCTACCAGTCTGCTAGAATCCAATGTCTCTCACTTGCCCTGCATTAATGCAGCAGTCTTTAGACTCTCTACTTCTATCTTATTACCCGACAGCCTCCCTCTTCTCCATAGGATGCCCAGAGTGAACTTTGTAAAATTCAGATCTTATTAGGTCTCTCCTCTGCTTATAAACCGCTTGTTAGCCAACTAGTACCCTCAGGATAATCTCCATAATCTTTAATGAGCCTACAAGGCTCTCCTCCCTTCTAAATCCACCATCTCGATTGGACCTCCATTCCAGCCATCTGATTTTCTTCTCATCCCAATAAGGCCAGGCTCCATTTCCTCTTCGGAAAAGTAACTTTCTTCTCAAAACTTTCCCTGGCCTCTCCCCCCAGTATAAACTAGGGGTCCCTGTAACCTGCCCCTCACTTAACACTGTTCTTTTCCATTGCAGTGCTCATCAGGCTTTGATGGAATCTTTGCTTCGTTTCCCGCCTGGACTGTAAAGGCCCCCAAAGCATAGACCTGGTTCGCCCTTTTCATTCCTGCCCGGTACAAGGAAGGGGTTCAGAATATTTGATGAGTAGCTGAGTGAGCTGGAAAGGAAGAAAGACTGCAAGGAGTCTTTGAGAGTAAGCGCAAGCTGCGGCAGAGGTCAGGATAGGTAGGTGGAGAGGGTCAGGGCCAGCGTCTGAGACAGAGCATCATTGGGCCTTGACTATGAGTTTGAGAATCCTCTAAGAGCCAGAGACCACCTTCCCAGCCTTGCCTACATCACAAAAGCGCTGAGGGCCAACTCCAGAGACCATAGAACCACATACGCAGAGTGTGACCCTGCGTTCCGCACCCCCCACCCCGTGCCTTTGCTGGGGTGCCTCTAAGCCCGCCGCTGGTTGTTAGACTCTCGGTCTGGGGTGCATGTCTGGGAGTGTCCAAGGCTGCCCTTATCTAATGTGTTCACTAAAAAACTGGCTTTACCGTTTTAACAAGCCTCTGTAGGTTAATCCTCCCCTCGGAAAACAAGAGAGGAGACCCCAGCCAGGCCCGACTGGTGGGCCAGTATTTAAGCTGCGAATGGCCGCAGAGACTAGAAAATGTCGCCTTCACTCCAAGCTCTCGAAGGTCATTCCATGTCGTTCCTTCCCTTGCCGAGGAAGGCTGCACGAGGGATCCCTATCCCAGGTTCCGGCCAGCGCCCCCCCCCCCCCCCCCCCCACACCGTTCAAGCGGCGGGGCCGGGCCGGGACACTCCCAAAAGCTCCGATGGGCGCGCCGGGGAGGAGCTATTTCCAGGGGAGGGGAGGGCGTCTCCTTTGCCTTAGGCTCGTCTCATCCGCCCTTCGAAGCTTGCTGTGATTGGCTGTGCCGTTCCCAGGCTCTCCAATCGGGAGGCTAGCGCGGGGCCAGGGGCGGGGCTTCAGTTCCCACGCGGGGCGGGCTCCTACTCGCCTTGTCTTCCCTGCTTGCCACGCCCCGCCCGCGCCATGCCCGTGACTCAGCTGGAAGGCGGCGACCCGACTGGGCCGGAAGGGCCGAGCCGTACCACTCCCTGCGGGCCCGCGGCACTGAGCGGGTGGGGCTTGGGCAAGGGTTTGTGGGTTGGAGTGGGAGTCCCAGCATCTGGTTCTCCGATCTTTCTGTGTGACCCAGCGAAGTTCCAGAGGCTTCTCCGTAGTTTCCCTTCTCTGCAGTAAAGATAAGGATACTGGGAGATCTTGAGAAAAGCTAGGAGTAGCTAGTTAGGAGGAAGAGCGTGGGGCTTTGGGGGAATTTAACTACTCTGGTTGCAAATCTTTCCCCCTAGTTAACTACTTGTGTGATCCTGGCCAATCCCCAAAGACGCCTGTGTAAAATCAAAGAAGGATTTTACCTTCATCCTCAGGTTGTGACTATGAAAATAAGACAAAATGACATAGATACACAGAAGGCAGCAAAATTCCAATTAGGAGAGCCAACTTTGATTAGCAAAACAAAAAGGGCAATTTTGTAAAGCTAGCCCTGGAGGCCAGGCTTTGGCTAAGATAGCTAGACAATTTTGTATGAGGAATGAGCAAGAACCCAATTGAAGAATGGGCAAAAGGCCTTGAATAGACATTTCTCCAAAGAAGAGATATAAATAGCCAGTAAGAACAACGAAAGATACTCCACACAATTAGTCATTAAAAAGGTGCAGGGCGCCTGGCTGGCTCAGTCAATGGAGAATAAAACTCTTTTTCATTAATTTTTAAAAGTTTATTTATTTATTTTTACATTGACAGCGTGAGTGGGGAAGGGGCAGCGAGAGGGGAGAGAGAAAATCCCAAGCAGGCTCCACACTGTCAGCCCAGGCCCAATGCGGGGCTTGAACCCACGAAATTGTGAGATCATGACCTGAGCTGAAACCAAGAGTCAGACATTGAACCAACTGAGCCATCCAGGTGCCCCAAGAGTACTTAAAAACTAAAGACGCAAATCAAAACCAGAGGTACCACTTCACAACCACCAAGATGGCTAGACTTTGGTTTGGTTTTGTCTTAGAATTTTTTTGGGGGGTGGGGCTGCTTGGGTGGCTCAGTCGGTTAAGCGTCCAGCTTCGGCTCAGGTCATGAACTCACAATTTGTGGGTTCGTGCCCCGCATCGGGCTCTGTGCTGACAGCTTGCATGGAGCCTGGAGCCTACTTCAGATTCTGTGTCTCCCTCCCTCTTTGACCCTTCCCTGCTCACATTGTCTGTTTGTCTCTCTCTCAGAAATAAATAAAACATTAAAAAATTTTTTAAAAAAAGAAAGAAAAAAAGAATTTTTTTTTTAAATAGGGAGTTATCAGGGATGTGGAGTGTTGGAATGCAGGTCATTGCAGGTGGGAATGTAAGATGGTGCAATCACTGTGGAGAAGTTTGGTGGTGCCTCAAAATGTCAAACATGGAATGACCACATGACTCAGGAATTCCCTTACTAGGTACATACCCAAGAGAATTGAAAAATTCTCAAATGGATACTTATATGTCAATATTCATAGCAGCAGTATTCATAATTGTCAGAAGGTACAAATAGCCCCAGTGTCCATCTAACAGATGAATGGATAAACACAATTGGCTGAGTCCATACAAAGGAATATTATATCACCAGAAAACGGATGATGTCCTGATACATGCTATAATGCAGATGAACCTTGAAAACATTATTGTAAGTGATAGAAGCCAGACTATAAAGGCCACCTAATGCATGACTCTGCATCTATGAAATGTCTAGAAGACACTAATCCACAGAGACAGAAAGTAGATTAGTGGTTGCCAGGGGCTGGGGGAAGGGGAATGAAGAGTGATGGCTCATGGGTATAAGGGTTTTTTGCGGGGAGGGGTGATGAAATGTTCTGGAATTAGGTAGTGGCGATGATTGCACAACCCGGTGAATATACTCAAAAAGCCACTGAACTGTGCACTTTATTTTTTTTTAAGTTTTTTATTTTTTATTTATTAAAAAAAATTTTTATAGCTTATTTTTGAGACAGAGAGAGACAGAACATGAGTGGGGGAGGGGCAGAGAGAGAGGGAGACACAGAATCCAAAACAGGCTCCAGGTTCCGAGCTGCCAGCACAAAACCTGATGCAGGGCTCAAACCCACGAACCGCGAGATCATGCCCTGAGCCGAAGTCAGACACTTAACCGACTGAGCCACCCAGAAGCTCCTGAACTGTGTACTTTAAAAGGGTGAACTTTATGATATGCGGATTTTCTCTCAAAACCGTTATTTAAAAAGAAAAAAAGACAATGAACAAAAAATGCGGGAGTCAGTGGGTTTGCAAAACAGAGAGGAGAGGGAAAGAAGTATAGCAGGAGAAAAGGAGGGTCTCAGCACTGGGGTAGGCCATAAGGGCTAGAGCAGAGAAAATGAGTAAACATTATCTGGGCATGTGAATGTGTGGGGTGGTGGTGGTGGTGGTGGTGGTGTATATGAATATAGAAGGGCTTTGTGAAAGCAAAGTATCTGATTCTCAATTTTCAATCGGTTGTTGGGTCCTTGCTCTAAACCATCAGCCAAGTGTGGTAGAGGCACAGCCTGAAATTGGTGCAACCAGGAACGAAGGGGCTTAGTGAACAGGACAAAGGAGAGTCACAGCGGAGGCAAAAGCAGATGGGAGATTCAGAAATCAGCAAAAGTTGGGAGTGCTTGGCAGAATCTAAGCTCCTGAAGAATTCCTGGGGTTTCTCGGAGGGATGCTGGGTGTCCTACTGTAACAGGAAATACATGGCTGGGTCCTTTTAAGTAAACTTTGAAAGGCAAGGTGCACTCAGCAAGTTGAAAGAGGTGGAAGATATTCAAGAGCCTGACGCCTGAGGCACCTGTGTCACTCATTTTCCAATGGATTCCTATTGCCCTTGGAATAAAACGTCTCCCCACCGCTAGAAAGCCCCAAGTGATCTTGCCCCCCACCACCTATTCTGACTCCTCTCTTAACACATTCCTCTTTGCTCCAATCCATAGAATGTCCTTCTCTCTGGCCCATCTCCAGGCTAGGCTAAATCCCCGTTGAAGGACTTGGAATGTTCTTCCCCCAACCTTTTTTGTGGCCACAAGGTTCGTGGCCACCTCCCTTTCATTACTGAGGCGCAACTCAAGCCTCACCTCCTTGAGGACCCTGCCCCACCACCCAGTCTCTACCAGGACACCTACTTTATGTTCTTTACAGCACTAATCACTAGCTCCAAATTCTCTCGATTATTTTTTTTTAATGTTTTCTTTTAAATTTATTTCTGACAGAGAGAGAGACAGCGTGAGCAGGGGAGGGTCAGAGAGAGAGGGAGACACAGAATCCAAAGCAGGCTCCAGGCTCCTAGTTAGCTGTCAGCACAGAGTCCGACACAGGGCTTGAACCCATCAACCGTGAGATCATGACCTGTGCCGAAGTCGGATGCTTAAACGACTGAGCCACCCAGGCACCCCTCTCGATTATTTTTGTAAGTTTATTTATTTATTTTGAGATAGAAAGAGAGGGAGAGGGTGCCTGTAGGCAAGTCTGTGCATGAAGGGGGAGGGGCAGAGAGAGAAGGAGAGTGAGAATCCCAAGCAGACTCTGTGGTCCATGCTGAGCCCAATGCGGGGCTTGGTCTCACAACTGTGAGATCATGACCTGAGCTGAAATCAAGGGTCTGACACTTAACTGACTGAGCCACCCCGACACCCCTCTCTCAACTCTTTGTATGTTCATTGGCTTATCACTGGTCTTTTTCTCTTGAAGAATAGTAATCTGTGCCATGCCGACAGGAACCTGCTTTAGATTTCTTCTTGCTCTGGAGCCCCAGAGCACGGTACTGTGCTTGGCGTAGCACACAGGTGCTCCAGAAATATTTGCTCATGTCATTCACCCAACAAACATTATTTGCGCAACTACTGTATGTGTAGTCCTCTGCACGAAGTTGGGCACGACAGCCCCAGCCGCAGCCCGCAGAGGCCCCCTGAGCTAGTAGAGGAGACAGCCAAGTCAGCAGTCTCAGCAGGGGTGAGTACTGTCCGTGGGGAGGTACAGGGTGCGATGCTGGCTGCTTCCAGTCCAGACCAGGAGGAGGTGGTATTAGAGAAGGCCTTCTGGAGAAAATGAAAGCTGAGACGCGAGGCTAAGTAAGAGTTGACTCAGGGGAAGGAGGGGAGAGGGTGACGTGCATCCCAGGCAGAGAGAACAGCATGTGCAGAGGCCCGGTGGGAAGGGAGCCCAGACATTAGAGGAATTGAAAGTAGTTCAGCCTGGCAAGATCCTGGCAGCACGTGGCAAGAGATGATGCCGGAAACACAGGCAGAGCCAGGCTGGACAGGACCTTGTGAACTGAGCTGAAGAGTTGAGGAAGAGCACTGGGGAGCCATGGGAGGGGGTTGAGCAGGGGAGTGGTACCGTCAGGTTTGTAAACAGCTCTCTGTCCTTGTGGCATGGGGAATGGGCTGGAGACAGGGAGACAGTGAAGAAGCCGTAGTAAGAAATGTGGTGATGGAGAGAAGGGAACAGGCTCCAGCAAGGTTTGGGAGATAGAATCAGTAACATTCGGCGACTAATTAATGTTGGGGGAGTTGGGGATTGTTGGGGATAACACCCGGGTTCCTGGCCTAAGCTAGTGGTTGGTTAGTGCTTCTTACCAAACAGGGAAACCCAGGTTTTTGTTGTTCGTGTTGTTTTGTTTTGTTTTGTTTTAGAGAGAAAGGGTAAGTGCACAAGATGGGGAGAGGGAGAATCTTAAGCAGGTTCCATGCTGAGTGTGGAGCACAACGCAGGGCTCAGTCCTAGGAACCATGAGATCATAACCCGAGTGGAAACCAAGTCGGAGATTAACCGACTGAGCCACCAGGCGCCCCTGTTACAAAGATTTGTTTCTCACTCGCTCTACGTCCATCGTGAGTCAACAGAGGCTTTGCTCCTGGCGGCCCTCACTCAGGGACGTAGGTGCACGGAGCCTCCACTTTCGAGGAACGTCACTGGTCACCCTGAAGGAAGGAATTTGGCGAACTGTGCTCAGGTCCTTGAGGGCTCCTGTATGAGGGATTCTTCCACTCATGTTTCATTGGCCAAAGCCAGCCGCAGGGCCATGCCTCACTTTAAGAGGGCAGGGAAGTACAAGTTCACCATGTGCCAGGAAGGGGTGCATTGGACATGTTTGTGACCAGTATTGAGAGGCATCAAAATCTTAGGTTTTAGGGGACACCTGGCTGGCTCGGTGGGTAAAGCATGTGACTCTTGATCTCAGGGTCATGAGTTCAAGCCCCACATTGGGTGTAGAGCTTACTTTAAAAGAAAATTAATAAATCTTAGGTTTTGTCATGGGTCCACTCTGAGAACTTGGACAAATTGGTTTCTCTCCCTGAGCCTCAGTTTTCCCTGGCTGTATAAGGGGGTGAGATTACTTCTCTTATAGGGCTGCTATCAGGATAAATTGGCAGAACACTGGTAATTGATGAAAGTGCTTTGTTTAGATGGGAAAGAGGAGGGGCGCCTGGGTGGCTCAGTCAGATAAGTGTCCAACTTCAGCTCAGGTCACGATCTCATGGTTCGTGGGTTCGAGGCCTGTGTCAGACTCTGTGCTGGCTGACAGCTAGCTCAGAGCCTGGAGCCTGCTCTGGATTCTATGTCTCCCTCTCTCTCTGATGCTCCCCTGCTCACACTGTCTCTATCTCTCTCTTAAAAATAAATTAAAAAAAATTTAGATAGGAAAGAGGAATCCAGGAATGGGAAGCTGTGATACTTCTCAGGATGAGGGAGACGCACACTTGAATGTCGGCATGGTCGCAGTGGCTAGGGGGAATTTGAGCGTGCTGCCCTCAGACCTGGGGGCTACAGGCTGGCTGGTCCCTCTGCCCTGACTCCCTGAGTCCTTAAGTATTTTTGTTCCTTTCATTGCTCAGGTCCTCATCCTTCCAATGACACTGTGGGTCTCGGAGCTCCCTGACAAATGGAGACAAAGCCATTACTGCCAAGTGCTGATGGACTTTGGAGCTAAAGTGTCTGCCTCACTCCTTGGCTGGGAGCCAGAACCCAGGTCTGGAGCCTGTGGGAGGCAGAATAATGCCCTCCCCCCACACCAAGATGTCTATGTTCTAATCCCTGGAGCTCCTGAACAGTGTTATTTTAAGTGGCTAAAGGGATTTTGGAGATGTGATTAGGTTAAGGACCTTGAGATGGGGTGGGGGGGAGTATCCCAGATTATCCAGGGCCTAATATCATCACAAGGGGCTTCAGAGGATGGAAGAGGGGAGGCAGGAGTGTCAGGAAAGGAGATGAGATGGTGGGAGCAGAGGTCCAAGTGATGTAACTGTTGGCTACAAGGAGGTCGTGAGCAGGTCTGGGAGGTAGACAGGATCTAGAAGCTGGAAAGGTAAGGAAGCACATTCTTCCTTAGATTCTCCAGAAAGAACACCATCCTGCCAATACCTTGAACTTAGCCCAGAGAGACCCACTTCCGACTAGCGCCCTCAAAAACTGTAGGGTAATAAATTTGTTTTGTTTTGAGCCACTCAGTTTGTGAGGATTTGGTGCAACAGCCATAGGGAAGGAGAGCGCCTGTGTGCCGGAAGTGGAGGGCAGAGGCTTGACCACGACAGTCGCTCTAGGCAAGTCACCTACTGTGGGGCTGAGAGGGGCTCTGGCAAGATCGCCCACTTCCTTCTGCCCTTGGAGACAGACACCCCCGTGCTGCTTTGCTCGTACCTCTCTACCTTTTCTCCAGTTTTGTTCTTCTTGCTCCTCTCCCACCTTGCAGTGTCTTGGAGCTGACCCTTTCCTTCCCCGGGAACTAAGTTTCTCTATGTGCAAAAGGAAAGCAGGGACAGGCTAGAGGACCCTTAGGGGCCGTACAGGCCTCACACCGTGAGTCAGCATTTCCAAGCCCCATGGGCCTGCTGAGAGCTCTCTGATGATGCTCTCGAACAGCCCTCCATCCTCAAACCCATCTTTTTCAGAGAGTCCTAACCAGTCTTTCGTGCTGCCACAAATGATACACTTGTGCCCAGAGGTAAAAAGACGTGGGGGGTGGGGGGAAAGGACAATGCTTTATTGACTTGGCACCTATGAACAGGTGGCTACAGGCCCCCAGGGTTCTTCGCTACTGCAAAGTGGAGGCTCTGCGGTGGGGGCAGCATAAATCAGAGATGCTGGTTCCAGCTGCAGGGAGGGGCCACTGTCCCTGCTTTGGCCCCTCCAGTCCCCTTGTCCAGCCAAGCACCATCTGAGTCTGGGCCCTCAAGGAGAAGGCCAAGGTAATGATCCAGGTTCTTCTGCAGCTGCAGGCATTCTAAGGTAAGAGCTGTGGGTTTCTCCTGTCTTCCCTCTTCTTGGGGATCCCAATATGGGTGGGGGAGAGGGGGATACTCCATTTACAGAGAGCCCCTGAGGGCAAGGTGCTGTAACAGGAGCCCCACCAAAGAAAAGAGTTATGAGTCATTCCCTTCCCCCCATTTTATGTTCTGGCTGAGCAGCAAGGGGGAGCTCTTACTGACTTAGGCCCACAGTGATTGATGACAGGTGAAGTCACACCAGAAGGTGATGGGTAGAGCCAGACTCCCCCATGCAGGACCACACTATCTGAGCAGGCCCTCTCCCAGGCAAGAGGAGGGAAGAGTAGAGTGAACTGAAGTTGTCAGAGGAGGAGGGCTTCCTGGAGGAAGAGGGGCAGGCCACAGCAGGCTCCCAGAATAGATGGTCTGCAGAATGGGCTGGGTCACAATGGCTGGCACAGGACGCTGGCATCCTCGCTGTGGTCACAGTTGTGGGCATCCCAGCGGATGTGAGAGCAGAGCAGAAGGGCACTCTCGTCCCCACGGCACTTGACATTGTCCAGGAGGATAGGGCCTCGGCCCGGGCCAAAGTGGGCCTCGCCAGGGGCTGCCAGGGCCTGGCCACAGCCCAGCTGGCGGCACAGGACAGTGGCTGCCCGCAGGTCCCAAGCGTCATCGCAAACAGTGCCCCACCGTTGCCCGAGGAAGAGTTCTACACGCCCCTCACATTGGTGGGCTCCATTGGACAGACGCAGGTGCCCTGTGGAGAGACAAGGCCCAGGGCTAGAAGGAGCTGGCCGATGCCAGGCCATGGAAGGGGCAGACAGAAGAGGCAAAGGGTAGTGGTGTTAGACACCACATTGCCCTGGGGGCTGATGGACGAGGGCAGACAAATCAAGTTAAAGTAGGCTGGGCGGCAGTCTAGACTCAGTCTTTGGACTGGAATACGTGTACAAGCCTTTGTGGGGTGCTGTGTCTCTGCTGGGTGCTTCATGTCTGCCCCTTCCTTAGTCTTCTCTTCATAATCCCATACCCTCAACCCCAGTGCTGCTCTCTGGAGACTGTGCTTCTGTCCCCTCAGGGTCATCATCTCCCCTCACCCACAGGCTTAAAAGTGAATTCTTTCATTTCTCTCTTCAGGAAGGAGCCCCTTATTTTGGTCCCATCTCTAGAAATCTCTAAGATTGCTCCCTTAAAACCCACCTCTCTCTTCTGGACACCAAACCCTTATTAATGAGAACAGAGACTAGCACAAAACAAAGGTTCTCAAACCTGGTACAAATCTGCTGAGCTGTGTAACCTCAGGCTGTGATCTCCCCCAATTCTGGTCCTTGGGATCCTAAAGCCTCTACTTCCATCTTTGCGGCTATGGGCACCTACCGTCCCTGGGCCGAGGAGTGGGCGCCCGGGTGGTCTCAGAACTGTCCGGCTGGACTTGCAGTCCCAGCTCCTCTGGGCCTGGCTCAGCAAGAACAAAGAAAAAGAGGTGGCTGTCACATTACGGAACATGTTCCTTGAGGCCAGGTTACCTTTTACCCTCCCAAGGGAACCCTAAATGAGAACTGCTCTCTGCCACCTGGATCAGAAATAGGGTTGCAATTCTTTCACACTGGGATCCAAAGCAGACCCTTGGTAGCTACCTCTTTGTGACCAAGGCTACTAGGCCAAGGGCACCAAAGGAGGGTGAAGATCTCACTTCCCACACCAATCAATCAACAGGGGCATTTTAAAATAGGTCAAACTATACAGACACCCCTTTTCATTGATTCCCAAAGGTCAGACGCTTGCTCCCCGAAAGCCGATCAACTCTCTCGGCTTCCTAGAGCTTTGCGGGGTGGCCCTTGACTCAGCAGAGAAAAAGCGCCCCTGCCCCTCCCTTCATACAGAGTTCCAGACTTTGTCCCTAGCTTTCCGCCTCTCCTCTCCCTCCCGCCCCTGTCTGCCGCAGAGGGTGCGCCCTCCCCAAGCCACACCCCCTCTCACTGCAGAGGGCGCTCCCTTCCCGGCTCCGCCCATGCTGCGCAGCCGCAGAGCGCGTCGGTGGTCGGGCTCCGCCTCTCTCTGCGGAGTGCGCGTCCTCTCCGGCGCCGCTCACGCTGCAGTGCCGCAGACAACCCTCACGCATGGCCCCGCCCATTTCTCAGAGCCCGCCTTACGCCGCCTGCGCTGCAGTACGCGCCTGCGTGCGGCTTCGCCTCTTCCCGGGGGGCCGTGCTGCGCTGCCCCGCCCGCGCGGAGGTGCGCGCCTGAGCGCGGGCCCGCCACCACCTCACCTGAGCAGAGCGCGCCGGCGTCTTCGTGGTGGCCGCAGTTGTGCTGGCCCCAGCCCAGGTGGAAGCAGTCACTCAGGTGGGCCTCCGTCCCGGCGCAGCCCACGTTGTCCAGCAGCACGGGGCCGCGCCCGTAGCCGAAGTGGCCGAGGCCGGTGGCGCCCAACGCAGGCCCGCAGCCCGCCTCGCGGCAGGCCACACGCGCATCCGCGAAGTCCCAGTCATCGTCGCACACGGTGCCCCAGCCCCCGGCGTACATCACCTCCACGCGGCCGCGGCACGGGCCCGGGCCGCCCACCAGCCGCAACCGTCCGCCTGCGGGGCGCACAGTCCCTCGGCCGTAGGGGGCTGTGCTGGGGCCGAAGACCCACCCCCACCCTCTCCCACCCGCACAGAACCCTGGCTCTGCCACTTACTTTTCTTCCCCGCGACCCAGGTAGTTGTGGTGAACAGTGCCATCTCCCTGGAAGGCAGGGCACCAACTCCTGTAGCTGCAGAGACAGGGCCTCTAGAGCGTTTGAAGGGGACAAGGAGGCCTTCTGCCTACGAGCCCCCCCAGCTGTACCCCACCTGCACCCCACACTCAGCCTCAATCCTAGTGTCGCCGTGTTGCCCAGGGTGGTCCTCAGGAAACTTGATTGGAATGAACCGAATCCTATTTCCAGGTGTTACTCTAATTTCACTCCCAGTGATAGTTCCACGTAGGATTCAAATGTGCTTCTAGCCTTCGTTCAGCCTTCAGCTCAACCCTCACAGGGTCTCTCGATTTCCAACCTCAGCAGCCACCGAAACTGTACCTCCGAGCTTTGAAGAAATCCCTTACTCTCTCCTCCCACCTTGCTCAACTTTTCAGAGCTCTGGATTTCATCCTTGCTCCATCTGCTCGTGATCTTCTCACCCACCTCTTTACCATCTGGCCGAAAGTCCTGGTCCCCCTTCCAGGAGATCCACACGGCCTTTCTACTTCCCAGCCCGGCCTGCCTTGCCTCTGCCATACCGCCCTGGAAGGCTGGACTCCTTACCTTCTGGCTCTGTGTGCCAGGCCCAGTCCTCTCTGGTGGCCAAGGGTGGTAGTGCGGTGAGAGTCGGGGGTCCCAGGACTAGAGCAGGAGAGAAGGGAGCAGGGTCACAGGCCAAGGTTTTGGTTCCTGGTCAACCTTGGGCTGGCAGGAGGATGGGAGGGTCTCCCTGGAGAACACAACAGATTTTACTTTTTGTGGGGGTGGGGGGATGGAGCGGGGCTGGGGTCCAAGGAGATCTGCCCTACTTGTCGGTGTTTGTAATCTACTTTTGGTGCACAGGTGTACACTTCACAGTTTATAAAGGGTTTTGACAGACATGCTTTCATTTCTCTCCAGTGTCCAAGAAGGAGAGACAGAGAAGGCCTTGCCCACCAGGGAGGGCCATGCACAGTCCCCAGGGGCTTATAGCACAAGACTCATCCCCATCTTACAGATAAAACAGGACTAGAAAGGCAAGGGTCATGCTGGAGACCTTGCAGCAAGGTTAGCTGAGGCTTTGCCAGGACTATGTGACCATGGGTAGGGCTCTGCCTCACCGGGCCTCAACTTTCCCATCTGTAAATCCGGAATAATGGCCCTTTGTTTGCTGTGAGGCATGGGCAAACAATTTATATCTTGTAGAGCGGAGTCCATCTGTGAAGTGCCATTACTGGCCCTATTATCCGTATTTGCCCAGAAAAACCTCTCAAAATGGCAGAGGGACCAGGTGGGTGAACACACTATTGTAATTACAGATTAGAAGGGATTATAAGGCTATGCTAGGTAATTCGGGGGACGTACCTGGGCTACAGCGAGAGAATTCTGGAGTAGCTCGGGGTAATTCTAGAGTACTATTACTTTGAAGTATTCCATGAAGAGTACTTAGCAATTGCTGGAAAATTCTGGGGACATTCTTGGGGTGCTGCTAGATAAACCTGGAGTATTGGTGGCACAATACCGTGACACCTACCACAAAGAGTACTGGGATTTTCAAAGGCACTTCTGGAGCAGTACTGAGATGTTAAAAGTAATTTTGGGGCCTTCCTGGAGAGCACTGGGGAGCTTCAGGTCAGCCACCAAGCCCCGCCCCTGTCCGCGTCAGAACGGGGCTCCGCCCCCTCCCCGCCCGAGCCCGCCCCCGAGCCCGCACCTGCGCAGAGCGCGCCGGCGTCCTCGTGGTGGCCGCAGTTGTGCACACCCCAACCCAGGCTTTGGCAGGCTGCCAGGCGGGGCTCGCTGCCTTCGCAGTGCACGTTGTCCAGCAGGATGTGCCCCGTGCCATAGCCGAAGAAGGCGTTGGTGGTGGCGGCCAGGGCCGCCCCACAGCCCAGCTGGCGGCAGACCACGGCAGCATCCGGCAGCCCCCAGTCGTCGTCGCAGACGGTGCCCCACAGGCCACCGTGCAGGATCTCAACTCTGCCCTGACAGGGGCCCGCGCCCGCGACCAGGCGCACGCTGCCCTCACCTGGTCGGGGGCGGACAGGGCTGTTGCCTCCCCCTCCAGCAGTGCACCTAACCCAATGCTTCCCCAATGCCGCTGGCCCTCCACGTAGCCACCGTGCGTGGGGCCCCAGCACCTAAGACCAAAGAGAAGCTGCTCACCCAATTACCCTAGGGCACTTCCTCCTCACAGTCCCAGAGTGGGGGAGGTTTGTGGGATCAGGACAGACTGGCTCTGACTGTGTCCTTTCCTGCCTCAAAGCAGCCTTGCACTGGTCTACACTCTTCTGTTCCCTCACTACTACTACTTACTACTGCAGTGAAAGGAGCCTCACCTTTCCCGGTGAATTGCCAACAACTCTTCCTCTGGGAAGTCCTCCCTGATCTCTGATAGAGGAGATCCTCCTCCTCTTCTTGGCTTCCTTGCCTATTTAAATCTGCCCTTCTTTTGGAGTACTTTTCATTTTCTCGTTCTACATCATTATCCGTATTTCTGTACATATCTGACTCTCCCATTGGTTTAAGCTCCGGTCCTCACCTCTCTAGCAACTTGTGCTATTTTTTTTTTTTAAGTTTATTTATTCTGAGGGGCGCCTGGGTGGCTCAGTCCGTGAAACGTCCGACTTCAGCTCAGGTCATGATCTCACAGCATGCGGGTTGGAGCCCTGGTCAGGCTCTGTGCTGACAGCCAGCTCAGAGCCTTGAGCCTGCTTCAGATTCTGTGTCTCCCCCTCTCTCTGACCCTCCCCTGCTCACACTCTCTCTCTCTCTCTCTCTCAGAAATAAATAAAACATTAAAGTTTTTTTTATAGTTTATTTTGTGTGTGTGTGTGTGAGAGAGAGAGAAAGAGAGAGAGAGAGAGAGAGAGAGAGAGAGAATCCCAAGCAGGCTCTGCACCAGGAGCGTGGAGCCTGACACAGAGCTCAAACTCACAGTGAGATCATGACCTGAGCCAAAACCAAGAGTTGGACATGTAACCAATTGAGCCACCGAGGTGCCCTCTGCTGATTATTATTATTATTATTTTTTAAATATTTTTATTTTATTTCTAGGAGAGAGAGAGAGACAGCGCGAGCAGGGGAGGGTCAGAGAGAGAGGGAGTCACAGACTGAAACAGGCTCCAGGCTCTGAGCTGGCAGTCAGCACAGAGCCCGACGCGGGGCTCGAACCCACGAACCGCGAGATCATGACCTAAGCGAAAGTCAGACGCTTAACCAACTAAGCCACCCAGGCGCCCCTGATTATTATTTTTTTAAGTTTATTTATTTATTTTGAGAGAGAGAGAGTACAAGAGAAAGGAGCAAAGAGAGAGGGAGAGAGAGATTCCTAAGTAGGCTCTGTACCATCAGCACAGAGCTTGACACTGGGCTTGAACTTGCAAACCATGAGATCATGGCCTGAGCCAAAAATCAAGAGTCAGACGCTTAACTAATGGAGCCACCCAGGAGTCCTGTGCTGACTATTTTTAATCATCCCCCAGGAATGGCTCCTCTTTCCCTATCCAGACTGTGAGCAGCCTGGGGGCCTGCAAGGGGCAGGATGGGAAGGGAATGACTGCTCAGCCATTGGTCATCCCTCTCTTCCCACCATCTAGGGTAGGGATGGCAGACTTCTCTCGGGATCCTTCTCAGACCCAGGTGGTCCCCCATGTTGCCCTTACTTACCTTTCCCATTCTGAAGAGTTGTAGGGGGCACCCTACTGGTTAACACTTTCCTTGTTGGGGGCTCCGTGGGCAAGAATTCTGGGAAGGAAGCAGGGTGGAAGGGAGGAGGATACATGGATCTTTCTGTTCTTCATCCTCACACCGGATGTGTGAGCAGCAGGGCATGGACCCCTAAGGTACCTGCCATAGGGCCTCTGGCCACACAAAGGGTCAAAGCCAGGAACCCTGGGGTATGAGAGGAGAAGGGGCCCCCCTGAGTCCAGAAAGCAGTAGCTTCAGATAAGTTCTTTCCATTCTTAGAGCAACATCACATTACTTGAGGACATACTAGAAATGCAAATTTCCAGGCCCTGCCCCAGACCTGCAGAATCAGAAACTCTGGGACGGGGGCCACCGTCTGTGTTTTAATGAGCACAACAGACGATTTTCTTAAAAACCAGAACCAATACTCTCAAGGTCAATGCCTCTCAGAGATTTCTGCTGCAGTTCCTCACCAAGTCTCTGAACCTCACTGCCAGGGTTGACCCCAATTGTTTGATTTTTAAAATGGGAGAGGGTTCTTCTGGAACCATCAAGGCCCTCCACAGAAGCAGAAATGCTGGTTTTCTTTCAGCCAAGATCGCACAATGAGGCAGGAGGGCCTCTGGGACCCTGACAACCAGGCCGGGGCTCCTCCCCAGCCCTCTGCAATGCCACCTCGGGCTTGTTCGTCTACGCGCCAGTCCCTTCATTCGTCCAGCCTACAACCTTGCTGCCCGCCCTCCCGGGTCACAGGTCTCTGCTTACCGTCGCACAGGACAGCCACGTCTTCGTAGTGGAAGCAGTTGTGGACGCCCCAGCCTCGGCTGCCACACTGGCTCAGCGCAGCTTCCTGCCCTCCACACTCCACGTTGTCCAGCAGGATGGGGCCTCGGCCTTGGCCGAAGGCGAGGGGCCGCGGCACGGGCAGTGCCAGGCCACAGCCCAGCTGTCGACACACCACGTTGGCATCCACCACATCCCAGTCATCGTCACAGACGCTGCCCCAGGAGCCGCCGTGCAAGACCTCCAGGCGCCCCCGGCAGCGGCTCGGGCCCCCCACCAGCCTCAGCTCTGTGGAGAGGGTTGGGCTGGCACCAGGGGGACTGCTGGGCCTGATGTGCAGGACGCCCACCTTGCTGCGAAGCCGTGGGAGCCTTATGGTCAGTCCCTTCCGGGCCTTATTTCTCCCTCTCTGCAAAATGGGGAGACTAGCGCAATTTCTTTGGGGGCATCTAGAGTTACCGAGGGCTGGTTAGTTGTCATTCCCGGGGCCTTCTGTCTGAGCATCTGAGGGGCAGGGCAGGGTGTGGGCAGGAGGGGTAGGGGCACCTACCTGGAAAGGGCAGTGGGGTGGGCTGTAGGGCGCTGGCTGAAACAGAATGAGGAAGAGCATTTTCCCCTCTGCCCCCTCCCTTGGTCACCTGACACTGGGAACACAGCCTCCCCTCCCCCATGATCTTTACCATCATCCCCCTCCTCTTCACTTCCCCTGCCTTCTCCAAGCTTCTCTTCTCTCTCCCCACCTGAAACGGGGGTCTGTCTGCTTCTCCTCCTCCACTGTGAAGTGCTTCAAAGACCCCCCATTTCCTGCAGGAGTCCCAGATCCTGAGCTTTCTCTGCAAAGCCTTTTAACCAGCTTCCGCTCACTTCTTTTTTTTTTTATTTTTTGAAGGATTTTATTTTTAAATAATCTTTTTTTTTTTTAAGTAATCTTGACACCCAGCGTGGGGCTGGAACTCACAACCCCAAGATCAAGAGTCACACACTCCACCCACTGAGCCAGCCAGGAGCCCCGCCTTCCTTTACTTCTTAATCTCCCATCAGTCTTTTCTCTGGGTCTGATCTGCTTTAACAGTTCAGCTCACTTGAGCCTGCAGATCCTTCTAGATACAGCTCTGTGCCTGGAGAGCCTTCCTGGAGCCCTTAGCTAGAAGTGCTCTCTGAACACCATTTCCAAGCCTTCTTGGGCCTTCTGCCTGGTGATGTGGCTCTGCCTGGGGCCCCCTGCCCAGAGCCTATTACCCAGCAGATGGTCAGTAGCTCTGCCTTAAATGTGCCAATTGGCTTTGGGATTTATTAGGATATCCCCTAAAAGATTTACCTATACAAGTTCTTCTGTTTCAGCCCTCATTCTGTGTAAGCCAGGCACTGTGCCCATTGCTTTATGTGGCCTGGCTCACTTAACCAATAGAACAACATATAAGGTAGGTAGGATTTCACACATGGGAACATTTCAGGTTTAGTGAGGCTTGGCAATTTGCTCAAGGCCACACAGCAAACAAAGAATAGACCTGGGATTCCAACCCAAATAGCCACACTCTTCTTCACCACACAATTCTGGGCACAGGGCCTGAGGTGGGGGGAGGCAGTAGGAAACAGGGAAACTGTTAGCCTGGGAAATTGACAAGCCTATAAAAAAGCCCCTCACTTGTGCACAGGGTATTACAGTTCTCAGGCACCTTCACGTCCATTACCTCACAGAATCCTTACAACAATGCTCTGAAGTGTGTACTAGTGTGCCCATTTTACAGACGAAGAAACTGAGACTCAGTTTCTTCTTTCTCAACTTAGGATGGTCCCTAGGTCATTTGGTTCTATGTATTCCACCAACTGCCTTTCCAACAGCCATTGGTGAACCCACTTCTTTCCTTCCTTCCCTATTTCTGATGTCCCATCACTGCCCAGACCCTGTTTACACTGAGCCCTCACCTCTAGCACTGAGCCCTCCACTTCCCCAACTTAGACAGATCCTTAGATTTCATCAACGCTGAGCAAATATCAGAGCTGAAAAGAACTTCGGAAAGCATGTCATTTACAAACCATAATTTTACAGCAGGGAAAACCGAGAGCCAGAAAAGGGAAGGGTTAGGGGTTGGGGGAGGGCACTCACCCAGCGGCAAAAGGAGGAGGAAGGACAGGGCTGGGGGGAGGCGTGAAGAGCCAGTGCCCCAGTCTCCCAGGCCCCGCCCCCTGCTTTTCTCTGCTGGCTGGGTATCAAGTCGCATCTCTGCTTCCTCGTGCATCCAGCCAGTGGATGGCCTTTCAGATGGTCCCATCAAGGGGTGGTGGAGAAGTTACAGCTGGAACATCTGGAATTAAAGATCCCAAGTCACTTCCTCCAGCTGGAAGGGGCTCAGTGAGAGCTTTGGGGGCGGGGACGTGACATTTCCGCTTGGATTTGGCATTCTGAGTGGGGGTGGCAGCAGGGGCAACAGCTGAGACATCTGAGAAGGATGGAGCACAGGACTCTAATGAGGAGTCAGGTCTGGCTGGAGCAGAGGGTGTGTGAGAGCAAGTGGCAGGAGACGAAGTTGGACGGCTGCCTGGTCCCAAACCAAGACGGCGGGTGGGGGGGGAGGGGGAGTGGAGTCTGTGCCGTGGGCTCAGAGTTTATCTTCCAGGGCAACGCAACCTAAAGCCTGGTGCTGGTGCCACTGGTAATCCACATAACATTTTCTTTCTTTCTCTATTGGGGGGGAGGGGTAGAGATAGAGGGAGACAGAATTCCCAGCAGGATCTGCACTGTCAGCGTGGAGCCTGGCCCAGGGCTTGAACCCACGAACCTTGAGACCATGATCTGACCCAAGATCATGTTCTGAGCCAAAATCAAGAGTCAGATGCCTCACTGACTGAGCTGCTAGGCGCCCCTATTTTCATTTTTTTTACAGTGCTTTCTATTTATGGCAAAGGATTCAGGTTTTCCATTTAATTGGAGCAATATAAAGTTTATTTAAAAAAATTTTTAATGTTTTATTTATTTCTGAGAGAGAGAGAGTGTGTGAGCAGGGGAGGGTCAGAGAGAGAGGGAGATATAGAATCTGAAGCAGGCTCCAGGGTCCGAGCTACCTGTCAGCACAGAGCCTGACGCGGGGCTCGAACCCACGAACCATGAGATCATGACCTGAGCTGAAGTCGGACGCTTAACCGACTGAGCCACCCAGGCGCCCCCTCGCGGTTCGTGGGTTCGAGCCCCGCATCGGGCTCTGTGCTGACTGCCAGCTCAGAGCCTGGAGTCTGTTTCAGTCTGTGACTCCCTCTGTCTCTGACCCTCCCCTGCTCACGCTGTCTCTCTCTCTCTCTCTCCTAGAAATAAAAAAAAAAAAACAACAACATTTAAAATGTTAATATATATCAGAATAAATGAGAGTGCCTGAGCCTGGGTGGCTCATTCGTTAAGCATCTGACTTTGGTTCAGGTCATGATTTCACGATTTGTGACTTCAAGCCCTGCAACGGGTGAGCTCATGGCCTGCTTTGGGTGAGCATGAGCCCCACTTTGGGTGAGCCCCACTTCTCTCCCTCCCTCCCTCCTGGTATTCTCTCTCTTTCTCTTTCTGCCTCTCACTCACTTGCGTCCCATCTCCCCTCTCTGAATAAATAAATAAATAAATAAATAAATAAATAAATAAATTAGAAGAGATTAATCAATTTAAGGGAAAAAAAAAAACAATCAAGGAAGTATGGTTCCCATGACTAAAATATGCCAAAGTAGTGAAGGGCTGGGAAAGTAGGTGCCATTTGAGAGGTTCTGCCCTCTTGGGGTGGGAAGGCCTTGAAGATTATTTTTTAAATTCTGTATTGAGGGGTTCCCCGGGTGGCTCCGTTAGGTTAGCACCTGGCTCTCTTGGTTTCGGCTCAGGTCATGATCTTGTCATGATCTCAAGGTTTGTATGTTTGAGCCTCACATCAGATTCTCCTTGGGATTCTCTCTCTCTCTCTCTCTATTCTTCCCCTGCTCTCTCTCTCTCTCTGTCTGACTTTCTCCCTCTCAAAATAAATAAATAAACCTAAAAAATATTTTTTGGATTGAGTAGGGGTGTGTGGCTGGCTCAAGCGGAAGAGCATGTCATTTCTTTTTTTTTAATTGTTTATTTATTTTCAAGAGAGACAGAGACAGAATGTGAGCAGGGGCAGGGGAGGGGCAGAGAGAGGGAGACACAGAATCCAAAGCAGGCTCCAGGCTCCACTCTGTCCGTACAGAGCCCAAGGCGGGGCTCGAACTCACAAACCGTGAGATCATGACCTGAGTTGAAGTCGTAGTCGGATGTTCAACTGACTGAGCCACCCTGGTGCCTTAAGAGCATGTGACATTTCATCTCAGCGTTGTGAGTTTGAGCCCCACATTGGGTGTAGAGATTCCTTAAAAATAAATTTTGGATTGAGGTATACAAGCCCCAGCATGCGTAAATCTTAAGTGTATAGCTCAGTGGACACTAGCACCATGTAAGCTGTGTCCTGACAAGACCCCATGTCCCCTTTTCTGGCAGACCTTCAGGAAGAGGCCAATACAGCGTGTGGACAGAGACGCGATGGCTGGGGGAGGGGGGAAGATGGGGTCTGGTTTAGAGGATGGGTCTGTTTGGGCTATAATGAGAGGGGGACACTGCCCAGCAGGAGACACCCGCCATCTCCCCCTGGCTTGGCCTCTGTCCGGGTGTACAAACAGTCTGGTTGGGGAAAGATTGAAAGCCTATCTGGATGTGGACGCGGGGTTTTCAATACTCCATTCATGGGTCCCAGAACAGCCCCCAGCGGAATAATCAGCTTTTGTATTCCCTCTGCCTGGCCTGGGGCAGCTGGGAGATGGGGGTTGAGGACTCTAAGGAGGGGCGGCCCCCAGGGCCAATCTGTGATGAGGGCCTCCAGAGCGATCTGGGCCTGCCTTGCCTCACCCCCTGGGACCCTGAGTGGAGATGAGGCTTAACTGTTCCCTGCCCTCCGGGAACTGTGACTCTGAGGCTCTCACACTCCCTCCCCACCCTTCATTCCTGCACCTTTACGGTGTGGGGCAGGCAACATAACACAGTGGTCAGAAGCATCAGCTCCACCATCTACTAGCTGTGTGACCTCACCTCACTAAGCCTCACTATTGTCATCTGAAAAATGGGGTCAGTAATATACTTGGCTCTGACAATTGTGGCTAGGTTAAAGGAGCTAAAGTTTTTTTTTTTTTCCTAAATGTTTATTTATTTTTGAAAGAAAGAGAGAAAACACAAGCAGGGGACAGACAGAGAGAGAGAGAGAGAGATCTGGAGCAGGCTTCAAACTCCCAAATCGTGAGATCATGACCTGAGCTGAAATTGGGCCCTTAACCTACTGAGCCACCCAGGTGCCCCTAAAGAGCTAAAGTTTATAGAAGGTTTAGCCCAGTGCCTGACCTACCATGTTTGTGGGAGCCATTGCTATTGGTACTACTATCTGTGGTCCTTTTCTGGGCGGTGCCAGGTCTTGTTCAACAGCAGCATCTCGCTTAGGGAAGACACTCAGGAAATGTTTGTTGAATGACTGAATGAAGTTTAGGGCTGCAGAATCACATAATGAAGCAGTCAGAAGGGGCCCAGGAGATCATCAAGGGCAATTCCACATCTGACCAGCACAAAACTTGTCATTCCCTTTCTCTGTCTCTCTGTCTCTCTCTCTCTCACACACACACACACACACACACACACACACACACACACAAGCAAAAATTAAGTATTCATACCTGGGGGAATGTTCTGGTCTCTTTCTGTCCCTTCTTCCACAGTAAATCCAAGGTAAAATCTCAAATCACTTTTTCTGCCCCCAGTAGTTTAGGAGGGGGAAGAATCCCCCAAATGCAAATCAGCACAGACCTTTCTTCTTTTCTTTCCAAAGCTGGAAGATGAGCCGAGGCAAAGTCCCCGTCCATGGAGTTCACAGGTGGCCCCAGCCTGTCCCCACCCGACCTCAGGGGCAGAGGGAGGCAAAGGGAGAGTGGAGTTGACCGCACATTCTGAAGCAGCCCCAGAGAAGGGGCACTCAGGCAGAGGAGGAGCTCTGGGCTGGGGCACAGGGGGTGGGGAGGGGGCAGGCATGGATTCCCAGGGCCAGGCAGCCCCTCCTTCCCCTTCCCCTACCCCAGGGCTCAGGTTTCAGAAAGACAGCTCCGCCAAGCATCCCTGAGCTCCTGCAACAGCCCTGCTCCAACTGTTGCCCTGGGGCGGGGGGTGGGGTGTCCCCTTGATTAAGCCCTGACCCGCGTCCCACTGGGGTTTGGGAACATGGTCACAGGAGCCAGAGTGTATGCGGTGGGCTTCCCGTGCAGGCATGGCCCCTATCTTGCTGCTGATTATTCCTTACTGTTGTTCCTCTTGAGTTACCTTTGGGGCCTCAGGGCTTTTGTGGTTGTAGGTGACAAGAAGTGGCATGTGCCTTACTCTATAGTTTGCAGCTTCCATAAAATGCTGTGCTAGAATTCTGCACCTTCCCACTGGAACCACAAACTCTCAAAGCTGAAACGCCTCTCCCTTTCCCAGGGCAGTGTGTCCCCATCGGCCCTGGGGCCATTTTAAAAACATATACAGATTCTTTGGGGGGCACCTGGGTGGCTCAGTCAGTTGAGGCGTCTGCTCAGGTCAAGATCTCGCTGTTCATGAATTCAAGCCCCGCATCAGGCTTGCTGCTGTCAGTACAGAGCCCACTTCAGATCTTCTGTCCTCTCTCTCTCTCACTTGCTCTATCTCAAAACTAAATACACATTAAAAAGAAAATATATGTATATATACATATGTGTGTATACGTACATACAGATTCTTTCCCTCCCATTTCTGCCCCCAGAGATTCATGGGTAGGGCCCCTCAAAAGTGTATTTTTGAAAAATTCCGGAGGATTAAACAAGTTTGGGGACTAGAGGTGTAGACCAAGCTGTTTATCCTTCAGGTTGTGAAGATGAGGCCAAGAGAGGAAAAGAGAGACACAGCCCCAGCGCCTCGCAGGACTTATCTCCTGGCTCTTGGGCCTGATCCTGCTTCCCATTTCTCAGAGAAAGCAAATTCTCTGAAGGGAGGTCTGCCATCACCCTGCTCCCAAACCTGTACCCTCCACCCCCCACCCCCACCCGCGTGGATCTGTGCCCACCCCTCCTTTCCTCCCGCTCCTTCCTACCCTGGCCTGAGGAGATGTTCCCCCGCAGTCCAGACCCCATGTCTGTCTGCCTCGTCAAGGACCTCCCTCTCTCCATCTGTGCGTCTTCTCTCCCCCATATTCAGCTGCTCCTTCCCAACTGGATTCTTCACATTGAGGTTTTTTTTTTTTTTTTTAATTTAAATCCAAGTTACTTAACCTATAGTGTAATAATGATTTCAGGAGTACATACAACACCTAGTGTTCATCCGAGAAGTGCCCACCTTAGTGCCCATCCCCCAACTAGCCCATCCCCCCACCCAACACCCCTCCTGCATCCCTCAGTTTGTTTTCTGTATTTAAGAGCCTCTTCTGGTCTTTCCCTCTCTCTGTTTTTATCTTATTTTTCCTTCCATTCCCCTATGTTCATCTCTATTATTTCTTAAATTCCACATATGAATGAATTCATATATTTGTCTTTCTCTGACTTACTTCACTTAGCATAATACACTCTAGTTCCATCCACATTATTGCAAATGGCAAGATTTCGTTCTTTTTGATCACCAAGGAGTAGTATTCCATTGTATCTATATCTATATCTATATATGTTATATATATATATACCAATATCTTCTTTATCCATTCGTCCATCGATGAACATTGGACTCTTTCCATTATTTGACCATTGTCAATAATGCTGCTATAAACATTGGGGTGCATGTGCCCTTTTGAATCAGCATGTAAAAAAAAAATTCAATGTTTTTTATTTATTTCTGAGAGAGAGAGAGTGTGTGAGCAGGGGAGGGGCAGAGAGAAAGGGAGATACAGAATCTGAAACAGGCTCCAGGCTCTGAGCTAGCTGTCAGCACAGAGCCCGATGCGGGGCTTGAACCCACGGACCATGGGATCATGACTTGAACCAAAGTCGGACTCTCAACTGACTGAGCCACCCAGGTGCCCCTGAATCAGCATTTTTGTATCCTTTGGATAAATATGTAGCAGTGCAATTGCTGGGTCATAGAGTAGTCCTATTTTTAATTTTTTTCAGAAACCTCCATACTGTTTTCCAGAGTGGCTGTACCAGTTTACATTCCCGCCAGCAGTGCAAAAGGGTTACCCTTTTTCTGCATCCTTGCTAACATCTTTTGTGTCCTGAGTTGTTAATTTTAGCCATTCTGACAAGTGTGAGGTGGTATCTCAGTGTAGTTTTGATTTGTATTTCCCTGATGATGAGTGATGTGAACAACTTTTTGTGTGTCTGCTTGCCATCTGAATGTCTTTTGTGGAAAAGTGTCTATTCATGTCTTTTGCCCACTTCTTCACTGGATTGTTTTTTGGGGAGTTCACATTGGGCTTCTAAGCATCCTCTGGTTTCTGTCATTACAAGCAAGTCACAGGAAACCCTTTCTACCTGTGACTGGTGGCTCCTCAGGGTAGAAATGGCCAGGTGCTCGTTCCCCGCCATGTGCTCTCACTGGCTGGAGGATGCCTGGGAAGTGAGACCTTGGCTCAGACACTCAGGCCTTGGAAGGTATTACAAATGGAGGCTGCCACCTGCCTGCGTTCCTCACAGCTCATCAGCAAGTTCTTTCTCCCAGGGAGAGCCAAGCAGACGAGCATCTGTTTGCATGCTGCCACTGGACTCCACTGGCCCCTCTGCCAGCTCCTACCCATCCCTCTCCTCCCTGTCACAGCCAGACCTCACACCTGCACACTCATGTCTGCCTCCTGACCTCTCTCACTGCTCAGCTTGCTCTAGACTGCCTTTGGTCCTTACCGCTCTGCTGTAGCAACTCTTCCTAACGTCACCAGTGACCTCTGTGTCATGAGATCCAAGAGACGATTTTCATCCCTCATTTTAGTTAGAATATGAGCTCTGATATGGTAATGGAGAGAACCTGTATTTGTCAGTGTTTGCTGTAATCATGTGGATAACAAAACAAGCCCCAAATTGCAGTGGCTTACAGCAACCCTTATTTTTCTCCAATGGTTCTGCAAGTTGGCTGGGATGGTTCCCTTTTGGGCTGTGGGTCAAGTTCAGGTCTGCCCTTGGTTTGTCTCATTCCAGGACCAGGGCTAAAGGAACAATGCACCTCCTACAGAGGAAGACAGAAACCCCCAAACCAAGTCACACCGTGCAAGCACATTTAAAGCCTGTATTTATTGTCTAGAGCAGGTCCTATGGCCAAGCCTCTTGTCTATCAGCAGGGCAGGGGAAATATACCCCTCTCATAAAGGGGGTGGGGAGAGAGAGTGAACATTTGTTGAGCAGTCATATAACCTCTTAGAAAATAACAGGTTTAACCAATATCCACCTGTATTTTTCTCTCTCACGTACAAGTCCTGGTAGAAGATCCAGAACTGGCACAACAGCTCATAACAGTTAAGGATTCAGATTCCTTCCTGCTTTGCCATCCTCAACATAGGACTTCCTTCTCATGGCCCATGAGGGCTACCACAGCTCCTGCCATCACGCTTTTATTTTGGCGGATACATCAGTCACCTGTGCATCAAAATGCCATAGACCGTGAGGCTTAAGCAACAGAAATTTATTCTGTCACAGTTCTGGAGAGGCTGGAAGTCCAAGATCAGGGTTCTGGCAGGGTTCAGTCCCAGGTGAGGACCTTCCTCCGGGCTTGCCGATGGCTGCCACTGTGTTCCCACGTGGGTGGTGGGGTGCACTCTCCGGTGTTTCTTCTTATAAGGATAGTCTGGGATGAGGGCCCTACCCTTATGACCTAAATTAATTTAAATTACCCCCTGAAGGCCCTATTTCCATAAATAGCCACATTTGGGGTCAGGGATTCAGCATGAATTTTGGAGGGATACATTCAGTCCATAACAGGCAACAAAAAGAGAAAGAAAGGAGAAATGGAGGGCTTTTTCATGCTCCTTCCTTTTTTTTTTTTTTAATATTTTTATTCATTTCTAGGAGAGAGAGAGAGAGAGAGAGACAGCGTGAGCAGGGGAGGGTCAGAGAGAGAGGGAGACACAGACTCTGAAATAGGCTCCAGGCTCTGAGCTGGCAGTCAGCACAGAGCCCGACGCGGGGCTCGAACCCACGAACCGCGAGATCATGACCCAAGCGAAAGTCGGAGCTTAACCGACTAAGCCACCCAGGCGCCCCTCATGCTCCTTCCTTAAAGGCTATGACCATGAGCCTTGCTCGTATCTCCTGGCCCAAACTTCTGACCATAGCCCAGCTAAGAATTCCATTAGTATGTAAGAAGGGAAAGCAGATACAGGGGGACAAGTACAGTTTCTGCCACTGCCCTCTCCTTATGCGGGAGATGGCCACACTCACCACTATATTGCCGACATATGTTGTCTTTGTATCACTTGATATGCCAGCAGCATTTGATGCTCTATCAGTTAACTATGCTTTTGTTGGCAAGTAACAGAAAACACAAATCGGGGCGCCTGGGTGGCTCAGTCGGTTAAGCGTCCAACTTCGGCTCAGGTCATGATCTCACAGTCCGTGGGTTCAGGCCCTGCATCGGGCTCTGTGCTGACAGCTAGCTCAGAGCCTGGAGCCTGTTTCAGATTCTGTGTCTCCCTCTCTCTCTGACCCTCCCCTGCTTGCGCTGTCTCTCTCTCTCTCTCTCAAAAATAAATAAATAAAACATTAAAAAATTATAAATAAAAAAAAGAAAACACAAATCAAAGTTGCTCAAAAGGGGACTTTATCTACTGAACAAGAAGTCCAGAGGTAGAGCCATTTCAGGATTGGTGAATTCATGGAGTGGCACCATCAGGGACCCAGGTGCCACCCGTCCATCTGCTCTGCCATTGTCCTCCTCTTGACTGCCATCTTGAGTCACGAGGCTGCCTTCCCTGATGATTCAAGATGGCAGCCTCAGTTCTGAGAATCTCCTGCATCTGACAGTGTTGAGACCTAGAATATCCCTGTCTGCATCCTGTCTTCATCCTACGTTTTTTAGGTTTATTTATTTTGAGAGAGAGAGAGCCAGAGAGCAGGGGTGGGGCAGAGAGAAGGAGAAAGAGGGAATCCCAAGCAGGTGCCACACTGTCACTGAATTCATGAACCATGAGATCATGACCGGAGCCAAAATGAAGTGTCAGACGCTTACCCGACTGAACCACCCAGGTGCCCCATGTCCTTTTTTAAAAACTTGGGAGTCTTTCCCAGAAAACCCCCGATAGATATCCCCATGAGTCTCCTTGGCCAGATTCAGCTACTTGCCCATTGCAACATGGCTGGCAAGTGGAGGGGAGTCCTAGGCCCAGTGTCTGGCCTCTGCTCTGTCCATACTCCCTCTCCAGGATGCCTTGAACAAGCTCAAGGCATACAATACTTTGGCTTTAGTACAGTCACAGAACTGTACCACCACCATAATCTAATTCCAGAACATTTTCATCACCCCCTCTCCCTAAAGGAGAAACCATGGACCTATAAGCAGTCCATCTCAATTCCCTTTCACTTCGACCAATAGCAACCACTGATTTACTTTCTGTCCCCATGGATTTGCCTATTCTGGATGTTTCAGATAAATGCAAGCCTGCAATAGGTGGTCTTTTGTGTTGGCTTCTTTAACTTAGTATCGTTTTTAAGGTTCATCCATGTTATAGCATGTATCAATACTTTATTCCCTTTCTAAATTTTATGTATGTATGTGTGTATTTAAATAATTATTTCCATATCATTTTCTTAAATGTTTTATTTATTATTGAGACAGAGAGAAACAGAGCATGAGGTGGGGGAGGATCAGAGAGAGAGAGGGAGACACAGAATCCAAAGCAGGCTCCAGGCTCTCAGCTGTCAGCACAGAGCCTGATGTGGGGCTTGAACTCATGAACTGTGAGATCGTGACCTGAGCCGAAGTCGGACACCTAACCAACTGAGCCACCCAGGTGCCTCTGGATAGATCACATTTTATTTATCCAGTGGAGTCATTCTTTCTTTTTCTTGCATCTGACCCTCAGCATTCATTTCATCAGAAAGTCTTTTCCACCTTACATTCAAAATATATCCAGAACCCGCCTCTTCCTACCTCCTCCATGCCAACTTCAATACTGCCATCCATTTCTCAATGGGATGATTTTGCCCAAGGGGGCATTCGGCAACTTTTACATTTTTAAAAATTTTTAATGTTTATT